>NW_026596069.1:19390178-19581587 GCF_907164565.1 Psammomys obesus
TAGATAGATAGATAGATAGATAGATAGATAGATAGATAGATAGATAGATAGATAGATAGATAGATAGTCAGTCTTTGGGAACTGGAGAGATGGTTCAGCAGTTAAGAGCACTGTCTACTCTTTTAGAGGTCCTGAGTTCAGTTCCTAGCAACCACATGGTGGCTCCCAGCCATCTATGCCCTCTACTGCCCTCATGAGGGAGCACATGCAGATAGAGCAATACACAAAATAAATAAATAAAATCTTAAAAAATTCAAAGCCTACAGTAATTTGATTAAATAAAAACAAAATGTTTCTGTTCCCTTATATGTGTTTTCATCTAATAAAAACAAACAACATCAAAATCAGCACATTTTTTTTTTCTGGTGTTAAGATACAACTGTTACAAATGTACCACTGAAAACATTTCTAAGGAAATAAAAATAGTATACTCTGAGAATCTAACAGACTGAAAGAATATTGGAGTTTCTTTGATCTCTGTGATCGCATAGACTTTTCTTGCTGTTGGTAAGTTTGTAAAATAGGTACCAGCCCTGGGGGATGCAGCTCTCCATCTCTCGAAGGAAATGTATATGCTCAGAACATTTAGTTGCTTACAGTTCAGCACACTTTTAAAATTCTACTTTGCTTTCCTCACTGCTGCTCTGATTGGCTCAGTCTTAAATCTCTTAGGACCAAGCTGTTTCTTCCTGCAGGAAGTTATGCTGCATATCAGTACTCAACCCATGCCTTCTCCTGCTTAGCACCATTTCTCTCAATGTCTCCTCCCTCTCTTACAATTTCAGCGCCAAATCCTTCACATCACCATCAGTCTGCATCACTCAAAATTCGGAGATCACTAGTGTTTGATTATCACTGTATTTGTTTTATTAGCCCAGGGCCTAAAGCAAAGATGACATCCTGTGTTTGTTAGGGGATGTTTTCTCCCTGCTGGCTCTCGGATGTCCCTAAGTCCATGCAAATGCCAAGTCCGATGGTTCCCAGGCTTACGGTAAACATTGTACATACATATCATATCTTTTCTCCCTGTCTTCGCTTCTTCACTGTTGCCTGTTGAAAAGCAACATCTCCAGTGTGCTCAAGCTGACGTCCTCAGTGCTTTTGATTAACTCTCAGTTAACACTCAGAAAATGCAAATTGACGTGGGTGATCATTTGGATAACAATTATTACCAGAGTTCTACTTTAGCAAAATTAAAACATAATGTTTTAGCTAATAAATATGCAACAATTAAGTGTTGTTTGTATCCACATTATATCTGCACATCCTGATGTTATGACCTCATTGAGATCCTCAGTCCCATTATTTTTTTCCAAAACCAAAGTATAGATTTCTGATTGAATGTTAAAATTACGTTCCTTTATCTCTAAGCTACCATTTGTTTAAATACTGTCTGGAGGCAGCACTTAAAGTTATAAAAGGAACTTTGGATGTGCTTTTAAAGATTAACTTCCAACTCAGTGAACCACTGTGAGTTCTTCCTGCTCAACATAATAATAGACTCTGCCTTATTGGGTCATTTGTTAGAATCATACCACTTAATTTGAACAATGCTGTTCGTAGTTATTCCTCAACCTCAGACTGGCCTTTGTGTGGGTACCATTTCTCTTCGTCACCCCTAATTTACCCTCTGGCTTATTCCATATCCACACAACAGCTAACCTGGACACTTCCCACCCATTTCCATTCAGAACTGCAGTTCAGAGCAGTCAGGCTTTCCTTTCTGCTTCAGTGGCGGCCGCCACATATTTCACCTCTTGTAAATCTCTGGTTTCACATATTATTACTGCTCACTCTTCCTGCTATTGTGCTTTTTAAGCCTCTCATCTTGCCACCATTTCTCTCTTCTGAAAACTTTTCTAAAACGCATTTACATTATCATATATATAGTTGGGAGTGTCCATTCATTGAAAAGGCCACAGTGGCCACTTTATTGGAACCAATGAGGATCCTTATTTATTTCATTGTAATCAGCCTTCTTGTTCTTTGGATACTAAGTTAGGGTTACAGAGGCTTAACGCCTGTTCTCGTTGTTCACATTATGAAAAAGCCAACGAAAATTATATTCTCCCTGTAACAAAACAGCTTCTGAGGTAGTAGTCTGTCAATCAATATTCCTTCCTGTTCCTAAAAACCCATTACATGAACTTCTGTGGGTCTTAGCTGCTGAAGCATTAGGTGCTACTGGTTATCTACTTCTCCCAATGCCTCTAAAACTGCTTTTTTTTTTTCTTCCATGGTAGCTCCTTTTTGTTTTTCTCTAACCCTGAGGGTTATGCTGTCAAAGGATCAGTCTTTATATCGATGCCCTTCTGGGTTATAATTGCATCCATTCCTTACATTTCAATGACCACTGTGATGGTTAGTTTCAATGGCCAACTTGATACAACCTAGAATCACATTTAAAAAAAAAAAAAGGAGTCTCAAGGAGAGATAGTCTACAGTGGGTTAGCCTCTGTCTTGTCTGTGTGTGTTAGTGAGGGTGGGTGTTGTCATAATTAATTTTATTGGTGTAGAAAGACCAAGCTCACGGGGGGGGGGGCAGCACCATTATATAGGCATGGAGTCCTGAAGTGTATAAGAATGAAAAAATCAAGCTGAGCACAAACAAACAAGTGAGCATGTGTACATTCGTTTCTCTATGCTCTTTACTATAGATGTGATGTGACTAGTTGTTTGAAGTTCTTGCCTTAACTCTCCATAATAAATTATATGCTTAAGTACACTTCCTTTTCCAATACGCTGATTTTTCTCAAGGTATTTTGTCATAGCACCGATATTGAAAGGAAATTGCATGTCTTCTAATCATTTATATATTTTCAGTTCAAACTTTGATCTTAATTTTTTAAATTAACCCCTAAATTTACATAACACTTTCTCTTTTAAATTCCATAATATGCATTAATGCATCAATGCTTTATTGACAAAAAGAATTCTATTATATTTTATATAATAATGTCCTCCATAAACTTAATCTGGTTCCCATTTTCACTCAAGAGCATTTAAAAAAATTATTCACTTTACATTCCAATAGTAGACCCTCCCTTCTCTCATCACTCTCCCATCCCAACCTTCCCTCCCTTCTCTCTCTTCTCCTCCCCTAGTCCTCAGAAAGGGGGAGCCCTCCTCTTCTGCCAACTGACCCCAGCCTATCAAGTCTCTACCTCTGTTCCCTGGCAAAGCTGCCCTATCAGAGGGAAGTGAACAAAGAACAAACAACAGAGGCCATGTTACAGACAGCCCCTGCTCCCCTTACTAGGGTACCCACATGGCGTCTGAGCAGCCTATGGACTACATCTGAACAGCTGGCATAGGTTCTTTCTATGCTTTGTCCTTGGTTGGTGAATCAGTCTCTTCTGTCCCCCACTCCCAGCCCAGATTTATTGGTTCTGTTAGTCTTCTTGTGTAGATCCTGTCACCTCCGGGTCTTTCTCTCCCTGTTCTCTTCCATAAGACTTCCTGTGTTCTGCCCAAAGTTTGGCCTTGTGGGTGGAGTCTTTCAGAGGACATTTATGGTAAGCTTCAGTCCTGTCCCCTCTCTTCAACAGCTTCTGGTGTCTATTCTCTTTGCCATTAATGAGAATTAAGCATTCTTTTTAGGGCCGTCCTTGTTATTTAGCTTTTTTAGGTCTGTGGATTATCCTATATTTTATGGATAATATCCACTGTCCACTTATAAGGGAGTGTATGCTATGCTTGCCTTTCTGGGTCTAGGTTGCCTCAGGATGATCTTTTCCAGGTACATTTATTTGCCTACAAATTTTACATTGTCCTTATTTTTAATAACTGAATAGTATTTTGTTGTGTAGATGTACCACAGTTTCCTTATCCATCCCTTCAGTTGAAAGATGTCTGGGTTGTTTCCAGTTTCTGACTATTAAGAATAAAGCCACTATGAACATAGTTGAGCAAGTGTCCTTTTTATATGGTGGAACATATTTTATGTATATGCCCAGGAGTGGTATAGCTGGGTCTTGAGGTAGAGCTGTTCCAAATTTTCTGAGAAAGAGTCAGATTGATTTCCCACGTGGCTGTACAAATTTGTACTCAGGCCAACAACAGAGGGGAATTACCCTTTATTCACATCATCACAAGCATGTGCTGCCACTTGAGTATTTGACCTTAGCCATTCTCTGTGGAGAATTCTGTTTAGCTCTGTACCCCATGTTTAAATTGAATTATTTACCTTGTTAGTGTTTAACTTCTTGAGTTCTTTATATATTTTAGATATTAGCCCTCTGTCAGATTCAGGGTTGGTAAAGATTTTTTTCAAGTCTGTAGTTTGTCATTTTGTTTTATTGACAATGTGCTTTGCTTTACAGAAGCGTTTCAGTTTCATAAGGTCCCATTTATTAGTTGCCGATCTTAGAGCCTGAGCTTTTAGTGTTCTGTCTAGAAAGTTGTCAACTGTGCCAATGAGTTCAAGGCTCTTCCCCACTTTTTCTAATAGATTTAGTGCATCTGGTTTTACTGAGACCTTTGATCCACTTGGATTTTAGTTTTGTGCAGGATGAAAAATATAGAGCTATTTGCATTTTCCTGTATGTAGACATCCAGTTAGACCAGCACCATTTGTTGAAAATACCATCTTTTTGTCATTGTATGGTTTTGCTCCTTTGTCAAAATTCAAGTGTCCATAGATTTATTTCCAGACCTTTGATTTGATTCCATTGATCCATCAGTCTGTTTCTATGCCAATATCATGCAGTTTTTATTGCTTGAGTTCAGGGATGGAGATTCCTCTTAAAGGTCTTTTATTATACAGGGTTGTTTTGGCTGTTCTTTTTTTTTGGTTTTGTTTTTGTTTGTTTTCATATGAAGTTGAGAATTGTCCTTTCAAAGTCTGTAAATAATTGTGTTGGTATTTTGGTGAGAATTGCATTGAATCTGTAGATTGATTTTGGTAGGATTACTATGTTACTCCTACCGATCCTTGAGCATGGGAGATGGTTCTGTTATCTTCTTTAATTTCTTTCTTCAGAGACTTGAAGTTTTTTTCATACAAGTCTGTCATTTATTTCGTTAAAGTTATATCAATATATTTTATGGATTTTTTGTGACTATTGTGAAGGGTGTTGTTTCCCTAGTTTCTTTCTCAGCCCATTTATCTTTTGTATATAGGAGGGCTACTGATTTTTAGAGACACTTTGTATCTAGCCTCTTTGTTGATGCTGTTTATCAGCTGTAGGAGTTCCCTGATAGAATTTTGAGGGCCTTTTATATATACTGTCATATCATCCATGAATAGTGATATTTTGATTTCTTCCTTTCCAATTTGTATCCCCTTGATCTCTTTTAGTTGTCTTATTGTTCTGGCTAAAACTTTCAGTACTGTATTAAAGAGACATAGAGTGGGCAGCCTTCTCTTGTCCTTGAATTTAGTGGAATTGCTTTGAATTTCACTCCATTTAATTTGATGTTGCCTATTGGCATGCTGTATATTACTTTTACTTTGTTTAAGTATGGACCATATATCCCTGATTTCTCCAGGACTTTTATCATGACTGGGTGTTGGATTTTGTTGAAGGCTTTTATGTATCTAATGAGATTATCATGTAATTTTTTTCTTTCAGTTTGTTTATATGGTGGATAACATTGATGGATTTTCTTATATTGAACCATCCATGCATCCTTGGGATGAAGCCTACATGATCATGGTGGATGATGTATTTGATGTGTTTTTGGATTCGGTTTGCAAGTGTTTTATTGGGTAATTTTGAAGCAATGTTCATGAGAGAAATTGGTCTGAAAATCTTTCTTTGTTGAGTTTGTGTGGTTTAAGTATCAAGGTGACTATAGCCTCATAGAATGAGTTTGACAATGTTCGTTTTGTTTCTATTTTGTGGAATAGTTTGAGGAGTATTGGTGTTATCTGTTCCTTGAAAGTCTGGTAGAATTCTGAACTAAAATCATCTGGCCCTGGGGTTTTTTTTTTTTGTTGTTTTTTTTTTTTGTTGTTGTTTTTGTTTGTTTGTTTTGTTTTTTGTTTTTTGGAAGATTTTGATGACTGCTTCTATTTCCTTAAGGATTATAACATTATTAAAACAGTTTATTTAAACCTAATCTTGATTTAACTGTTGCAAGTGAAATCTATGGGGAAAACCATCCATTTTCTTTAAGTTTTCCAATTTTGTGGAATATAGGTTTTTTAAAATTTTTTATTATTAGTTACATTTTATTAACTCTCTATCACAGCTGTATCCCGCTCCCTTATTCCCTCCCAATTACTCCCTCCCTCTCTCCCTCATCTCCTCCCTGCCCCTTTCCAATCCACTGATTGGGAGGACCTCCTCCCTTTCATCTGACCCTGTTTTATAAGGTATCTTCAGGACTAGCTGCAAAGTCCTCCTCTGTGGCCTAGCAAGACTGCTCCTCCCTTGGGGAGTGGGAAGGTCAAAGAGCCTGCCATTGAGTTCCTGTCAGAAATAGTCCCTGTTCCCCTTACTATGGGGAACCAATTGGTTACTGAGCTACCACGGGTTTCATCCGAGCAGAGGTTCTGGGTTATATCCACACATGGTCCTTGGTGGAGTGTCAGTCTCAGAAAAGACCTCTGTGCCCAGATATATTTGGTCCTTGTGGAGCTCCTATCCTCTCCATGTCATACTAACTCCTTCTTCTTTTATATGATTCCCTGCACTCGGTCGCAGGTTTGGTTATGAGTCTTAGTATCTGCTTTGATACACTGTTAGGTAGAGTCTTTCAGAGGCCCTCTGTGGTAGGCTCCTGTCCTGTTACTTGTTTTCTCCTACATCCAATGCACATCCCATTTGTCTTTCTAAGTGAGGATTGATCATCTTACCCCAGGTCCTCTTTCTTGTTTATCTTCTTTAGGTGTATAGATTTCATTATGTTAATCATATCTTATAGGTCTATATGAGTGAGTATATACCATGTGCGTCTTTCTCCTTCTGGGATACCTCACTCAGAATGATCTTTTCTAGATCCCACCATTTGCCTGCAAATTTCATGATTTCCTCATTTTTGATTGCTGAGTAGTATTCCATTGTGTAAAAATACCACAATTTCTGTATCCATTCCTCCGATGATGGACATCTGGGTTGTTTCCAGGTTCTGGCTATTACAAATAAAGCTGCTACAAACATGGTTGAGCAAATGTCCTTTTTGTGTACTTGAGCAAATTTTGGGTACACACCTAGGGGTGGTATAGCTGGGTCTTGAGGAAGCACTATTTTTAATTGTCTGAGAAAGTGCCAGATTGATTTCCAGAGTGGTTGTACCAGTTTACATTCCCACCAGCAATGGAGGAGGGTTCCCCTTTCTCCACAACCTCTCCAACATGTGTTGTGATTTGAGTTTTAGATTTTAGCCATTCTGATGGGTGTAAGGTGAAATCTCAGGGTCTTTTGATTTGCATCTCCCTGATGGCTAAGGATGTTGAACATCTCTTTAAATGTTTCTCTGCCTGTCTATATTCCTTACAGAGAATTCTCTGTTTAGCTCCATACTCCATTTTTCAATTGGATTACTTGAATTATTGTTTTTTTTAACTTCTTTAGTTCTTTATATATGCTGGATATATATATATATATTGCCCTCTCTCAGATATAGGGTTGGTGAAGATTCTTTCCCACTCTGTAGGCTGTCGTTTTGTTTTGACGACAGTGTCTTTTGCTTCTGTAAAGGAATATAAGTTTTGAAGTAAGACCTAATGTCTCTTTGGACTTCCTCAGGGTCTGTTGTTGTATCCCCCTTTCCATTTTTGATTTTGTTAATTTAGATACTCTCTTTCTGTCTTTTAGAGGCTTGTCTATCTTAGTGATTTTCTCAAAGAACCAAAGGATTTCTCAAAGAATCTGGTTTCAAAGATTCTTTGAATTATTCTACTTGTTTCTAAGTTATTGATTTCAGTCATGAGTTTTTATTATTTCCTGATGTCTACTCCTTTTGGGTGTATCTTCCTCTTTTTGTTCTAGAGCACTTAGGTATGCTTTTAAATTGCCAGTATGAGAACTCTACAATTTTTTTTTAGGAAGTCACTTAGTGGTATGAACTTTCCCCTTAACACTGCTTTCACTGTGTCCCATAAATTTGTGTATATTGTGCCTTCTTTTTCATTGATTCAAGGGATTATTTCAATCTTCTTGTATCTGTTGAGGCTTGCTATCTGACAGAGTATATGGTCAGTTTTAGCGAGGGTTCCATAAGGTTCTGAGAAAAATGTATATTCTTTTGTATTTGAGTAAATTGTTCTGTAGGTATCTGTCAGGTCCATTTGATTTATGCCATCTGTTAATTTCATTATTTCTCCATTTAGTTTCTGTCTTGATGATCTGTCAATTGGTGAAAGCAGGGTGTTGAAATCTCCAACTATTAATATGTGGGGTTTGAAGTATGATTTAAACTTTAGTATGTTTTTTTTTTGTTTTGTTTTGTTTTTTTCCAAATGTGGGTGGCCTTGCATTTGGGGCATAGGTATTCAAAATTGAGATGTCATTTTGGTGTATGAAGTATACTTCCCCACCTTTTTCGATTAATTTTGGTTGAAAGTTTATTTTATGAGATACTAGTATGGCTACTGCAGCTTGCTTCTTGGGTCTGTTTGCTTGGAAAACCTTTATTTAGCCCTTTTCTCTGAGGTAATGTCGATCTTTATTGTTGAGGTTTGTTTCTTGTATGCAGCAGATTGATGGATCCTGTTTTCACATCCATTTTGTTAGCCTGTGTCTTTTTATTGAGGAGTTGAGGTCATTGATTTTGAGAGATGTTAATGATCAGTGGTTGTTCCTGTTATTTTGATGCTGGTGGTGGCATGCATTCATTCTTAAAATGGTCTATGAACATCTAAGTTTTCTTTTTTCTTCAGTTGCTCCTCATTCAGAATAACAAATTTTTATTTAAAGTATATGCTTCCATCTCTGGAACTAATGTCTTCTTTAATCCAAGGTTTGGTAAATGCTACCATTTATATCATAACATACAACAGGTGTCCACTTTTGTGTTTTATTCTTTGGATAAAGTCTCACAAGCCTAAGCATCTGGAGGGGAGCTTACAGGTTATATAGTTCACCACCCTTAGGAGGCAGTGTAGGAGCCTAAGGAAGACCTTAGAGACAGGCTGCTTACTGGTTTTCTTGCTCTGGCTTACTCAGCCAGTTTTCTTAAACACATCGGGCCTATCTGCCTAGGAATATGTGTCCCACATATAAGGAAGGTTTGGCCTTCCTGCATCAATTATCAGTTTTAACAAATGGTTCTACAAATAATCTCATGGAGGAAATCCTTAACTTGAGGTCTCCTCAAATGTGTCTAGGTTTGTGTTGAGTTGACAATAAAAACTGACCACCATATCAGGTAGGAACAAAAAGAACAGAACCTTCATCTTTAAAGAAAACAAAACAAAACAAAAGACCTATTTTAATTGTCTTCCCAAAGCAAAGTTTTTCTTAATGTCTAGACAGGGATCAGATTGCTCTTTCTTGAAGATTGCATCTTGTTTTGTGATATGTTAACCAGCTGTGTGTGTTGTCGGATAGGAAGAAGTAAGCTTATTGTTCATGTGAGGGTGAGAGGGGCAAAACATAACATATGTCATCAGTATTTCTGCAGTGCCTAAGTGAAAGACTTTGATGAGAACTTTGTCCATTTTTGTGTTTAAACCTCACATTTCTCTAAGAAAGTAGACATTACTATTCCTACTTGGTAATAAGAAAACTGACATCCAGAGATCATCTGCTACAGATCCTATATTGACTAAATGGCAAAGCTAAGGTTTGATTTTATATCTGTATACTTCCAAAACCTATGTTCCTATTCTCTGTGGAGGAAAGAACAAAGATTCATGGTCCCTGGAGGCTTTCATTTCAGCTTTGCCATTATTGAGCTCTGTACTTTTGAACCAATCCGAATCTCAACATACTTAACATATGCATACCCATACCTATAACGTGGGAGTGAACAAAGCTCCCTTATTACTCCAAGCACTTTTAGTTTTATTATATATCCACCACCATTCTTCAGCTGAATGAGTCAAACTTGAACTTCCAGACAGTATCAATAGCAAATATGCTTTGAAAGAAAAGCAGCTCTTTATTCTTATCTCAGAGGGAGAAAATGCTATGTTGCCATAATTTAAGTCACTAGGGATTTTAATGGTATGATCAGCTTCAGATAGACCATAGTGGAAAATGTGTGTAGTGTTTAACACATAAGTAGGTGGTCCTTGACTAATTTCCTTCAGGCAGCATAGAAAGCAAGAGGGAATGTCCAACATAATGTACTGGTTAACTGGTGCACCTTGCTTTCCTACAAGCATTTTGATGCATGATAATGCTTTTTCAGTTTTAGCAAGGTGACTGCAGCCATAGTTGCTAAATAAGCAAATGTGTGTAGTCTGCTGGACTGTCATCCTGCTGGGGGCATGGCCTCTTGCAAACCTGGCATAATTTTTCTCATTTAATGGTGAAGAATGATTTTCTTCCTTCCCGGGTCACCATCTGCATATAATGATACCTTTGCTGTCCTTGGGTATTTTAATAATGATGTATTCCCCAAACAAATGATTAAAAATTTTTAAAGCTTAAAAATGTGTTAGCAAGTAAGCTCATTCCTACCATGCACACTGAAGTATTTTGAGGAAAAGTAATTTTGCACCTGGAAATTCCATTTATCTTTCCTCAAAAAATTGCCTGTTAAAATTATTTATCATACAGATAAAATTCATCTCTTTTTTAGATATGATTTATTTTACTTTTATTTTTGTTACTGACAGAGAAGCACAAAATATTTGCTCCATATGATAAATGATATAAATCTAATATTATTATTTTATTAAATATAAAATTATTAAACATTCACATTCTAGTATTGAAAGGAATACACTTTGGCTAAATGACTAAATAAATTATTTTTAATACATTAGCAAACTAAAAAATTAGAAAACTGAATAGTTGGATAAATATTTTTGTGTATGTATGTGTATTGTATGTGTGTGTGAAAGAAGTTAAGGTGTATCATGCATGCATTTCTGTATGTTCATGTGCCTATGAATGCAGGTACACCCAATTGAAGTTCAGAAGACAATCTCACGTGTCAGTCTGTACCTTCACACTTTTAAGGGTTGTGTTTCTTTGTTGTTCACTACCTCATAAGCCAAATAGCTGGTTTATTAGCTCTCCATAATTCTCCTTCCTCTACTTCACATATCCACATAGGCTGACTACCACATCAGGCTCATGGTGGTTCACAGAATTCAATCTCAGGACCATCTACAGTTTTCCAGCAAGCACATTAGCCATCAAGTGATCTTTATGGTGCCAGTATAAACAGTTTTAAAGAGAGGAGTCCAATGACTCCTGCAGGATCTCAATGGAATGGAGAAAAAAGGAAGAAGGGTGAAATTACAAGAATTGAAATTTTTAAAAATAACTCTGTATCAGCTTGGCATAACAGAGTAGACTTCAGAAGAGCCATAATATCTTGTTTCATTTTTGTTGCTATAACAAAATAATGTAGGCTAAATAATTTATAAATAGTAAATAAATTTGTTGGAAAGATCTAGAGTCTGGGAAGTCAAGATTATGGTACTTACATCTTCTTGGCATCTGATCAGGAATTTTTCATTGCTTCATAACACAGTGGAGACCAGAGCATGCCATGGTAGGATCGACTTGCCAGCTCATATCCGCCACCAGTCTTATCACAGAGACACAGTCCTGATAATACAGACTCTTCACAAACCCTTGTAAGTTCCACTTCTACAAAACACATGAATTGGGAAATTAAGTTCCAGAATATGATATTTGAGATGTGTATTCCTTCTGTAGTATCCAGCCACAATTTCAAATCCATCTTGCTTCTCTTTCTTTATCACTATATTGATCTATAAGTCTATGAAACCCGCTCCATCTGTAATGCAGTAACCTAAGACTAGAGAGATGGCAGAGAGCTACTCCTTCTCCCGGGAAACCCCTGGGTTCTGCAGTCACCTATGCAGGACTCCCAACTCGGAGGCTATGGTAGAACATCCCAATGAACCTCCTTCTCTTTACATCCGCTTTGCCCACACCTGCTTCACAATGAGCTGCACAAAAGAGATAACAAGTCTTATATGGTCCAGATTGTGCTCTTTGTGGGGAGCGGTGACACCTATCTCAGTTCTGATTTGTATCCTTTTGCTGAAAACTACTTTGAATTATATCCATATGGGTGATTTATTAGGCATCCAAAGATTTGACAGCGTTCAAGCAAAGACATATCAGCTTTCCAAGGCTGGGTAGATTAAAAAACAGACATTTGTTTATTTGTTTGAAATTCTGCAGACTACAATACCCACATCAGGCTAGTCACACCATTACTAGTGTCTTCGGTGGGCTCTTTCATTAGCCTTCACATGGCCATCTGCTTTCTAAATAATCCTTGCATGACTTTTCTAGGTATGTCTAGAGAATGTGAGCTTTCTGCTGTTTTTTTTTTTTCTCTTCTGTTTTGTTTTGTTGTTGTTGTTGTTTTTCTCATAAAAACACGTCTTATAAAATCAGGGTCTCACACTTAAGACTCATCAGCCTTTACCTAGCCAAATAAAGTTCCCTTTTTCAAACATAGTCATTTTGGAGGTGGGACTTTGAACATAAAAACCTGGGATGAGCACAGATCAGTTCATGTTAGTTGGAGGCACTCTCAAATTCTGCTTTTAGCTCTTTTTAAAATTTGTACACCAAAATTCTGACTTTTCTACAAAAGCTTCATTTCCTCAAATCATACTGTAATTATAGTTCTCAGTTGGTAAAAAAACAACAAAGGCAAAGAAAAGAACCCATATTTTTCCACAAACGTACTTTATTTAGGATTCTTAAATGCTTCTATCTCCCATGCAACCCACTGACCAGATATAGGGGAGATAAAAGGGTATTAGGAAAAGGGGGTTGTAGACCTTTTTAGATGTAGTTCCTTGGGGCAAGTCCACTCTTCTTTGTCTGGATACCAGCAGTCCAATGCAAATACCAACAACAAACAGCAACAAAAGTCAGCATGATTCAGCAGAAACAGCAAGATACCACTGAATTAGAATGAGTCAGCAAAAGCCACAAGACTCAGTCAGATTGCTGGGGGAAGTTCTCTGGACCAGATCTCTCTGGGAAGTGAAGTGTTATCGAACAAAGACCAGCGAAGCAATGTTGATCCAAAAAGCATTGTCTCACTGGCCATGGGCTTCTATATATCTTCTCTCCTTAGAGTCTACTCATGAATGTTTTCTGCTGGCCAAAATCAGGTCCCTCATAAGAGATAGCTTGCAGCAAAACATCATGTGCCCTCTCACAAGACAGCTTCTAGCAAAACATCACATGATACACCAAGTCTTCAAAGAAACCAGAAACTTCCACTTCACCCATACTAAATTTTGACTCTGACTGAACTTAACTCTATAGAATCTTCACAATGTTGATATAAAATTGCTGTTTGTGATTTCATCTTCTATTCCTAATTGATAACCTTTATCACCAATTATTAATATGCTTATAACTTTGATAGTGTGTCACATCTCTCATTCCTATTGGTTATATCTTCTTGTTTGTTTGTTTGAGATAAGGTTTCTCTGTAAAGCCTTGACTCTCCTTAATTTACTAGTAGACCAGGCTGGCCTTGAGCACACAGAAATCTGGCTGCCTCTACCTCTCAAGTGTTGGGATTACAGGCATATGCCACCATGCCCAGTAGGTTATATGTTCTTTATGAATGGTAATTTTGGCACCTAGAGGACACTAGTAATATCTCATTATTATGAGAAGATGATACTTATATCTACTAGCTGTGTAAATGGACTATGCTAATGATCATTTGTGTAAAATGTAATATTGTCAAATTGTGCATTCTGCCTGGAATAATTTCAATCAAAAGTCCCCACTTTCCCCTATTATACCTTATTCGTGAGACACCCTCCCAAAAGACCACCAGGGAGTCAAATCTGTTGTAAAACACATGAGGATCTTTCTTAGCAGTTTGAGCTGGACTCTCACAAACACCAAGGCATTGGTATCCAGCAGAGAGCCCTGACCTCCAAATTATGAGTGATTTATAAGTCCCAGTCCCTTCCAGCTCACTCAAATCAGGGAATTCTAGCCTGGCAAGCTTCTATTGGTTAATACAGAACTGTTCAAAAACTATATGCAATGGGAAAGTAGCAGGACTGTGAGTGGTTCTGGCTTTCTTTGTTCCCTTTTGCTGGGGGGGGGTGACAGGTAATGGCTGGCCTTGGATTTCAGTCCTGTCTGGACTGATAGACTGCTGCTAGTGGAGAGGAGCCAATTATCTCCAGAAGGAAGGCCATCCAGGCTGGCTTTCAGGCAACAGTACCTCTAATGAGCAGCAAGGTCAGCTCTTCCCTCCAGTTGGCTGGATCTGCATAGAACCAGCAAGGTCAACTGGCCTGATATGTTTTAAATGTTTTAGCTCAGTACCCCAAAAAACTATTTTGTAATTCTTTGGTCTCTCATTCCCACCTCTGACAAGTTCCTTGAAGGCCCAATCATGGAGCTTCCTGAAATGTAGACTCTGATTATTATGGAGTGGTCAGTGTAAAAACAAAATTCTTCGAGGGCTGCACATAGCCCGCCTTGCAAAAACAACAGATCCAATCCCCTTCTGTTTTGCAACATTACTTCTGCCAGGGAATCAAAATTCTTTTCTAAATGGGTGACTGAGTTCTCAAGGGCACTGAATATCTTTATCAATATCTGTCTTTAAGCTATTATAGTTTGTAAAGCTAATGATGTAATACCAGTTCCTGCTCCAACTAAGCAGGTCCCCAAGATAATAACTAATGTCAAGGAGTCTTTTTTGACTTAGCATTTCAGCCTGTTGGGTAAGATAACTGTCAATGAATTTCTATTCTTCTGTAACTTCTTCAGGCTGACATTGGGGCAGAGATATTGGAGACCCAGGAAGGCTGAAAGGCTAGTCAAAAGCTAGGCAAAAGGGCACCATCTAATTAGTGATCCAGTTGAAGAGACAGGGAGCCATCACATCAGCTGGACTGGTTTACTGCAGCTTTTAGCAAGTCCAGATTTCAGCTTGCAATCCATAGGTGATCCCTAAATGGAGTCTGACAGCCAGGTGAAAATCTGCTGAGACAAATTCAAACTAGAGACAGTAGTTAAAATTTGTCTAGTAAATTGGGAAAGCAAGGAATCCCAAGACCAAGGGAAAAACTCATCTGGGAGACCATTTGAGCTATGCCAGATCAGGTCTTCTGACATTTTTTGATTTCTTAAAACTCATATGAATTTTAGTTTACAAAAGGAAGTATATTAGTATCTCCATTGTATTGAGATCCATACTTTAGAAAGAGCAGGTAACAGGTATCCATCCACAAGACAACATGAGTAGACTCACTCAATTAGGATCTAGTAAAATCTATGGCTTTTCGGTCAGAGGTATACATATTAGGCAGAGATGTTTTAATTAGCATAAATAGAAGCATCTTTAAGTCTATCTCCAGAAGACAACCAAAGAGAAATTAAAATCTCGAACTTGTGGCTAGATAATAAGCAATCAGTGTTCTATCAGCTTATCAGAACTCTGTTGATCAATGTAACTCTAAACTTCTGAAATCTTATAACATAAGCATAACAATATCATAGGGAGAATTTAAACATCTCCCATTTTAATATGCTTTAAATTACTTTCCTATATCATTGTAACTTGCATTCATGTATCTTAAAACATCTTCTCAGACCTACAAACATTTTATAAGTTGCATTTACCAACCATAAAATATCTCTTTAGACCCTGCAATCTTTTATCAACTTTTTTAGAGAGTCTTTTCTTCATAACTTTTCTTTACTAACCTTGAAATATTTTCCTAGGCGCACAAACATTTTTTTAGGTAATCATAACTTAAATTTTCATATTCTCAGACCTTACATAAACTTTATATTTTTTGATTCAGTTATTCATCAAAAGACACAGGCAATTAACATAAAGCCTATGAGCAAGGCAAACTTGTTTTCCTTTTTAAATAAGAGATCTAGTACCTAGTAGCTCTAACTAGCTAATGAATTGACCAATGAACTAACAGTGGATCTAATTGTCTGCTCTTTAGTTGCAAAGCTATCATTAGCTTAGCTTAGCCATCAATGTGATCAGAGACCTGGGAAAGATAAATTATCAGCTAAATAAATGTACCAATCTATGTACCAATCAAAATGACAGAGATGCCCAGTCAATCTATCACCTAGGCAGTTGTCCCTGGCTCCTGTAGTCTCATGCCATCATGAGCAGAGGCAGTCTGGCCATCAGGCACAGAAGATGAGAGACTGTTTCTGTGGAAAAGAAAAAAAGAGATTGGCATCACCTCGCATTCAGCAATGTGAAATAATGACTCTCCAGGTGTCCAGAGCTTTGTCCACAGTTTAGGCTGGGCCCTAGAAGTAGGTCCAACCACCCTAGTCATCAGGGAAATGCAAATAAAAATGACCCTGAGATTTCACCTTACACTCATCAGAATGGCTATAATCAAAAACTCAAGGGACAACACATGCTAGAGAGGATAGGGAGAAAGCAGAACCCTCCTCCATTGCTGGTGGGAATGTAAACTTGTAAAACCATTTGCAAGTCAATCTGGTGCTTTCTCAGATTATTAGGAATAGATTCTCAATACCTCAAGATCCTGCTATTGCACTCCTAGGCATATATCCAAAATATGCTCAAGTACATAACAAGGACATTTGATCATCCATGTTTATAGCAGCTTTATTCATATTAACCAGAATCTGGAATCAACCCAGAAGTCCCTCAATTGAGGAATGGATACAGAAATTGTGGGAATACTACTGAGCAATCAAAAACAAGGAAATCATGAAATTTGCATGAAAAGGTGGAAACTAAAAAAGATCATCCTGAGTGAGGTATCCAGAAGCCAGGCATATATTTCAAATAATGGTTAACAATGACTTGAACTGATAGTCACTATAACACGTGGCTGACATGGAACTGCAGTCCTCTTTTCTCCTTTAAAGAGCATAAACAAACATTTTGCACTGAAGAACCATCAGCCTTTTAATGAAGAAAGCCAACCAGAATTAATCTAATGTAATCAAAATTTTAACATATTTTACAGTTCATTTTCAAATCATAATTGAAGGTATGAGAAACCAAAACAAATACAGTTCATATGCCCTCTGGCTTTCTGTACATACTCTGACCTTCCATAACATTTTATATACCTTCAAGTAAGGCTTTTCCTAGCTCCAGACAAGCTATTTTATTCTTTTCTTCTCTTTATTTTCCTAGTCTTTTGCCTTCTTTCTCTTGTTTCTCAGACAATATAAAAACTTCCATCAAAAATTCTTCTCGTTATTTTTCATTGTTATTCTATGGGCCTTTACCATCCTGACATGATACACTATAAAAACCATAGTTTTCCTAATTGGCTCAAACAATATGGCTTGGTTTCATTTGGTAAAATTAATAAAATAAATACCAAAGTATTTTGACTTCCTCTAAAAGTTTGAAAAACTGTTCCAAGTTATTTGTTAGACTGCTCAAGGTCATTATTTTAAAATACCTGATAAACTTTAAATGTTTCATAGCCTTAAACACTCAAACATTCTCCAAAATCTGTTTTTGCAATATTAAAATACCCAGAGTGAATTCATAGAGCATAACCATAGTTTTTAGAAGTCAAAACCAAATTTTATCAGGGTAAACAATTCAGTGCCTCTAAAATCAATACCAGGAGTATTATTTTGATGTTATAAACTTTGGCTGCCAGCAAAAAAAAAAAAAAAGTTCTTGTATACAAACACATGGAGGTTAAACTCTAATACCTCATATGAAGAGAGTTTCAAACCTTATTTTTTATAAATCATTTTTTTATAAACCTAGTTTTTAAGACAGGGCAGAAATTATGTAAAATCTCATCTCAATATACATTACTTTTGGGACTTGTATTTTTCATGGTCTCATGCCTTTTGTTGCTCAGAATAGCTCCAACCCTAAGTTACAAGATTTTAAATTTTTTTTATTTATTACAATTTATTCACTTTCTATCTCAGCTGTAGTCTCTTCCCTCCTCCCCTTCCAATCCTGCCCTCCCTCCCTCTTCTCTTCCCATGTCCCTTCCCCATTCCACTAATAGGGGAGGTCCTCTTCCCTTTCCATCTGACCCTAGGCTATCAGGTCTCATCAGGAGTGGCTGCATTGTCTTCCTCTGTGGCCTGGTAAGGCTGGCCAACCCTCAGGGGAATGTGAACAAGAGCTAACCACTGAGTTTATGTCAGAGACAGCCCTTGTTCCCTTTACTAAGCTACCCACTTGGATACTGAGTTGTCATCTGTGCAGGGGTTTCTAGGTCATTACCATGAATGGTCTTTGGTTGGAGTATCAGTCTCAGAAAAGACCCCTGGGCCCAAATTTTTTTGGTTCTGTTGCTCTCCTTGTAGTGTCCCTGTCCACTCTAGGTCTTTCTATCTCTACCTTCTTTCATAAGATACCCTGCAATCTGCCCATTGGTTATGACCCATTGGTTATGAGTCTCAGCATCTGCTTTAATACCATGCTGGGTAGAGTCTTTTAGAGACCTTCTGCGGTAGTCTCCTGTCTTTTTCCTTGTTTTCACCCTCTTCTGATGTCTATCCTATTTGCCTTTCTGTATGAGGATTGAACATCTTACTCAGGGTCCTCCTTGCTTAGCTTCTCCAGGTATACAGATTTTTGTATGGTTATCCCATATTATATATCTAAAATCCACTTAAAAGTGAGTATATACCCTGTGTGTCTTTCTGCTTCTGGGATACCTCACTCAGTATGATCTTTTCCAGTTCCTACCATGTGCATGCAAATTTCTTGATTTCCTTGTTTTTAATTGCTGAGTAGTAGTCCATTGTGTAAATGTACCACAAATTCTGTGTTTATTCCTCAATTGAGGGACTTCTGGGTTGATTCCTGATTCTGGTTATTATGAATAAAGCTGCTATGAACATGGGTGATCAAATGTCCTTGTTGTGTACTTGAGCATATTTTGGATATATGCCTAGGAGTGCGATAGCTGGATCTTGAGCTATTGAGGATCTATTCCTAATAATCTGAGAAAGCACCAGATTGACTTGCAAATGGTTGTACAAGTTTGCATTCCCACCAGCAATAGAGGAGGGTTCTGCTTTCTCCCTATCCTCTCCAGCATGTGTTGTCCCTTGAGTTTTTGATTATAGCTATTCTGATGGGTGTGAGGTAAAATCTCAGGGTAATTTTGATTTGCATTTCTTTGATGATCTCAAGCTGTACCTAGAGCAGCAGTAATAAAAACTGCATGGTACTGAAATAGAAACAGACTGGTATATCAATGAAATCAAATAGAAGAACCAGAAATAAATCCACACACTTATGGACACATGAATTTTGACAAAGATGCCAAAATCATACAATGGAAAAAAGATAGCATCTTCAACCAATGGTACTGGTCTAACTGGATATCTACATGTGGAAAAATACAAATAGATCCATACTTATCACCCTGCAGAAAATTAAAGTCCACATGGATCAAAGATTGCAATATAAAACCAGACACACTAACTCTGTTAAAAGAAAAAGTGGGGAAGAACCTTGAACTCATTGGCACAGGAGACAACTTCCTGAACAGAACACCAACAGCATAGGCTCAAAGATCAACAACCAATAAATGGTACCTCATGAAACTGAAAAGCTTCTGTAAAGCCAAGGAGGATGTCATCAGAACAAAATGACAGCCTGTAGGCTGGGAAAAGATCTTCACCAATCCTATACTGGAGAGGGCTAATATCCAGAATATAAACCTCATGAAACTGAAAAGCTTCTGTAAAGCCAAGGAGGATGTCATCAGAACAAAATGACAGCCTGTAGGCTGGGAAAAGATCTTCACCAATCCTATACTGGAGAGAGGGCTAATATCCAGAATATATAAAGAACTGAAAAAGTTAAATACCAACAAATTAAGTAATCCAATTTAAAAACTAGGGTACAGAGCTAAACAGAGAATTCTCAATAGAGGAATATGAATGGCAGAGAAACACTTATAGAAATGTTCAACATCCTTAGTCATTAGAGAAATTCAAATCAAAATGAACCCAAGTTACAAGTTTAAGTTAACTTTTTGTTGCAGATGTTTAACATACCCAAAAACCAGTAATCTATAACCAAGACATATAAAACATAGTAAACATATATATATTCAAAACAGACAAAGGTTTTTTTTTGTTTGTTTGTTTGTATTTTTTTACTTCTTTTAGCTGTAATTTCAAAGGAGGAACATCGTTCTAACTGTTGGATCCAATTCTCAAGATCATAGAGGCTTGTAGCTTTCTTATCTGAGAAGCTTCTCTTGCCCCTTTACGAGCTACATGTATGTACAGAAGCCTCTCCCTGAGGCAGGCTGCATTCCCAAGCAACCTGACTCAGGAAAGACCTGTGCCAGACCAGAGACCAGAGTGATTGCAGAGCTCTGACATACCAGAGCCTCCTGGAAATGGGCAAGAGTTAAGTCTAGGGAGTTAGAAGCAGTCTGTCCCATGTTATCTGTTTTCGGAGTCTCATCCAAATAAATGAGAACAGTCACCATAGAGAGCCAGTCAGACAAACACAAAGCCAAACAATAGATTCCACCAGGCTATAGGCATAGCAACCTACTTGGGACTCAGCATACCTGTGAGGCCCTGTGTCTTTACCTGTTAAACAAACCTGGGGCCCCGTGTCCCTGTGAGACCCTCTGTACTCACATGTTAAACAGACCTGGGACCTGTTTTTCCTTGCAGAGATATCAGGCCATCTGTTCCAGTTGGGATTTGGCCTCCCAGCTCGTCAGCTAGAGTCCTACCAACTCAACCATTTGTTTGGCCACTCACTGCCTGCTTTCTTGAGATCTCAAAAAGATACAGAACAATAGAACAGAGACACAGGATAGCAGAACAAAGACACAGACCTTGGCCAAGACAAAAGCACTTACCTGGGGTCCCGGTAAGTCAACTGGCCTATTATGGTTTAAACTTTTTAGCTCAGTACCCCAAAAACCTAGTTTTTAATTCTTTGCTCTTTCACCCTTTAAAAAGTTCCAGACTGACTTACAAATCTTTACAGAACTGAAAACAGCAAACAAACAACCCAAAAATCTTTGTAAGATAAAATCAAGGATGAAAGGTTTAGACTACCAGGTTTCAAGACCTATCACAATGCCATGGTGTGCTGCTATGTCCTGGATGAAATGTCCACCCTAAAACTTCAGAGTTTGAATTCTTCATCCCTACTTTCTGGCTGTTTGGGGAAGATTAGTAAATATGGCCTTGCTGGAGCAAATTGCCAGCAAGAGCTGGCTTTGAGGTTTCAGAAGACTTGAATCATTAGCTCTATTAGCTTCCTATTTGCATTTGAAGTGTGAGATTTTGGGTCCTGCTCCAGCAAGCATGACTGCTGCTTATTTCCATGCTGCTCTACCATGAAGGATTCTTCCTTCTATAACTGTAAGCCTATAATAAACACCTTTTTCTATAAGTTGTCTTGATTGTGGTGTTTTATCACAGCAATAGGAAAGTAAGCTGTGTTCTAGTCATCAATAGGCAAATAGGTCAAAGAAACTGAATAGAAATTTCTGAAAGTAACCTAGCTCTACAGTCAATACCGTTTTGCTATATAGTCACCCAACAACACAGTTAGAGAAAAGCAAATAGGTCCAGGAAATAAATTCAGGGATATGACTTCATGGCATTGGAATTGATCATAGTTTCTTACATATTATTTAAAAAAACA
Source organism: Psammomys obesus (assembly GCF_907164565.1). Classification (NCBI taxonomy): domain Eukaryota; kingdom Metazoa; phylum Chordata; class Mammalia; order Rodentia; family Muridae; genus Psammomys; species Psammomys obesus. The sequence goes on from NW_026596069.1 coordinate 19,411,911, forward strand.
AAAACAATAAACCATAACCTTCAGGACAGGATACGTCAACATTAAATATTTTATTCTTGAAAAGTAATTAGAAAAGTGACAAAGCAACTTATATAAATGGAAACAATATTTTTCTACCAAACATTGATAAGCATATGATATAGAGAATATAATAAGAGCCCTTTGAAGATGGAGAAGAAGCTCACATTTCAGTGTTTGCTGTATAACTGTGAGAATTAGTGTTTGGATACTAGATTCCACTTAATAAGCTGTGCTTCTAGCAAATACTTTTCCCTAGAGATTAAAACACCTTTTTCTGGCCTTGATGCACAAAGAGGAAAGTGAATGTATGCGCATACACTCATGCACATACTTTTGTGTACAAAAAATATGCAGAAAAACACAGAAACAAATATATCAATAAAACCATCCTAGAAGAACAATGCTCATGAGTCAGCCTGGGCATAGTGGTGCACATATTAAGCCCAGCCCAGCACTCAGAAGGACCACAAGTTTGAAACCATCTTCTGCTACCAAGTAATACCCTCTCTCAAAAGGAAATAGAACAGGCAAAAAGAGAGTGTAAACACAAGATTGATTTTAAAATAATAGTTTAAACACTGGACTAGCTTCTTCCCAAGAGACATGTTTACAAAATATTCACTCAGCTAAGTCTCAGAGAACATTGCACAAGAAGAGGTGGAGATTGTCAGAGCCAGAGGATTAGGGAGTTTGCTGTGAAACGATGTCTCCTAGTAATAGTAGAAGCTATACCCATAAAGTCTCAACATCATGACCACCTAAACACGAGCTAAGTAAGGATGACACCAATGGACTTGCTAAACTCAAGATGGGAAATCCTCATGAGGCCTCAAAATGCACAACAAATATGTGAGAAAATGTTGAATGTTCTAAGTCCTAATAAAAGCACAAATGAAAAACCCAATATTATAACACTTTATCCTGACTAGAATTTATGGAGTTAAAAATATTTTTTAAAAAAGTGTTGTCAGGATGTCACAAATCAAAAACCTTGTGTATTGCAGTTAGAAATTTAAAGTGCTTCTACTCTGTGGTAAAGTTTGGCAATTTTCCAACAGTTAAATATAACACTGCTGTGTAGCACAGAAATTCCTCCAAACTCCAAAGGAGGAATTTAAAACCATGTGTAATGTCTACTGAGCACATCAATGACCATCATGGCACAATAACTTTAAGGATACAATAGTGGTACATATACCATGGTAACCAACAGCAACAGCTCTCCAATTGGACTTAAGACCTGTTCAACAAGAGTGATAGCATGCCTGGTACTGAAAAACCTAGCTAAGTATACCTTCCTAAAAAAAAGTAATGGATATTGAAGGAAAATCTACACCATTACTTTCCTAAACTTGCATAATCCCTAAAACAATCTAAATAATTGTCAGTATACTCACATATAATCTTTACACTTCACCAAGGAAACTTCTCTTTGAAACAAACAGAAAGCATTGCAGAAATCACAACCAATCAAAACACAAAGTGGGTAGCCCAGGCCCAAGGGATATATTTACAAAACATTCACTTACCTAAGTCTCAGGGAACATTGCAGAAGAGGGGACAGGGAAATTGTAAAAATCAGAGGATTGGGGAGTTTGCTGTGACACTGTGTCTCCTAGTAATATTAGAAGCTTCACAGATAAAATCTCAAGATTGTGACTAGCCAAACATGAGCTAAGTAAAGATGATACCAATGGACATGCCAAACTGGACAGGGAGAAAGATCCATGAGCTCTCAATCCTACATAAAAAATTCTAAGCAACTAGGGAAAGCTAGGAGTAGAAAAAGTGGTCTCTGTCAGGAAAGAACACACCAAATGGTCATTCAGTAACAAGAGATCATCACTGAAAAAACACATACAAGTAACACATGGATTAAACATACAGATTATGCATATGCCTAGGCCATGAATTTGAATTTGAAGGAAAGTGAGGACCACTATATGGGAGGGTTTACAGGGTGAAACATGAATCAGGAAGGGGAGAATGTTGTAATAATATATATCCAAAATTGGCTTAAAAATTGACAGGTATATAAATTGAAAATGGCTAGGTCATGCCTAATAATCCCAACTCTTGAAACACTTATTTAAAAGAATTACCATGATAGAGATTAAAGACAGTGGTACCTATCACACACTGTGTCTGATCAGCAGGACAGCAGTGATTGCAGAGCAACTGACATATGGAGCTGTGGACCCCAAAACACCATCATCTGTGTTTCCCATGGTGAGAGAAACAAGTGGGTCCAATCTCAGGTCACCTGTCTAATCCAGGGAAAAGTCCCTGGGATCCTGGCAGTGCTTGGTCTCAGCATCTAGCCCACCACCTACAAGGCTACCCACCTGCTCTCACCATCCAGTAAATACCTCCTGGATTCTAGGGGTGCCCGGCTCCAACCTTGGGTTTCTGGAATCCTGGGAGCCAGGGAAACAACCCCAGACATCATTCCAAAGCCCACTCCATCTCCCTAGAGAGACTGACCGGACCTGTGGGCTCAAAGATTCTCTAATATGGCTGAGCCCAGCAAGCACTGTGTCTGAGCACAGTGTCAGGGCAGCTGCAGCTCATTAACATCAGAGCCAGAAAGCCAGTGGTTGGGCAGCTGTCTCTGGGACTTTCCATGGTGAGAGAAGAGCCCTTGAGCTCCAGAGGAGTCTAGTTGGTTCTCAGGATCATGTATCTGAGGAGATCCTAAGACAATTCTCTGAGAACCACCCACCAGTCTTATACCATGCCCACCAATCTGAAGAGGGCTCCTACAAGGAAAACCAGCTTCCTTCCTGGGATTCTAACCATGCTGAAAACTCCAGCAAGTACCAGAAAATACTGCCAATGCCAGAGACAAACAGATGGCTACCAGCCAGCTTAAAAAACAAAATCAACAAAAGCCAGAGCAATATGACGTCTCCAGAACCCAGTAATCCCATAGCAAACAGCCCTGGATACCCTAACACAACTGAAACAAAATAAAATGACCTTAAATCTGTGTTTATGAAGATGATATCATCAGAAACAAAATCCAAAAAAAATGTGGGATGATACAGTCAAAGAGATTGAGGCCTTTAAAGAGGCATATAGAGAGGAAATGAATAAATCTCTCAAAGAAATACAGGAATATATAAATAAACAGGTGAAGGAGCTGAAAAAAATCACTTAAAGAAATGCAGGAAATCACAAACAGGAGAAGAACATCAATAAATCAATAAAATGGTTCAAGATATGATGAAGGAAATAGAAACAAAAAAGCACAAACTGAGAAAATCTTAGAGATAGTGAATTTAAGGAAGAAAACAGGAAGTACAGAGGTAAGCATCATAAACAGAATGCAAAAGATGAAGATCTCAGGTGTAAAAGATACAGTGGAAGAAATTGATGCATCTGTCAATGAAAATGCTAAATCTAAAAAATGCCTCATGAAAAACATCCAAGAAAATGAAGACACCATGAAAAGACAAACATAAAAATAATGGTAGTAGAAAAAAGAGAAGATATCTGGCTCCAAGGCCCAGAAAATATTTTCAACAAAACATAGAAGAAAGTTTCTCCAACCTAAAGAAAGAGATGCCTATAAGCCTACCACAGGACTACAGAACACCAAATAGATTAGACCAGTAAAGGCAATCCTCCTGCCGTATAATCAACAAAACACTAAGTATACGAAACAAAGAAAAAATATCAAAAGCTGCAAGGGGAGAAGACCAAGTAACATATAATGGTAAACCTATCAGAATCACATTTGACTTCTCAGCAGAAACCACAAAACCCAGAAGGGCTTGGTCACATGTCTTGAAAACCCTAAGAAACCACAGAAGTCAGTACAGACTACTATGGCCAGCAAAACTTTCCATTATCATAGTTGAAGAAAAAAAACAAAATCTTCTAGGACAAAACCAAATTTGAATAATACCTAACCACAAATCTAGGTCTAGAAGATTACAGAAGGAAAACTATCACCCAAAGAGGTTAACTACAACCACAAAACCCACAGGATATAAATAACTTCACAAAGGCAAAACCAAAAGTAGACAATCACATAAACATTATCACAACCAACATCAAAATAAAAGGGACTAACAATCACTGATCATTAATATCTCTCAACACCAATGGACTCCACTCTCTAATAAAAAGACACAGAATAACAAAATTGATTTATAAACAATATTCATCATTTTGCTGCATACAAGGAACACACCTAAACCACAAAAATAAAAATTATCAGACAGTAAAGGGCTAGAAAAAGGTTTTCCAAGAAAATGGACCCAAGAAGTAAGTTGGAGTAGCTATTCTAGTATCTAATTAAATAAACTTTGAACCAAAAATGAACAAAAAGTTAAGGAAAGGCACTTCACACTCACTAAAGGAAAATTCCACCAGGATGACATCTCAATTCTAAACATTTATGCCCAAATACAAGAGCAGCCACATTTGTAAAGGAAACATCAACAAAGCTTAAACCACACATCAATTCCCACACTTTAATAGTGGGAGACTTCAACACCCCACTCTCACCAAAGGACAGGTCAATGAAACAGAAACTAAACAAAGAAACAATGACACTAACAGATGTCATGAATCCAATGGACCTAGCAGACATCTACAGAGCTTTTCACCCAAACACAGATCAATATACGTTCTTCTAAGCACCTCACGGTACCTTCTCCAAAATTAACCATATAGTCACCACAAAACAAACATCAACAGATACATAACGACTGAAATAATTTCTTGTATCTTATCAGACCACCATGAACTAAAGTTGGACCTCAAGAGCAACAGAAATAAGAAGAAGCCTACGCAGCCATGGAAAGTGAACAATTTTCTACTCAACGACAACAAGGTCAGGAAGGAAATAAAGAAAGAAATTAAAGGCTTCCTAAAATTTAATGAAAATGAAGGCACAACATACCCAAACTTATGGGACACGGTGAAAGCAAAGCAGTGCTAAGAGGAAAGAAAGTTCATAGCACAAAGTGCTTTCAAAAGGAGATTGGAGATATCTCTTTAACTATTTTGTATTTGATTGTTTGTTTTTTGCTTATATTTCTCCAGTGACTAACAGTGCTAACCCCTTTAATTGCTTTTGGGGCCCTTTCTTATGTCTTCATTGGAGAAGTCTCTGCACAAATAATTTTCTCAAACTTACTAGGGTTATGAATCATCTTGTTATTCACTGTGTATTTTAGTGCCACAGATTTTCTGATGTAGGGTTGAAAAACATTTTCTTTACTTTCTAGGTACACATCACTTTCTAACATTCTAAGTAATTAAATATTTTAATTTTGACTAAATCAAATTTATATGAGTTTTTGTTTGTCCCTCAGGAGTTCAGTTTGAGGCTGGTGAGATGGCTTAGTGAGTAAAGGCACTTGATACTAAATCTAAAGATCTTAACTAGGTTCCATTCCTGAACCTACGTAGTAAAAGGCAAAAACTGATTCCCACAAATAGTCATAAACATGCATGCATGTGCTTGAGTATGAGCATACACACACGCTCACAATCACTCACTCACTAAATAAATAAATATATAAATAAAATGTAGAGATATTTTGGTGTTATATTTGGAAATAGTTGTCTTTTACAAGTTATCTGGTTTTATAGTTTCAGTTTTTACTTTTTGCTACTGGGATTCATTTAAAATTAATTTTGTATTTGGCATGAGAAATGATTTTGATTTCACTTGGAATAGTACTATTCTGTAAAAAAAATTTCCAAGAATATTGTTTTGCAAAATATTACACAGAGCAACATGTAAATGAAATCAAAACCATTCCTTTTATTCTTGATAGTTTCTATTAACTATTTCTTTTTTTCTACTGCTTCCCTGTGTCTAACCTGTTGTTAAGCACAGTTTTTTTTTACTTAAGATCTTTGTCATTATCATTTGATTATTGTCCTAATTCTAATATTTTCAATAGTTTTTTTAAAATAATTTTTCATTCTTTACCAAGTTTCCAATTTGTTTTTTGCTCCTGTTGAAGTGTGTACTTAATGACTGAATAATTTGGATCATCTGTTCTTTCTCATTGTTTTTAATACATTGGTTTATATTTTTATTTTATTTTTAAAATTTCTTATTTTTTCACAAGTTATTCACTTTATATACCAATTGTAGTCCCCTCCCATGTACCTCCTCCATCTCCTCCTGGTTCCACTTTCCCTCTTTTTTTCCCACATCCCCTTCTCCTATCCACTGAAAGGGGGCATCCTCCTCCCCTACCATCTGACCCTAGCGGATAATGTTTCAGCAGGAACACCTGGATCCTCTTCCTCTGTGGGCTGGCTAGGTCAACCTACCGGAGGAAAGTGATCAAAGAGCTGGAAGTGAGTTCTTCTCACAAACAGCCCCTGCTCCTCTTACTAGGGACCCAGATGGAGACTGAGATGCCTGGGCCACATCTGATCAGGGGCCCTGTGTCCTCTTCATGCATGGTCCTTGGTTGATTCATCAGTCTCTCCAGGCTCCCCTGGATCTATATTTCTTTCCCTTTGTTGGTCTCTTTGTGGAACTCCTGTCCTCTCCAGGTCCTTCTATCTCCATCCCCATTCTTCTATAAGACTCCCTTCCTCTGCCCAAAGTTTGGCTATGAGTCTCTGCATTTGCTTCAATCCCTTGCTGGGTGGAGTCTTTCAGAGGACATCTATGGTAGGCTTCAGCCCTGTTCCCTCTCTTAGGGTCTTTCTGGTATCTATCCTGTTTGCCTTCTGAATGAGAATTAGGCATCCTCCTTTTATTTTTCTGTTTTGTTTTGTTCTCAAAGTATAAGGAAAGTAGAAAAGTAATTTTACATCCAGAATGTCTGTCATTTTCATCTAAAGAAGAAGTATGAGCTGGTAATAGTGCATGGTCATTTTAGTGAAGTTAGAGAAGTTGAAAATATTTGAAGGAATACTTCAGTAAATTTGAGGTGTATCTATTCCTGATCCACACTTTCAGATAAAATGCAATTCTTTCAAGTTTCTATCTACAGTTTTTCATTTCTGTGAGAGCTCCTCACTTTGGGGAAGATCCTTAAGCACAGACTTTATTCTAGATGGAAAGGAGCATAACATTCCTTTTCAAATTCTCACTCTCTTAAATGCTTCTTGCTGAAAAGCTGTTCCATACATTTAACTCACTTATGTATTTCATCTCGCAGGGTTCAAAGCTTATAATTTCCCATGCTTTGTTAGCTCTCTAATGTACTCAAGCAAATGATTTGTGTGTCTTCTCCATCGTTTCTTGCTGCACCTAGCATAAAATTTAGTCTGCTTTTGTGTCACACATTATCTAAACCAGAAGTTATTCAGTCTAATTTACAATTTAGGCAGTATTTTAAAAACTGTAAAGCAAAATTGGATTTCAGTGTATTGAAAATAAAATACAAATACCCTATAATATTCTACGGGACCACAATACCTGTTCATAATTTATTCCAATTCAGTGATCTTCCTTAATTTACTTACTTCTTTGAGAATACCCTTTTCCTATTCCTTATATGGATCAGTTTTTTGTGACAAACTTTGCAATTTTTTCTTTATATTAGACCAGCATTGTCAGAGCCTTCCATATCATTCACACTTACACATCTTGTCTTTGCTCAAACATTATTTCCTCAAACATCCTAAACTTTCCAGTCTACTGAAAGCATCCCCATTCATTTCATCCTTTGCAAAAATAGCTTGCCTTTTTTATAACATTTATCATTATTTATTATTTTTGTATTTTTCTTTGAATTTAATTTCTATAGAAACAGAACTTTATGAGTCACCCCGTTGTCTTTACCTCAGTGAATTATGGCTGCCACAAATCTACTCATTAAACAGTAGCTTAAGCTAAATAGAAACTATTCATTATATAGAGGAATCATGGTCCATGACTCTGAGTGAATTAATTATCTTCTTTAACCCTCACCTTTTGACCTTTCATTTAAAGTGAGGGTGATCATCATAATAGTGTCCAACATTCTTAATTAATAAAATACAAAATGTAAAGCTATTTGACACCACAAAGACATCCAATTAATTTATTTCCCTTTCTGTCTTCTTTTCTCTTTCATTTTTTCATTTTACTAAGAGACAAAGAAAATAAGTATTAACTTTGTGACATAGCTTGTTTGTCCTCTAAATGTAGTAAGGGGTCAATTAGTACAATAAAGTTGAAGGTTAGAGGTGGAATTCTTCATATTTCCTTAGAAGAATGTGGGAACATGACACTTTTTCTGATCTTGGTAGATTACAATTTTAAAAAGAACTTCCTGCTTCTTTTTTTTAAAGATGTCATTGAATATGTGAAAAATGAGGCAAAATAAAAAGATTTTTTTCTTTGACCTGGGTTTGGCATTAATTTGTATGTAACTACAGCTTTGCAAAAATGTTGCCTCGGCTGTGCATCCATTACTGGCTGTTACCTCCTGCCCTTAGCTCCTGTGTAGTGAATGCATTCCCTGGATTCAATGACCTAGAAGTGAGGTGGATAGAATACATTTACTGCAGTAGCTCCACAGTACACTGCAGCTAAATGTTCTGAGAATATATGGCTGTTTATTACATACAGTTTGCCTATGATTTATGCAATGTTGATGTTGAGATGTTATGGAAATCCTATTCCCACGCATCTTATTATTTCTCTTCTTAGGGTGTTAAGAAGAATTTTACCAAGTAGATCTCATTATCACGGACCCATTGAGATTGGAAGATTCATTCCACAAAGGGGCAATTGTACTGTGTTATGTGGAGACTGGCAGGTCCCTTGTCTGCTGCAGTTGAGGTACGGGAAGCATGATAATGCCTAGCTAATATATTAGCAATTTGAAATATTTCTTTCTCAACTTTGTACATCCACAATATGTAGAGAGACTCTTATTCCACAATCCTCCATTAAAGACAAGTTACCACATTGCCTCAAATTGCCTCTGTCACTGATATCTGACAAGAGGAACATGAAATTCTTATTTATTTGAGGGTCACACAAAAACCTATCCATTTTTTTTGTTTGTAGATAACAGACTGATTATAAATCTCTTACAGTTAAATATGTTTGACCCCATTAGAGAGAACATAGCATAGAAATCTTCAATATATCACAAACACAATCATTATTTCTAGTACATACTGAAAATTACCAGTACCGAGAAGAATATGAAAACTTTTAAATTAAAGCCACAGGATAAAACAGCGTTAATAAGCATTGCTTTCCTGTAGATGTGAAGATGAGAATCTATTAAATGTGAAAGTAAAGCAGAATATACTAGAAGTTAAATTTAATGCATTCTAAGAATTTTGTCTGAGATAGACACATTGTTTTTGTTTCTGATGCCACCTCATTATAATTAGAACTGTCTGAAAATGACAGTTCTCAGAGTAGGATATTAATACTTTGAGTTGATTTTGATATCATTATGAATTTATTCAGCTAAAGATGTTTCTTTTTAAGAAGATGCTTTCATTTTATTTTCATTAGTTTCTTTAGACACAGAACTTACAAATCCTGATGATTTTGAGAATCTATTGGCACACATTTATTTTCCTTATAAAACAAAGCATTTAATTGGGGCTTCCTTCCACATTTGGTCCATTATCATCATAGTAGGAAACATAGTAGCCTGTAGACAGACATGGTGCTGCTAGCAGAGCTCAGAGTTCCACATCTGGATCGGCAGGAAACAAGAAGAAAGAGCCACTAGATCTGGCTTGTACCCTTAACACCTCAAATTCCATCCCAGTGACACATTTCCTCCAACAAAGTCATACCTCTTAATCCCTTGGTCATCCCTGATGACCAAGCATTCAATTCTGTGAGCCTATGGGGTCCATTTTTAAACAAACCACCTCATTAAATATAAACACATGCTATCTTTATCCTTTTGGGTCTGGGTTATCTCACTCAGGATTATTTTTTTCTAGTTTCACCCATTTGCCTGCAAATTTCATAATGTCATTTTTTTTAAATTATTTATTCTTCTCTCATATATTACATGCTAACTAGTTTTCCCTCTTTCCTCTCCTCTCAATCCATCCCTGTCCCCACCACAACTTCCTCTCTTCATTAGTTCTATTCCTCTTTTCTTTCCCTTCAGAAAGGAGCCGGGTGTATCAACGCACAGCATACCAAGTTATAGTAAGACTGGACCCATGATAAGGCTGGACAAGGCAACGCAGTAGGAAGAAAGGTTCCTAAAAGCAGGCAAAAGAGTCAGAGAGAGCCCCCATTCCCACTAATTAGATGTTCCATAAGACTACCAAGCACACAAACATAACATATAAGCAGAGGACCTAGGTCAGACCCAACAGGCTCCCTGATTGTCAGTTCAATCTCTATGAGCCTACGAGCCCTGATTAGTTGATTTTGTGGGCTGCTTTCTTGGGCACACAACATTTTTCAGCAAGTTTACTTTAGTTACACTTTTGTAGATTGTGTTTTATCTTCCAATCTGTCAGAATATTTTGGACTTTTGTGAAATCTGTTGCAGCAATTTGTTTCATAAAACGTCTCCTGTGTGTTCAGAATGTTGGGTATGGTTTCCAATTATGATCAATTCATTTCAAAGAACTAACTGATTTTATCCACCTGTTCATTATTACTTACTAATCTCTCTATTCATTAATTCATAATAAAATAAAATTAGCTGTATCTTGTGTTTCACGTAATATAATCAGAGCTCAGTAAGCATTATCACAGGTATGGATTTAGCCATGCAATAAATTATAAGCACCCATTCTGGGCAGAAGAATGTGATGCTGAAATGACCACTAAAACCCATTTGCCATGCAAGAAAAACACTCTAGGAATGAATCAGTTATATAAATACAAACAACTGGGGAATGAGTTGTTGTTGTTTTCCTTTTAGCCATGAAATCAAAACCATCCAAATGTCATGCCCTTTTCAAAATATTTCTTGTCAGTAACATATCTTCTTTGATTAAAGACTAAGAGCTCTAACAAAAGATGTTCAGCTTTCAGTTCAAGTCTTTCAAATGGTGTGCAGTCTCTAATTTCTATGGTCTTTCTAATAGAAAGGTCCCTGGATTATGAGCTAGGAAAAATAGTTCTAACTGGTGTTTACAGGACCTTGGGAGATTGTTTAATACCATGGAGTCACGATGGCTCCAATTGTAGTAAGCAAAACCATTATCTGAAGATGAGGCCTAGAGATTCAAAGCTTCAGAAAGCCTTGCAGGTGAGTCTGACACCCAGCCCGCCAGGATGCCAAGTTGCTAGTTGTTTGGTGAATGAGTACCATCACTCCTTCTGCCTAGGTGTATGAGTCATAAATCTTGAACATGTTCTGTCTTAAGAGTCTTTTTTAATATTATACATTATTAATTATACATTATTTTGGATTCAGAAAAGCCTCTACTAAATGGCACCTGTTCTTTAGCAACCAAATATATCAGTCTTTCTACTCCTTAAAACTTGCCATGATTTGACCATAACCTTTCAAAAGTCATGTTAAGAATGTGATCATGGTAATGGTTGGTGATTTTAAAGAGTGACTTATTAAATACTGAGACCCGTGTGGTTGAATGTGTTATATAGCAGAAGAGGACATTCAACTTCTTGAAAATACTATATACTAATGTCATTCCAATATTCCTGCCTCCTCTGCTAGGTGCTGGGATCATAGGTATGTACCACGGCACCTAAATTTTCGTTCAATTTTGTTATTGCTTTTTTTTTTTCATAAACGTGTTGGATTCTGTTTTAAGTGTGCTTTTCTAAGCCAGAAATTATGCTAGTAACCCAGTTACTATGCAATGGTAGTCCTCAGCTGCACACTAACTGTCGCACAGTAGGCAACCAACTTTAACCCTTTGATGATTTTTCTCTCAGATTAGTAAATTTCGATTGTTTAGTGCCTATAATATTATTTTACCTCTGCTGGGATTTAACTTGTGTAGTGGGCTACTCATTCCACGTTCGAATCTAGCAGATTACCTGTGTGGTCTTTGCCAAAATAAATTACATAAGTGCATATTACTAAGGAAAAGTGTCAGTTTGAAAATACTGCATACTAATGTCATTCCAATATTCCTGCAAAAGTTATTGACCCACTAAAGAACCAATAGAAAAAAATTTACAAAGGACACTTGACCTAGTGAGATGTCTCAGTAGGTAAAGGATTCTTAAAAAAAAAAAAAACAACAACAACAACAACAAAAAAAACTTGATAACCTGAGTAAGATCGCCTGGTCCCACGTTGTGAAAACAGTCTGACCTCCACATGCGCATCTGTATACCCATGCACGCACACGAGTGCACACCAGCACATTCTAAGTAAACACATACAAAAGTGTTATCTAAAGTGTATTGCTGTGGCCTTCAAGGGAGGGAAGAACATGGAGCACAGAAGATTTAAGGATTTGTCATGTGATGCTGTGATGGAGAGTAGGTATATTCCCTGCATTTAAAGCCTGCACAATTCTAAGAGTGAACCTCACTGTAAGCCACAGGCTTCTCATGACAATCAGGTGGCCATATTGACAGATTCATTCTAATAAACATACCATCTATTATAACCGTTATGTCATTTTAGTGTGGGAAGTTAATGAGGGAGGCTATGCATATGTAGAGGCAAGGGAAACTCTTTTCTGTTCATTTCTGTCACAAACGTAAAAATCCTCTCGGTGGTGTCTGTTTAGAGGAGACATGAGATGGAAGCTCTACTCCATACTGTCCTCCTCTTGATAGCCATGGCCAGTCTCCCCCTATCAGCTTTAAAGAGCTGCCTCATGACACCACATACTCCAGATGCCTGACACAGAACTACAAGAGTCAGTGCCTTCCTTGCTGAATATCATTCTTGCTTTGATCCAATCCACCTTGTTGCATTTTTATCTTCTCTTTGGAATGGGGCTGTTTGCTCTGTGCCTCGCCATGGTGGAAGCATACTACATTCTTTTTGACTCTACAGGAACACACAGGTAAGAGTGTTCCTGGAGTCTTGAAGGAGTCTAGCTTGGGAAATTCTAAAAATTTTGGAATTAAGGATACTAGAATTCATGGTGACAGACTGAATGTCTTGTCCATCAGAAGATGGTCATGAAAACCCTTTTAGGGTCAAGAGGAATGTTAGGGTTTGAAAAAATAAGGTTCGGTATCAAAGTGATAAAGAGTGGGTTTGTCGTGATTAATTTTGATTTTCAGCTGGACTGGATTAGGGAATGCCCAGAACACCAATGAAGCGTATTGAAGAGACAATTGCCTTATGTGGGAGTTGACTCGGTAAACAGATGGATGAATCCCTTGATAGATCATAATGTGATGGCGTTACTAGGAAATACAGAAGGGTAATCGGCGGTCGGTATGTGTTTAGAGAGAGAGTGTCCCAGCTGCCATGAGTAAGCTCTTTTTCATTCTGTCCTCCCATGCTAGTGCATGGAAACTCTTGGATCCATGAACCAAAATAAATCTGCTCTGTTTGAGTTGCTCTTCCTGGGTCACAGCTACACAAAAGCCTGCATGTTCTACTGTCCTAAATATAGCATGCGCTCCTGTGCGCGTGTATATATTTACTCTCCTATCTGTGTGTGTACCCCTGTTGGGGGGCTCGGGGGGTTAGAAGTTAACATCAGATACCATTCTCTAGTCTTCTCCCTTAGGAGGCAAGCTTTAGTCTTGCCTCTTAGGAGGCAAGCTTCTTCCTCAGCTTTGCACTAACTGATTGGCTAGACTAGCTGGCTAGCTAATGTCGTAGATTCACCTGTCTTTGCCCTTTTCATCTATAAGTTTCAGATACTTATAGATGAAAATCGTATGTATTGGGTGGATTTTGCACACCTGCCATAAAAGACTTAATGCCCACCATGCATATCAGTTAATCCTCCCAACATACCAAGGCATACATGCCTCATTTTATAAGAAACATTAAGGTTAAATAACTCCTATAATTTGCTTATAACCTCACACTAAATGGTTATATTGGACTTATTTATTTACTTATTTGGTTGGTTAGTTATTTGGTTTTAGAGACAAGATCTCACTGAAACACTGTAGCCCAGTCTAGACTAAAACTCATTCTTTAGCCAGGGCTGACCCAGTACTCAAGACAACCATACTGCTTCAGTTTCCCGAGTGCAGGGATGTCATAGCTACCCAGCCTTGGATTTAAATGTTTAGTCGGATGGTGGAACTGAAAAAGCTAAGCATGCTTTACACTTTTTTTATTACTAAAAATCCTGGCTATGAAATAGTATGTTGACTTGAAGATTCAGAACCAGATCCAAAGGTCAACAGGAGGGATTTGTTGGCGTGGAAAAAAAAAAAAAAAATCCAGTCACTTCATTGTAGTTGAAAGCTGCAAAAATGTCCTTTCCTTTGACTTGAGCAAAGCAGTCTTCTCTCCCAGCTCACGTACAAGGGCTTTCACTGACAAAGTGAGTCTTTACCTGAACAATCCTTTGTTTCCTAGTTGGTTCTTTGTTAATGATCCAGGGCTAAATACTGCAGAGAATGCTGTAAAGAGAGCAACAGCACAGGCCGTATATGACCTGACCATGGAGGCTGTTAGCTCTTTGAGCCTATGATCTGGTGAGCTCTCTCTGATGGATGCAGCCCACGGAGGAGATGTGGGTCAGACTTTGCTTCGCATCTGTAGTGAAGCAGGGCTTTGCTCAGCTGCTACTCAGGGACAATATCCAGCAGAAGCTGGAGGAGAGGAGGAAAGCCAGCAGGAAGCCAGCCTATGCAGAAGCCTTCACACTGTGGGCTGGGCTGGCCTGACCCAGAAGGCGGCTGAGCAAAGCTCCTTACAGAAACCCAAGTGGCTCCACAAGCGAGGAAAACGCCCAGCATCTGCGAGGCGCCTCCTGAGTTTTTCTATCGCGCTGTCGGAACAGCTGCGCCTGTCTTCAGCAGCGCTGTAAACCCGTCATCAGCACCGCGTTGTTTACATATGGCTACAAGGTCTTTATGCCCAGGATCCCTTAGCTATACAGCGGGGGACAGATATTTACATGACAGCTGTGTCAATTGGAAGCAGCCTCTGTAAGCTTGTTTGCTTCACCAAAGCAACACTCGCCACCGCCCACCCCTCCCCCCACCGCCCCAAAGACACGAATCTATCTCTTCTCTCTTTTCTAAATGAGCCCTCTGTTAATAATAGAACCGCACTGCAGATGCTCAGAATGGAAATAGCTGGCATTTCCCTAACAAGACTCATAATTCTGCTAGAAATAATGGATTTCAAGTGAAATAGCTTGCGTCCAAGAAGAGTGGTTATAATTCATGACCAGACATCCAAATGAAATCAAAATCCGGGAAACATGCAAAGTGCTAATTTTCTACATCAGTGGAATTTATCAAGTCCGTACTGATTAATTCCAACAGTGGTTTGGTTGTTCAATCGATAGAGCTTTGTTTGTTTCCCAAAGACATCTGAATGACATTGATTTAAATATTACAACTTCCTGGTTTCCTTAAAAAAAAAAAATTAAAAAAAAAGGAAAGCCACAGCTTTAAATTGTAAATCAAATCCCTCAAATCCCTCTGTATCACAAGTGGCTGATATTAAATATTTTTATTTTTATTCTGTACCATTTGAGGCAAAAACCTTATTTATTTTATCAGTGGGGTGAATAGCAATATATTTGGGAGGAACTATTTATTATACATATCTCAAAACAGTGAGGGATAATTCATTTCTATTGCTGTAGTTTATTTACTATTATTTCTCCTAAGAACATACTTGCCATGTAATAATGACTACAATTAGCGTGGTTGGAAAATAAACCACTCCTAAAACACTCAGGAATAGTTCAATGCCCAGAAGAAGCTTGCTGTGGATTGGCTGAGTTTTCTCAACTTAATGTGTTTAGAAACTGGATTGCAGATGCAGCTGTAGGTTCAATAGGACGTGTTTAGGTCATAAGAAACACCCCCATTGATAAATTAATACTACAATTGCAACAGTATGTCTATCATCTTGGGTGTAGGTTTCTTATAAAAGTAACCTATGACCCACCCTTGTACTCTCTGGATCAACAAGCCTTCCTTCCTTCTGCCAGGAGGTGATATAGCGGAGAAGCCTTTGCCAGATGCCCACACTTGGATTGTGAATTCCCAGCCTTTGTGTTCACTATAAATTACCTAGTCTTCAGTGTTCTGTGCAAAATGGACTAAAACATGCACCCAAATCTCTTTGACTATCTCACAATATACAACTAAAAAGTACTTTCTGTATGGGCTAGCTTAATTGGTGTCCTCTACTGTTTATACATTATGTTCATGTCTTAACCTTAGAATTTTTGAATATTATTATTTTTGTTTTATTTTATGTGTATGGGAGTTACAGATAGTTACCAGCGCCATGTGCATTCTGGAAATCAAACCCAAGCTCTTTGAAAGAACAGCCAGTGCTCGTGATAACCAGTGACTACTCATCCAGGCCAGGGTTGAGCTGGGGGTTACCATAATAGAAGTAGAGAGATTGAAGATGCTCCACATTAAGGATGGTGAAGCAGGGAACAAGCCTGCGTCTCTGGGGGTTTAGAGACACTACCAACTTTATAGTGATTAGATACAGTGCAGCACAAAGTGAATGCACTGACTAATTCTAATACTTAGGACAGAGTAGAATGAGATTCTTTCATGTGAACTTGAAAATAACAGCCAAGGCTTGATAAATTCATTTAGCTCAAGATGAAAAATCACATGTTGGTCATAATGGCATCTCCCTAGCATGTGGGAGATGGAGAAAGAAGGAACAGAGTAACTCAAAACCAGTCTCTGCTACATAGTGAAGCCTAGACCAGCCTGGGCTATGTAAGACTAAATCAGGACTTTCTTTGGAGTGTCGGGTTCCTAATAATGACACAGAGACTTATGGTATTTATTATAAGCTTAGGCCCTATAGCTGGGTAGGTTCTTAGCTATTTAACCAGACAACATTGACCTGGTCCATGTCTTGCCACATGATCTGTTTCCTCTCCTCAGTACATTAGTCCCGGCACTTGTTTCTTCTTCATTATGTGGCTAGTGACTCTTACTGCTTCAGATTGCTTTCCAGAGTCCCTATCTCTGCCAAAAGTCCTACCTATTTCTTCAGCTCTTGCTATTGGCCATGTAGTTCCTTACCAAACCAATCAGAAGATTTTAGAAGTGTTTATAAAATATGATGCATCCAAAAAACTAACAATACAAAGTCTAGCCTATAGTCCCCTCTTTGCTGGTACAGAAAACAGCATTTGAATAATACAAAAACAATCCTTACACAGTGCATAAAAAGATCACCCCAACATCAAACCCTGTCTCAAAAGACCAAAAAGCTAAGAATGTTTGTAATGCTTGGAATGTTCAAATGATAATAGGACCAAGATAATGAATGAGCTATCCAATTGTTGAAGAAAATTTGAACAATTAAGTGTTCAGTTCATCCTCTGTTATTGTACATTACTCATTAAGTTAACAGCTTCAAATTATTGAAATTTATATTTATCTAATCTTTTTTAAAAAATCAAATAAATCAGTGAATTAAGTCCCTCGCTTAAAGAAAAAGAAAAAAAAAAAAACCCAAATTGCACAAAGCCCCATATGCAGAAGATGGAGAACAGACTGCTCAGGAGGGCATAGGCCTGAACTTATGTTTTGAAGTCAGAGGACATAGGTTCTGATTCCAAGCCTACTCTAATCATTGGTGAGATGTGAATGGAGGGTGTAAGGAGCATCTACCTCCTGTCAGACATTATTTTGCATGTGCATTCTTGAAAAAGAGAACATCTTATGTTAATTTTATGAAACAAAAAACTAGAGTTTCATAGGAGCTTATATACACAGAATTTCCACAAAGTAGAAATGACAGAAAAGTGACTCAGCTTAATATTCATTGTAAGATATTCTTTTCATGATGACCCTCTCAACTTACTCCGGAAAATTAGTTTGCAAAAACTAAATGACATAAACTACTAGATAACAAAGATTCTACATTCTAGTCTCTGGATTTCTAGTTATAGGTGCTTAGGAGAAAAGGCATCATTGAATAATGATCTAATTATTTTCCAATGTAGAGTATATATGACTTAGCCAAGGGAAAATAATCAGATATGACTTACTATACTTTCTAGCATCCTTATGGGTATGAAGGCCTAGAGATGTCCTTTTACTGCAATGCAAATCATCTACCGGGTTCCCAAAGCCATCATTATATTAAACCATGATTCTCTAGGGAAGAATGGGATATTTGCAAAGTTATAACAGCAGCATGTTATTAAGCAAAGGTAGGAGGTAGAGCTCCAGGCTAGTTGCATTCTTTGGGGAGTGGCAAAGGAAGCAGGCTCATACTCTAAGGATTTGTAGTGCCATCCAACATGGAGGGTAGGCACTCTGAAAGGTTACACTAAACTGGACAGCATCGACTTGATTTTGATGTATATTTCCAATGAATGCTTTCAACATATACTTTCACTCATGGTGATACTATTTAAATAGCTATGTATAAAGATTCTGCAAGGGTGTGGCCAAGAGTACCTTGTTCTACTTCCCTTGCATGTCTCTAAGGAAGTGTTACTCTTGAGAGCTTTATTTGGAGGATCTAGCATGGGATCTAATCTAGTCCTAAACCCTAAAGAATGTTCCTTCTCTGTTCGAGGAAGTTCATCCTCTTCAACCAAGTATATAGCTTTGGGAAAGATGAACATGGAGTGATGTTGGAGGAGGGGAAGGCCAGCCTAGCCAGTCAGATCAGCCAAATCAACCCTGGAGATCAATAGGGAGACAGATGTCAAGGCTGGATCACCTTCATATCTGATGCTGCTCAACCAAAGAATGAATAAAGAAAACATGATATATTTACATAATGGGATGTTATTCAGCTGTTTAAAAAATGGCATCATAAAATTTGCAGGCAAATGGATATAACTAGGAAAATAATCATCCTCAGTGTGGAAACCCAGTGCAGTGGAAACTTCCTGAAACCTGAGGGTGGATCCTAATAAAGACTCCTAGAAATGGAGTGTATGGGGTCTGAACTGGCCATGTTTAAAAGCCAGAACAGGCTTCCAGTGGCAGGTATGGGGATGCATTCTGTTAAGTTGGCCAAGGGATACCATGGAGGTCCCCAGACCACTCAAACAGATACTAGGATGGAGGGTTACTCTCTGCAAACCGACAGCAGGGCCCCGTAGCCAAGGACAAGATCCACACAGTTCATTGAAGATAGAGGGTTCTAGCTGGTACCTGCTTGGTGCATTCACTCCTACATTCTAGTCTCTTTGGTGCAGGAAGATATGCTTCAGGCTGTGTAAAGAGAAATGTGGACACCAACCCAGCCACAAAACCTTCAAACTACAATCTGTCCTGCCTGCAAAATGTGCTGGAGCAATGATGGTGAAGAACTTTCAGAACTGGCCAGCCAATGTCTGTTTAACTTGAGGCCAATGCCATGAGAGTGGAGCCCATGCCTTACTTTGCCTGGGTGTCCAGGAACCAGAGAATAGATAGCCCACAGACCTAGGGTAGAAACAAACAGGACTGGCCAAAAAATAATCAAAGAAATTATTCCAGTTGGTATTCTGTTATACTCATAGATCAGTGTCTTGTTCAACTGTCATCAGAGAGGCTTCCACCATCAGCAGATGGGAGTAGGGGGCAAAGATTCACAGCCAGGCATTATGCAGAGAGAGAGTCTTAACTGGAAGTCTCCATAAGCTCCTACCCCTTGGAGCTGGGGGAACACAGAAGAGGGGAAGGAAAGATTGTAGTAGTCAGAGGGAATGGAGGACATCAGAAATGCATGGCCCAAACCCCACTGAATTACCTAAGCAAGGCTCATATGAGCTCACAGAAACTGAAGAGGAAAGCATGTGGTCTGCAAGGGTCTGACCAGGTTCCTTGACTATATGCTGTGGCTATTAGCTTAGTGGTTTTGTGGGACTCCTAACAGTGAGAGCAGGTGTGTTTCCAACTCTTCCTGCTATTTGGTTGCCTTGCCTAGCCTCAGAATGATGGTTTCTGCTTTGTTTTATTTTATGTTGTTTTTGTCCTGTTGTTCTCTGTTGGATACCTGCTCCTTTCTGAAGGAAAAGGGAGGGGGAGTGAATCTCTAGGACAGGGGAGGTGTTGGAGGACTTAAAAGGAGTGGAGGGAGGGTAAGCTGTAGTTGGGATGTATTGTATGAGAGAAGAATCTATTTTAAATTAAAAATGGAAAGAAAGAAAAGAAAGCATTATCATAAGCATGAAAGCCACTGAAAACAAAATGTCTGTTAACCCAGAAAACAACCATTGAAAAGGTTTGGTAACCCTCAGAGTCAGTACAGGACACACCAAGACACCAAATTCTCAGCTCAAAGGTATTTTTTTTTTTTTTTACCTTTGATGGACACACAGGGTTGGGAGTATGGTGGGAGGCTGCCTATGGATTAGACAACAGATCAAAGGCAGATAGCAAGCAACAGCAGGTGGTTTTGTTGTTGTTGTTTTTTCATGAATGGGTTTTTAAGGAGAAAAAGTAGAAGTTTATGCTAAACTGTGTTGGTAAGTCCTTATTAGACATGTTTGCCCAAGAATGAATTTTGATTGCTGAGGCTTCAGTGTTGCCTCAGGAATGAGTCTGTGGCCAAATGAGGGAATGGACCTTGGGGTCTAACTTTAGGAATGTACTCTAAAGTCAGAAAGGGAGAGAGGAAGGTAAAGGGCAAAACCTGTTAGTACCATGTTTACCGTGCTGGTAAACATGGACTATCTGGGAGCGCTTCATCCATTTCATTTGGGCCCCAACTCCCAATGTTACATAGTGTGCTAACTCAAATTTCCTTTCAAAGGAATCATTTAGGATTACATTGCACCCCATTTTCTTCCTCCTCACACAACTTCTGACTTGAATTTTGAATTGCTCATGCGCATTTCATATTCTCTTATCTTTTCTGGTCACAGTCAGAGATGATCCTTTCTTAATTTGCACATCCTTTATCATGTAAAAAGTGTGTGTGTGTTTTCTAAGCTTACCTTTGAGGTAACAAAATTTATGTGACAGGGACTTTGACTGTATACATAGAGTCACGTTCCGGAGCAATTTTATATGCTATATTCTAGGAGCATTACATGTAGGTACAAAAACAAGTGCAATTATATTTATAATTATTATAATATTACGGGAAGAGAGACATCAATGTTTATGCAAATGAAGGATTAATACTGATTCCTAAATAACATATGGATGTGACATGATAAATTCTCTAACAACAAAGCAAAAACATCCATTCTTTCCAAAGGATTTAGCCATTTGGGAATCTCAAAGCACCTTACTCAGCCTCTAAGAAATTCTACCCTGGTTTACTTGAGTGAAAAAAAAAAGCAGGATCTCAGTCCTTATCACTAACTGTAAGAAATGGTGCTTAAAATTCCTGGATGTATAAATGGCTTTGGCAATGACTCCAATCACTGGTAGCCACTTGCCTTTCATGTCTGCGGTAAGATGAAGACACCTAGTCATTCTAGTAGCCCCATGGTCATAGAAACATCACACAGCATGCAGGACATTTGATCTTAGGCTAAGTGGCAGTATGTCTTTCTAGTTAGCACATTGTTTAAAGAGTATCGCATTTATATAAACAGACAGGTCAATATTACTGGCCCCATCTAAGCAGCAAGCTTCATTTTGAATTCATTTCCATGATAGATTATGGTAATTTACAAGCAAAAAAATTAGACTATTATTTCAACTTGTCAAATGTAATTATCACTTAGTGATTTTTCACTTTTAAGGGTCATAGAGAATACCCAGAACCTGGAATAATTTGTTCTCATCATTGTTGGCATTTTACTTTGAGACACTGCTGTGCTTTTATGACCAAATAAAAAGTAACACATCCATCAGTCTTCTCCCTTGGCCTGCTGTCCCCACCTCCTCAGCATTCATGAGATAGCCTGCACAGTTTTCTGGCAATTGGAAACAAATACAGGTGTGAGATCCTTCCTCATTTGAGTCCCTAATTACAAAAGAATTGTAGTATATCAGAAGCAACCTTCACTATATAAATCACAAGTGCAAAGACTTTCATAATTGAGCCATATGTAATTCATATTTTGACTATATTTTCCTTCTAATCTGGGTGGCAATTATCTGATATTATTATTTAAATATGAATTAATTCAACTAGAGACCCAGACTCTGTCCTGGAAGGCATTGTAGGCTAATGAGTAAATATGTATTAGGATGTCTTCAGACTGCACATTATTGACCCGAGAGACAACAGGGAAACGGTAATGAGTGATTATGTAAATCCTTAATCTCAGATTGTTGCAATACTCTATAATGTCATTAATTTACATTACTGTCAGTCTTTTCCTTACCAGGTTCTTACTAATTAGCTGTTCCTTGACACATATTCTGATGTAGACTTTTTGTGCGTCATTAAAGCCCTTTGTGTGGAGACCTCCTCGGAGACCTTTTAGTTTGTGTATAATTGACAAACCAGATGACAGCCTTTACTGTCGATCATAAAACTGCAGCCAGTTGACTTGGACACTTGACTTGCTTTTTCAAACCTCTCCTCTGAACATATTGGTAGGGAAAGGCTTACATGCAGGTGCAGTTATTTATGAGATGATCTAGAGAACACCCTTGGCTGCAAGGTCATCTTTAGAAGGGTTTTCCAACAAAATGCACAATTGCTCCTTGAGAGTGTTGTAATCAGCAAACCTCCTTAAAAGTACCTACTCCACATAAATGTTCTTAAGCATGCTTGCATTATAAATTATTTTTCAGAACATTATTTAAAGGCACAAGTGTTCAGGTGCTTTATCTGTCTCCTAACAGGTCAGGGACCCAAGGGTCCGGTGAATACTTCCATCTCTGATGCAACCAACCTTGGCTGGACTCCAGCCTGTGCTCACTAGCCTAGGCTACTCTAGCTCTCGTATTGCATTGACTTGGGGTTGGTTTTATGTGAACTAATTACTGTGTTACTAATTACTATGATTCATTTTCTTATTAATCCAAAAATACTCATTAAGCATTAACTCTCTACCAAGTGTTATCATGATGCTGGTGAACAAAATGCCTCCTAAAAATAGGTAAAAAATGAAATCTGCTTTCATACAGCTGACTTTCTGGGGTAAATGAGAGACAGATACTGAGTACCAAAATGTCATTGAAACCAAGTGGTAGTAAAGCAGTGAGGGGCAAAGGGGAGGAATTGAAAATGTGAATCTGTCCTCTACCTAAGCCTTTCTACTCTGCATAGCCAGAGGGAGAGTTGAGGGAATGTAGTAGATGCCTCAAAGCCATAAAGATGAAAGCTGCTCATTCAGGGTGGAGAACAGAAAGTTATCAGCTAGTCCCTGGAGAATTGCAGAACCTTCTGGTATAGAAGCTAGACTCTCTGTTGCCTAGTTCTAGACACAGCTTCTTATTTTACCCACTTAATTAAGACAGTCTTTTGAGCTGCTATGCAGCAACTTCATATGTTTCGTCATAACACCATCATATTGCTAGTATCTGTGCCTTCAAAATTATAACAATTATACTTAACCCTGACTTCAGAGACATGGTCCAGGTACACCCAAGAAGTTGTACTTAGAACACGTAAGAGGAATATTTTATAACTGAGGGTGGAGCTCAGTTAATAGAGGCCAAGTGTTAGACAAGCATTCCACAAATCCAGGCTTGGTGGCACAGGCCTGTAATTATAGCACATGGGAAGTGGAGGCTGGAGGATCAGGAATTTAGGACTGCCCATGGCTACTTAGCAAGCTGGAAGCCTGCCCTGGATACATGACACCTTGAACCAAATTGACAAAAACAAAACAACAAAAAGCAACCTCTCTCAAAAACAAAATAAAAAAAAGTCATTATTTGTTTACTGGGTGGTATAATATGTTTGTGTTCTGCTTGTGATTGCCTTCATGTTTATGGAATGTGTGAATGGCTAGAAATGGCTGCTAGAATGGAATGAGACCAAGTCCCTAGTTAACTAACTGAGACCTTCTTTAAACTCAAAGAACACCTGGTTAATCCAACTCTCTTCAGTCAAATTTTGTCCCATGTCATTACCAGAAATTCTGTGGAGCTGAATGGCCTCAGTCTTGTTCAGAACTCTCTGTAAGATAGGTTCTCCTCATGAGTGGTGAATTAGACTTACTCTCATTTCCCAGGTGACATCTTTGTACCTCCTTTATCATGTTATCATTGGAGGGTTTGACATTATCTCTGGGCTGGGTGTATAATCACTTTCCAGGTTTGGCTCTTATCTAATTATGTACTAAGTTATATCAGCGTCTGATTTCTTTCCGTTGGATGATTTTCATAAGAGGCGGTTGTTATGCCGGTCCTGGGTGTGTGGAGGGATAGATAGGATCTTTCCTTTTAAAGTATTTGCAGTTTACTTAAGAGTAACCACAATTGCAGCATAAAAAAAAATGTCACATTAAAATCAGTCTGTCTGTCAAAATGACACTGTGCATGTGCATTCTAAAAGTGGCTTCTGGAAATAATGTAAATACTCTACTAAATAGAGTTGATACTTTTTTTTAAAAAAGCTACACGTGGGTGGGTGTCTGTGTGTGCGGTTGCTGCAGAAGCCAGAAGAAGGTCTTAGAACCTCGGCAGCAGCGGTCATGTGCCAACGCATGCGCTGGGAAATGAGCTTCAGTCTATGCAAGGACAGCACTTGTGCTTAACTGCGAACTGTGGTACTAGTCCTGTAGTTGCACTGGTAACTCTGCTACCTGGTAAACAAAGCAAGCATTGGTTATCTGTCACATTCCGGATAACGTACTCAGCTTTTTACAGGGATTGCCCAGGCTCCACTACAATCTACTGCTTTGCAATTTTAATTCTCCTTCCCATTTTAGTGATGTAATCCTTGAGAATAAGAGCTGTATAATACATCTTTACGTTCTCTGCACCCTAACTGATATCCCCTAACAAATGCGGATAGAGCTAAGCTCAGGGTAGCACCAGCCCAGGTCTGCCTCAATTGTAGGCGGAAGGACAAACACACGTCCTTCGGTTCCACTTGCAGTAATTTAGGATTGTTAGCTCTTAAGCTCGAATTAGTTAACTAATTTCCCTGGATTTCAGTAGGATGGCTTTACAATCAAGGAACTCTGTTCCTGGGTTTACTTAATGGGCTGATAAACTGGCAGGATTGTGAGTTCATTGTTAAACATTAGCCTGGAAGTGAAAGATAAGAACGTGCATGCTTTGTCTACAGATGAGGCACCTTGTCATTCAATACTGCAAAATCCAGCTAAGGAGTTTAAGAACTGAGGGGAACATAAGTTCAAGACCCAGGAGGAGAACATGAGACCAGACAATATGCCAATTAATGGAATTAAACTGAAGACTTAAAATGAAGTCCCCTCAGGGACAGTGTAAAAGAAAAGGCAGTTAATTCAATAAGGACAAAAGGATAAGCGAGCTAACTATGAGGGGATCAGAATATTTAAGGTTGATAATGTAGGAAGAATTAGAGAACATTGGCTTGTGATTGCTGTGAATTTATTATACCTCAGTAGCTTGGTCTAATTTGGTCCCCTTCATTCTCTGAACAAATACTCTCATCTTGACATTCCAGGACAAAAGAAATAATCCTTTTTGTCACAGCCCAGCTAGAAAAGTGATTATGATCAGTAGTCATTCACAGAAGAATAAATAAAGGGCATACTCATTCTCTGAGTAAGTTTTCAATCCATTTGCCTTGTGGCATTTCTAAGACAGTTCCACCGTATTTTGGTTGTTTGAAAAGACATACTTAAAAATAATATAAGAAACTAGATTTTATCCAATAGGCTGAGAGTTGACATGCATGGATATGACTTCTATTTGGCTAAGCAGGTTTTAAAGTGTCAAAGGCACGGTGGTATGCAGTTAACAAAGAATAATGAAATGCATCTCTGCTTTTAGCAAATAACTGGAAATGTGACTTTGGAAAAGTCTAGAATGGGCTCTGTTCTCTAGAATAGCAGTGCCATTAGTCAGCTGAATGTCAACAAATGTGCATCTAAAAACCAAAATCCAGAGCATGAAGGAGTGGGTTTCCAATGTGACACAGACTGCTGTGGTATCAATCCAATTAGCCCACTCCAGCAAGGGCACCCGTGGGGAAACAGCAATGCCAAGGTTACAGGATGAAGGTAGCAGGATGGAAAGAGGTGGGTAATGTTAAGAAAGACTGCAGGGCCACTCCTGATGAGATCTGATAGACTAAGATCAGAAAGAAGGAGAGGGGGGACCTCCGCTATCAGTGGATTTGGGGAGGAGAATGTGTGAAGAAGGGATGGGAAGGTGGGATTAGGAGGGAAGAAGGGAGAGGTTTAGGGGGATACAAAGTGAATAAAATGTAATTAATAAAAGTGAAAAAAAACGAAAAAAAAGGAAGACTGCAGGACCACAACTTGAGGGAGCACTGAGAGGAAGCGGTCAGTGGGACAAGCACAGCTGCACCCCAGAGCCTCTTCTGTCAGAATGTTTATCTGGAGTCCATTAAGCCTTTCAGTTATTCTGTAGCAATAAATTACATGGCTTAATTTTTTTCTCCTATTCATAGATGTCATCATCTAATGCCTCCTAGAATGGGACGGCTGCAGTTTATAGCACTGATTTTCTTTGTGTCACTTTTTTGATATAAACAAAGTCATTCTTGAGTAAATCAACTATATGCTTAGCAACCCTTTTTAATCTACTTATTATGGATGTGTACCTACATAACTCATAATAGTTTTCTCAAAATAGTTTCATCATTTTATAACAGCATATGGTAAGGTAATATCTTAAATATCAGATAATTCTGACTTTAATAAAGCTAATTCTTTCTGCTTTCAATAATTTCCCTAAACTATTCAGCTCAAATTGAGGGTAGAGGACAGTAATTGAACTTTATTAGATGGTGTGTGTGTGTGTGTGTGTGTGTGTGTGTGTGTGTGTGTGTACACCAAAGGGCAATGTTGAATATTTTCCTTTATTGAGAGAGGTTCTTTCCCTAAGCCTGGAGCTCACTAATTAAACAGGACTGGCCATCCAGACCTCTGCCTTCCCAGTACTAGAACCACCGAAATTCACTTTAACATCTGGCTTGATCGTGTGTTCTCTGGATTCTAACTCATGTTAGCATTGGGTAGTGGTTAGAATAAAAATGCCCCCATAGGCTTATAGGGATTGGCATTCTTAGGAGGTATGGTCTTGATGAAGCAGGCATGTCATTGTTGGAGGAAGTGTGTCACTGGGGGTGGGCTTTGGGGTTTCAGAAGCTCAAGTCAAGCCCAGTAGCTCTCTCTTCCCGTTGCCTGTTGTTCCAGATATAGAACTCTCAAGTTTAGTCCCCAGTACCATGTCTGCCTGCATGCTGCCGTGCTTCCCACCATGGTGATAACGGACTAAACCTCTGAACTGCAAGCCAACCCGAATTAAATATTTTCCTTATTAAGAGGTGCCATGGTCATGAGGTTGCTTCACAGAAATGGAAACCTCAACTAAGACATGGCAAGTACTTTAGCCACTAAGCTCACTCCACCATACATTTTAAGAAATCCACTAGGCACATGGCTGGTAGGTACATGACATGGAAGAATGTATGATATCCATTCTTCTAATGAGTCTTGGCACATATCTAAGAGTAATTAAAGCAAGGTCAGAGCTCACAGTCCATTGGAAGAAGGTTGTTACACAGGGCCTTTTCAATGCTAGCACACATCTAACATTACCACAGATCTGCTAACATGGACTGTATGAATTATATTTTCTAATGTCTTCTGAAATTTACCAAAGGGTCCAAGATGAGAACATATATCATGACGTATGCCAGAAACTGTAACGTGCTTGAAATTGACATGAATTACCATTCCTCACAATGCAGTGCACAATGCACAATGTGAGGTAGATGACAGTGTTTCATATAACTTTCCTATGATTTCATCTTATGGAGGCACTATATTACAGAAAAAGAGCTTTTTATAACAATGATCCATAATAATTTTTAGTTCAACAATTCTCTACAAATCAGTGGCACTATGGAAGAAAAACTGTGGTAAACTTTTCCCATTCTAGACTTGGCACTATGGTAGGCATCAGAAAAAGTTAAAGACAATATAAGACATTATGATGATTACTTTGAATTACCAACTTGACACAAACTAGAATAATCTGGGAAGGGAATCTTAGTGAGTGACTGTCTTTATTAGTTTAGCCCATGAGTATGTTTGTGAGAGCTTATCTTAATTACATCAAGTAAATGGGAAGACACCTGTGGGTGGCACCATTCCCTAGAAAGGGAAATCTAAACTGTATTATAGTATTCTGTAATTCTCTATTGTGCTACAGTAGATAAACGAGGCTGAGCAATACTGTGCATATATTAATTCTCTAGTCTTTACTCTTTTTTTAGTTTTTCTTTTATTTTTATTAATTACAGTTTATTCACTTTGTAACCCAGCTGTAGCCCCTTCCCCCATCCTCCCCTAATCCCAACCTCACTTCCTTTTCTCCTATCCCCCTCCCCAAGTTCAATGATAGGGGAGGTCCTCCTCCCCTTTCATCTGACCCTAGTCTATCAGGTCTCATCAGGACTGGCTCCTTTATCTTTCTCTGTGGACTGGTAAGGCTGCTCCCTCCTTAGGTGGAGGTAATCAAAGAGCCAGCCCATGAGTTCATGTCAGAGATGGTACCTGTTCCTATTATTGGGAAACCCTTTTGGACACTGAGCTGCCATAGGCTACTTCTGTGCAGGGGTCCTAAGTTATCTTCATGCATGGTCCTTGTAAGGAGGTATGGTCTTAATGAAGTAGGTATGTCATTGTTAGAGGAAGTGTGTCACTGGGGGTGGGCTTTGGGGTTTCAGAAGCTCAAGTCAAGCCCAGTAGCTCTTTCTTCCTGCTGCCTGTTGTTGGAGTATCAGTCTCAGAAAAGATGCCTGTGCCCAGATTTTTTGGTTCTGTTGCTCTCCTTGTGGAACTGCTGTTCCTTCTAGGTCTTTCTATCTCCCCCTTCTTCCATAAGGTTCCTTGCACTCTTCAAAAGTTTGGCTGCGAATAGCAGCATATGTTTTGATTCTCTGCTGGGTAGAGTCTTTCAGAGGCCCTCTGTGATAGACTCCTGTCCTGTTCCCTGTTTTCTCCCTCTTCTGATATCCATCTTGTTTGCATTTCTGAATAAAGATTGAGCATCTTACCAGAGTCCTCCTTCTTGATTAGCTTCCTTAGGTGCAGAGTCCTCCTTCTTGATTAGCTTCCTTAGGTGCACAGATTTTATTTTGATTATTCTACATTATATGCTTAATATCCACTTATAAGTGAGTATATACCATGTGTGTCTTTCTGCTTCTGAGATAACTCACTCAGGATGATCTTTTCTAGTTCCCACCTTTTGCATGCAAATTTCATGATGTCCTTGTTTTTAATTGCTGAATAGTATTCCATTGTGTAAAAGTACCACAGTTTCTGTATCCATTCCTCAACTGAGGGACACCTGGGTTATCTCCAGCTTCTGGTTGTTACAAATAAAGCTGCTGTGAACATGGTTGAGCAAATGTCCTTGTTGCATACTTGAGCATCTTTAGTCTTTGGTCTTGACAGTGGACATAAAACAATAGGCTACTACCCCCAAAATGATGGACTGTCTGTCTCCTGGAGCAGTGAATCAAATAAATACTTTCTTCCTTAAACTAATTTTCAAGGGTTTTTTTTTTGAGAAACAAGAAATAAACCTAAGAACAAGCATTTTTTTTTGACCTGTCATAGCACATACATAATCTGTGTCAAGTGCTAATCAGTAGATAATTAATGATCATCTTATGACAGCATTAGACCC
Source organism: Psammomys obesus (assembly GCF_907164565.1). Taxonomy (NCBI): domain Eukaryota; kingdom Metazoa; phylum Chordata; class Mammalia; order Rodentia; family Muridae; genus Psammomys; species Psammomys obesus. The sequence continues at coordinate 19,441,657 of NW_026596069.1, forward strand.
AAATGGTATTTTTGGAGAGGCAGAAGATAATGACCAGTATGTTTCAGCACCAACACAGGGAATTTTATGGATTTGTCTTGTAACTAATAGAACTTCTGTTATTCTGGACTGAGGTAGTAGGGAATGGTTGTATATTTGGTTGTTTGGAGAAGGCTTCATGGGAGAGCTGAACCTACAAACAGATCTTACAAGTCAAGGAAGAAAGCGTAGGTCTGGGATACAGCACATTAGCGAAACAAATCTTTGAGGTCTCCATCTCATTCCTACTGGTAAGGTAATTTGGGAAGAATGTGTGGAAAGTGTTTAGAAAATAAGGATTAAGAGAGTCATGCACTTCTGTCTCTTGTCATTACAGTGGCATGTGACTGCTCCAAAGACAACTGATAATTCATGTCCTGTTACTTCAATAGCTACAGATACAAATAAGGTTTGTTTTCTTATTTTCATTTGTTATTTTTGCATGAACATGTATGTGCTTTACACATGGTTTACATGCATCTGTGCCTACACGTCTGTGCCTATGCACATGTGTGTGAACACACATGTGTGAACAATGTGTGAGCAGTATGTGAACGTATGTGCACATGCAGTGGGGTGGGGGCTCACATTTACAACCCGTCCTCTCAGATTGTGCTCTGCTTTCTTCATTAAGGTGTGTCTCTTGACTAAACCTAGAGCTGGCTGATTTGGCTAGTCCTTCCTACCCTGCTTTTTCTGAGGAGATTTTTTTTTTGTCTCTTCCTCCCAAAGACTAGGATTTCTGGTAGACTGTCAGGAATGCTAGGCTTTTACTTCCATAGGGGTAAGGGAGAGCCAGACTCTAGTCTTTGTGATTGCGTGGGAAACATGTTACTGTTGAGCCATCTCCATGGCCTATTCTTTCCTGTGTTGAGATTTATGACACTCAGCTGTTTACAGAACTCTGCCCACACTCATAGTTCTACAAACCACACCTACTGTGGCAAAGCTGTTCATCCCCCTGCTTTCTGAGTGCTGGAAGATTAGGTCCTCTTTCGAGGGCTAGAGCTGCCTTAATCTGAGACAAGGAAATTAACCTGCAGTGATTTGTTATGTCAGCAAGAGTTATCGTTTAACATAATTGTGAAGATTGCTGGCCATGATTTCTGCTCAACTTACAAGAAGCCCTTCGGTTTTCAGTCAAGGAAACTTCTGTGTTGTCCATATTCACGGCACAAGAGTTGTTCATCTCCCTACGGTCACTCTTGAGTGCTGGGAGTAAAGCAATCAGACTTGGAGGAAAAGAACGACAATTTTATAAAATTCAACAGCTCCAAATTCTGATAAAGAGAATTGTGAAGCAGTCAGTTTCTTCCTCCTCTCCTTCCTTTTCTTTTCTTTCCTATTACATTTGGGAAGAAGTTTAGGACACAGGGCCGCCTGGTATGGTTAAAGTGATGACCCAAACATCGCAAGCTCAGCAACAATTGACAACCATTATCTAAATGATCTTACAATTCCCTGTCCTCTCCATTCTTCTTCTCTTAAAACTGGCAGTAAAATAACTTGTCTTCAACCTTGTCATTAGTACTCAAGAGATCTGTCAACCTCCTTTTAGAAACTGGGTGATACTAGTCACCTCCTGCTCTCCAGTACCAGCCTTCCATCTCTTTTCTGCTTCCTTCATGACATCACTATATTGCATCTACTTTGCCTATCAACTGAGATTTATATTACATCACTCACATGCCTCATAACCTTTTTTTTTTTTTTGTAGTTTAAGACTACAAAAAGACTCAAGACTCAAGACAAAAGGAGTTTACCAAAATCAAAGCTCAAACCTTACCCGTCTTCTCTTTGATTTTAAAGCCCTTCTGGCCATATTTATTAACTACAGAGCAATGGATTGCTACTTCTGTCTTATGGTTCTAGCCTACTGCCACATTCCACAGCTCTTCCTGTGCCTCAGTTAACAGTCTTTCCTTCCTCATCTCTCTTCCTAGCTCGTGTGTCCAGGAGAAAAATTTTATTGCCTTGTGATCTTTATAAAAATCTGTTTGCAGGAATATGACCTCCAATCTTACCACAGAAAGGATTTTAGCATTATTTCTAGAGACATTCTTTTAATTATTTCTACCTCTCTTTCCCCAGAAAATCAGGACCAGAATAGCCCTGAAAGTACATCTCCTCTCTTCAAAAGCTGCCTCCATGAGATGCAATGCAAAAATAACTATTGGCATCTTTTAGAAGAGTAATATGTGTTTTCATCTCTGGGCACAAACTGGAGCCAGGAAAAAGGCCAGGAATGAGTAGGAGGGATATAGGAAGAGACCAGAACACCAAATCAGTTGTATGCAAGCTGCTCTCAGATTTTAAGATCTTTTAAAATGGAGCATAAAGGTAAACAGGGCTGAGGGCTGCTGCAAGGTTCATCCAAGGATCCCTTCAAGCTCAAATATGATTGCATAAAGATAGAAAAATGTTCTCCGTAATACTGTCTGTATTATACAAGGCAACTGAGAGCCAGGATAGGGTCAGGTGTGTGCTCAAATAATTTATATACACCAATTATTAAAGTATTTAATCTGCAAATATATATGTCCACAGTGAAATGGTCTTTCTAGCTATCTCCCCAAATGATGCCCAAGTCATTTACAATATAAGCCTGAAAAAAAAAATGGACTTGTAAAATTTAAAAAGTAGATTTTATTGCATTCCATTGTTAAAAGAAGATACATGAGAAGGCCAATTTGGTGTATATATAATGAGAAATATTTGTCAAAGCAAGCATTGCAAATTTAATTGGAATAAAAGCAATTTTCTATGAAAATTATGTACTAAAGACCCCTGATATACAAACAAGTACATATTAAAGCGGTCATTTTTCCTTCTGTCTGTAAGTAGCTAACCTAACTATAGAGTAAAATAAGAACTAGTGCAGAGGTAAAATGCCCCCATGTTCTATGTTATGATTACACATGTCAATGTTACTAGTTTATAACTATTTATTGTGTTCTCACTACTTTTGCTTCAGTCAGTGCTGAACATCATAAAACAACACATGTGAACATCAAGGCAAGTGAGAAATGTTATTTTGGTGTTCATGGGAAAAAGAAATCTTCCACCTTTCTTTTTTATAGCCTACCTTTCTAGAAAGAAATTCCTCTTAAGGAATTTCATCTCAATTACTTACATTTTTTTTTTTTCTAGACAGTTTCTCTGTATAGTCTTGGCTGTCCTCTACTAGCTTTGTAGATCAGGCTAGTCTTGAGCTCACAGAGCTCTACCTGCCTCTGCCTCCCCAAGTGCTGGAATTGCAGGCATAAGTCACTGCACCCAGTTTAATTACTTACCTTTTCCAACTAGACTGCCACATACGTTTAATGGCACAGGACTTTTTACACAGAGTAAAGAAATTGGCACCCTCTAAGCAATCCATTGCTATGTCTATTTGAGAATCATCTCCATTAAGATAGAGTGTTTTGTACATGCATGTGTTCTAAGGATAGCTCTCCTGGTAAAAACCAAGTCAATAAATAACACCTTGGAAAGATTTATTAGATTGTTCCAGAAGCGTTCTTTCATATCTCCTAAGGAAGAATGGGCTCAGTTGGGGCACACACCTCCAGTGGTTCAGGACAGAGAGAGTTTAGTGCTGGGATGAAACAAAGAAATAGCAAAGTTGGAAGGCAGATCTGTTTTCGTCTTTATTCATAGTGCAGTGCTGAGCATGGAAGACAGACCTTCACACGTGCTAAGCAAGTAAGTCTCTGACGTCAAGTACTGGTCCAACCCTGCAGAGACACAGTTTTGAGTTATATTGGTTTCATGGCACTGACATAAGTCAATTCTGTTATCAAACACAGTCCTGAGATTAAATCTTAGCCAAAGCTACCCCCATGAGGTCTGGGGCAAATAGTTATTTTATCTTTTAGACAATTCTTTTATTTTTTTTTTATATATTTAAACATAAACTTTTATTTAGAAAAATGCCCATAGGCCAACTTCAGGATCAAGTGTTACCATACTTAACCACATGACTCAGAAAACCACAATGCATCATCTAAATTAGCGACAACAAAAAATGAGAATTGTGCCTAAATGGCATTCCTTATGATAGTATTGACACTTTATATTTTAAGGCATATGAATAATCTGGAAAATCTGCATCAAAAATTCACATTTCTACATGTGCACATAGGTCTGTATAATATAGCTGGTCCACTGGAAGTGCTGACTGTAAGAAATGACCTGAATTCTAATTAGGCTTTTCTTTTTTTTAATTTTTTTTTAATAGTTACAGTTTATTAACTTTGTATCCCAGCTGTATCCCACTCCCTCATTCCCTCCCAATCCCACTCTCCCTCCCTCATCTCCTCCCTGCCCCTTTCCAAGTCCACTGATGAGGAGGACCTCCTCCCCTTTCATCTAACCCAGTTTTATCAGGTATCTTCAGGACTGGCTGCAAAGTCCTCCTCTGTGGCCTAGTAGGGCTGCTCCTCCCTCAGGGTGGGAGGGGGAGGTCAAAGAGCCTGCCATTTAATTCATGTTTTGTTTTGTTTTTAATTTATTTATTTTTATGTACATTTGACATACATATATATCTATGAAAGGGAATCAGATTCACTGGAATTTGAGTTACAAACCAGACAGTTGTGAGCTGCCATGTGGGAATTGAACCAGGGTCCTCTGGAAGAGCAGCCAGTGCTCTTAACCGCTGAGCCATTTCTCCAGCCCTTTTAAACAATTCTTATCTCCACTTTTAGGTAAAAAGTAGAGCTCTGTGATAGAAAGATACTAAGATATGTTCATTTTTGCCTTGGTTTGCACATTTATAAAAAAAAAATGCAAGCTATGCTTATGAGTATATACAATTTTATCTACTGGGAAATCATGTATGGGTAAGAAAATTATATATTCAACATGCTAAGGATTTTTATATAGTAATAATAATTGGTAAATAACTTCATTGATGAAATAGTGGAAAAGAATCTAAATAGACATCTCAAAACTCTTCTACAATATTAATAACTAAAGAAATAAAAGCCCAAATCAAAATGAGTCAGCCGTTCATATGCAGTCAGATGGCCATAGCAAAAAAAAGGTGAAATGAGAACAAGTGTTCATAAGGATTTGGAGGGACTGGATTCTTAGTGTGGTGCTGGTGAAAATTTAAATTCTTCAGCTGAACGTAAGTATTCACAGCAGTGTAATTTTAATAATTCAATGTAAAGCAACCTCATTATTCACTAAATAAATGCATATTACATATCTATAAAATGTAATGTTATTCAAATGTTAAAAGGGACTGGTCTAAAGATGGATCTTGAAAGCACTCTGCTAAGTGAAAAAAAGACAAAAGAAAGTGCATCTTACATCATTTCTTTTACATGAAATGGTCAGATAACCAATCTATTGAGACAGAGGTTTGATCATTTATTTCCAAGAAAGTATTGATCATATAAATTTCACACAAAGAATGACACTAGGCAGAAGCTCAAGAAATAATCTAGAGGCCATATCATAGCAGATTTGCTCTGGAATCCAGGAAACAGGATCAAGGCTGGCCAGGTGATTCTTGGGCATGCATGGATTGCATGACAGAACAGAAGCTTTTGGCCCAAGGGACATGTTTTTTAAATCGTGAGCAGCAAGCTAACTTCTTGACATTTTGGACTAAGATAGTCAGTGTATTGATTATTCTGAAAGATAATGAGCCTACCTATTGTGCAGAAGAAGACAAATGTCCTTTTTCCAAACAGGTTATTATGAAAATAACACATAGACGATAGCCTGGAACAGAAGTTGTCATCATTTATTTTCTTTCTAAGACATATGCCTAAACAGGAAGGGAGGATTGCCTCCAACCTCATGCCCCCATATATACTCAGTGAATAAACAGTGCAGACTTCCTCTGCAAATGATACTTCCCCAAATTACAAAGTTCCTAAGAAAGTACTGGTTACTTGGTTTAGTCAAAATATTTGTGTAAAGCGCTGCTTTACAAAACAGTATGGATGTTAACACCTTAAAATTTCTATTTATTTGTTTGCTTGCTTTTATTCACTTACTTGTTTACTTATTCTACATCTTGTTGCACTAGAATATTGTTGGCTTAATTATTACCGTAGACACATATTATCTGAAACATGCCTACCACATACAACTGTAAATTGATGGCTGGACAAGTGGCTAAGTGATTAACAGTGCTAGTTGCTCCTGTAGAGGGCCAGAGTTTGGTTCCAAGCACCCACATCAAATGGCTCACCAACACCTCTAATGCCAGTTCTGGGGTATCTGTCACCCTCTTCTGGCTTCTGCCCACACTTCTACACACACAGGAATGCTTGTGCACACACATACAAACACACACACACACAAAATAAAAGTAATGGAAACATATACACAGAAAAGTGATGACTGACTGAACGAATGAATGAACAATGTGAAGAACTTAAAGGAAGCCAAGGAAAGGAATGCTTAAAGTAGATGGATAAAATCAGATTCATCTTTGTTGGGGTCCTATTTACTGTGCAATACATTTCTTGAAGTTATGCCTAGCTCTATTCAGCTTAGGGGTCCATTTTTTGTACATTTTAAACTAGTTAATCACAAGTTCTGCAGGAAAAGACTGTCAAAGAAGATGAGACAGATATACTGACAAATGTTAGCTTTGTCATGGCTGTGGCATCAGGTGAGACCTTTCTTCTAATATCTCTATGGCATGATGCCAATCTACAATGAGACAATGGTGGCAGAAATTTCTGCCAAAAATAATGTTTTAGGGTGTTCTCACCTGGAGTTCATGGCCTCTTCTTCCCCCCTTTAAACCTAGCAGCTTTTCATGTGCTCATAAATGTATTTTTTATGGTAATTTTGTTAAGTGTTTAGAGCTGAGTGTCCAAAACAGCAGTCAGGACACAGAATAGTCCTACCACAAACATTCCTGGAGCCACCCCTAGAGCCACAGACCCCTCTCACTAACACTCCAGGTCACTGGGGCCCTCTAATCATTATCCATCAGAAATGTTATTTCCAGAATGATCCAGCACACAGTGTGCAACTTTTAAGATTGCATATTTTTAACTTCAATTTCTCTGAGATAATGCTAAATTATAAATGTTTGAATAACTTTTAAACTTTATTGCTGAAGAACTATTCCATGACTAGTTGTACGTCTGTGAGATTTAACATTCATTCTAAGAAAGATATTTGGATATTTCAAAAGAGGGCTTTTGCATTATATACTTAGCCCCCCTTCATGTGTGTGTGTGTGTGTGTGTGTGTGTGTGTGTGTGTGTTTGTGTCCTTGTCCCTGTACTACAATGTATATGGAGATCAGAGGACAACCTATGAGAATGAATTCTCTTCTTCCAATTTGTGAGCCCTGGGGATTAAACTCAGGTTCACAGTCTTGACAGAAAATGCCATTTTCAGATGAGTCATCCCACCAACACTATTAATTCTTACAAATAGGTTTTATGTGAATATAGCTTTCCTGCAATCAAAATGATGAATTCAATAACTATATTCTGCTAAACATTTAAAGATCATATTTGTAAATATATCCCCCACAGTGTCTAGACCATTTTAAAGTCTTCCTGCAATGTGTGAATGACTAAATTTCTCTGCATCTTCACCAACACTTGTTACCATTAATATATTTTAATTGGCCATATTGACGGATGTATGGCAATATGCCATTGTTGTTTTAATGAATATTTCTCTAAAGCATAATGATTCTTGATGATCACAGTTTTCATGCATTTGTTTATGAATTTTATGCCCTCCTAAAAGAAATTTCTTTGTATGCTTCTAGCTCAGTTTCCTACTGAATTGATGTTATTGTTGAATTCTGACCATTCTTTTTTTTATTTTAACTTTTATTAATTACACTTTATTCATTTTGTATCCCCCATAAGCCCCTCCCTCCTCCCCTCCTGGTCCCACCCTCCCCCGCTTTCTGCATGCATGCCCCTGTATGAGTATGCATACTCATACTCTGTTGGAGTATGAGTCTCTGTGAAGTTCCCTGTATTCAAATTATCTTGTTCTGTTGCTCTCCTTGTGGAGTTCCCGTCCCCTCCAGCTCTTACTATTTCCCACTTCTTACATAAAATTCCAGTCACTCTGCCCATCCATTGGCCATCAGGCTCAGCATCTGCTTTGACAGTCTACACAGCAGAGGCTTTCAGAGGCCCTCTGTGGCAGGTTCCAAGGTTGTTTCCTGTTTTCTTCTTCTGGCTTTCAGAGGCCCTCTGTAGAAGGTACCTAGGTTGTTTACAGTTTTCATTTTTTTCTGATGCCCATCCTCTTTGCCTTTCAGGATGGGGATTGAACATTTTAGTTAGGGTCCCCTCTTTTGCTTAGTTTGTTTAGATTTACAGATTTTAGTGGGTTTATTCTATGTTGTATGTTTATATGAGTGAGTATATACCATGTGTGTCTTTTTGCTTCTGAGACAACTCACTCAGGATGATCCTTTCCAGGTCCCACCATTTACCTGCAAATTTCAAGATTTCCTTATTTTTCATTGCTGAGTAATACTCCATTGTATAGATGTACCACAGTTTCTACATCCATTCTTTTGTTGAGGGGCATCTGGGGTGTTTCCAGCTTCTGGCTATTACAAATAAAGCTGCTACAAACATGGTTGAGCAAATGTCCTTTTTGTGTACTTGTGCCTCTTTTGGGTATATGCCTAGGAGTGGTATGGCTGGATCTTGAGGAAGCACTATTCCTAGTTGTCTGAGAAAGCACCAGATTGATTTCCAGAGTGGTTGTACTAGTTTACATTCCCACCAGCAGTGGAGAAGGGTTCCCCTTTCTCCACAACCTCTCCAGCATGTGTTGTCACTTGAGTTTTTCACCTTGGCCATTCTGATGGGTGTAAGGTGAAATCTCAGGGTTGTTTTGATTTGCATTTCCCTAATGGCTAATGCGGTTGAGCATTTCTTTAAGTGCTTCTCTGCCATTCGATATTCCTCTACAGAGAATTCTCTCTTTAGCTCTGTTCCCCATTTTTTAAGTGGATTACTTGGTTTGCTGCTTTTCAGCTTCTTTAGTTCTTTATATATATATACTGGATATGAGTCCTCTGTCAGATAAAGGGTTGGTGATGATTCTTTCCCAATCTGTAGGCAGGCGTTTTGTTTTGATGACAGTATCCTTTGCTTTACAGAAGCTTTTCAATTTCATGAGGTCCCGTTTATTGATTTTTGCTCTTAGAGCCTGTGCGGTTGGTGTTCTGTTCAGGAAGTTTTCTCCTGTACCAATGAGTTCTAGGGTATTCTCCCCTTTATTCCTAGTAGATTTAATGTGTCTGGTTTTATGTTGAGATCTTTGATCCACTTGAACTTCAGTTTTGTGCAGGGTGATAAGTATGGATCTATTTTCATTTTTCTACATGTAGACATCCAGTTGGACCAGCACCATTTGTTGAAGATACTATCTTTTTTCTATTGTATGGTTTTGGCATCTTTGTCAAAAATCAGGTGTCCATAAGTGTCTTTATTTCTGGGTCTTCTGTTCGGTTCCATTGATCCACCATTCTGTTTCTATGCCAGTACCATGCAGTTTTTATAACTGTTGCTTTATAGTACAGTTTGAGATCAGGGATGGAGATACCTCCAGAAGATCTTTTATTGTAGAGGGTTGTTTTAGAAATTCTCGGTTGCTTGTTATTCCATACAAAGTTGAGAATTTTTCTTCCCAGGTCTGTAAAGAATTGTGTTGGCAATTTGATGGGAATTGCATTAAATCTGTAGATTGCTTTTGGTAAGATGGCCATTTTTACTATGTTAATCCTGCCAAGCCATGAGCATGGGAGATCTTTCCATCTTCTCATATCTTCCTCTAATTCTTTCTTCAGAGACTTGAAATTTTTTTTCATACAAGTCTTTGACTTGCTTGGTTAGGGTTACACCAAGGTACTTTATGTCATTTGTGGCTATTGTGAAGGGTGTTGTTTCCCTAATTTCTTTCTCACCCCTTTTGTCTTTTGTATACAGGAGTGCTACTGATTTTTTTGAGTTAATTTTGTATCTGGCCACTTTGCTGAAGGTAGAAGCACTATGTTGAAGAGATATGGAGAGAGTGGGCAGCCTTGTCTTGTCCCTGATTTCAGTGGGATTGATTTAAGTTTCTCTCCGTTCAGTTTGATGTTGGCTATATATAGGCTTGCTGTATATTGCCTTTACCATATTTAGATATGTGCCTTGTATCCCTGATCTCTCCAGTACTTTAAACATGAATGGATGTTGGATTTTGTCAAATGCTTTTTCAGCATCTAGGGAGATTATCATGTGGTTTTTTTCTTTCAGTTTGTTAATATGGTGCATCATATTGATGGATTTCCGTATATTGAACCACCCCTGCATACCTGGGATGAAGCCTACTTGGTCATAGTGGATAATATCTTTGATGTGTTCTTGGATTCGGTTTGCAAGTATTTTGTTAAGTATTTTTGCATCAATGTTCATAAGGGAGATTGGCCTGAAATTCTCTTTCTTTGTTGAGTCTTTGTGAGGTTTAGGTACCAAGGTGACTGTGGCTTCATAGAATGAGTTTGGTAATATTCCTTCTGTTTCTATTTTGTGGAATAGTTTGAAGAGAATTGGAGTTAGCTCTTCTTTGAAGGTCTGGTAGAATTCTGTGCTGAAGCCATCTGGTCCTGGGCTTTTTTTGGATGGGAGACTTTTGATGACTGCTTCTATTTTTTGGGGGGATATAGGAATATTTAATTGATTTACCTGGTCCTGATTCAGCTTTGGCAAGTCAAATCGATCAAGAAAATTGTCCATTTCATTTAGATTTTCAAATTTTGTGGCATATAGACTTTTGAAATAAGTCCTAATGATTGTTTGGATTTCCTCAGTGTCTGTAGTTATGTCCCCCTTTTCATTTCTGATTTTGTTGATTTGGGTGGTGTCTCTCTGCCTTTTAGTTAGCTTCGCTAACGGTTTGTCGATCTTGTTGATTTTCTCAAACAACCAGCTCTTGGTTTCACTAATTCTTTAAATTGTTTTATTTGTTTCTAATTGATTTATTTCAGCCCTGAGTTTGATTATTTCCAGCTGTCTACTCCTTTTTGGTGTGTCTGCTTCTTCTTTTTCTAGGGTTTTTAAGTGGGCCATTAAGTTGTTTGAATGAGCTGTCTCGAATTTCTTCTTGAAGGCACTTAGTGCTATGAACTTTCCTCTTAGCACTGCTTTCATTGTGTCCCACAAGTTTGGGTATGTTGTGTCTTCATTTTCATTGAGTTCTAGGAAGATTTTAATTTCTTTCTTTATTTCTTCCCTGACCCAGCTGTCATTTAGTAACAAGTTGTTCAGTTTCCATGTGTGTGTAGGCTTTTTGCTATTTGTTGTTGTTGAAGTCCAGCTTTATTCCATAGTGATCAGACAGGATACAAGGGATTATTTCAGTCTTCTTGTATCTGTTGAGGCTTGCTTTGTGACCAACTATATGGTCTATTTTGGAGAAGGTTCCATGAGGTGCTGAGAAGAAGGTAAATTCTTTTGTGTTTGGGTGTAAAGTTCTGTAAATGTCTGTGAGGTCCATTTGATTCATGACCTCTGTCAGAGATATTGTTTCTTTGTTTAATTTCTGTTTTGTTGACCTGTCCTTTGTTGAGAGTGGGGTGTTGAAGTCTCCCACTATTAATGTGTGGGGATCTATATGTGGTTTAAATTTTATCAATGTTTCTTTTACAAATGTGGGTGCTCTTGTATTTGGAGCATAGATGTTCAGGATTGTGATGTCTTCTTGGTGGAATTTTCCCTTGATGAGTATGAAGTGTCCTTTCCCATCTCTTTTTATTAATTATGGTTGAAAGTCTATTTTATCAGATATTAGAATGGCTACTCCTGCTTGTTTCTTGGGTCCATTTGCTTGGAAAGTCATCTTCCAACCTTTTACCCTCAGCTAATGTCTATCTTTGTGCCTTAGGTGTGTTTCTTGTATGCAATAGATTGCTGGGTTTTGTTTACGTATCCATTCTGTTAATCTGTGTCTTTTTACTGGAGAGTTAAGTCCATTGATGTTGAGGGATTTAATGACCAGTGGCTGTTAGATCCTTTGATTTTGATGTTGGTTGCGGTCATAAGGTTGTGTGCTTGGTTGCTTTTTGTTTTATTGTAGTAAGGTTAATTATTTCCTGTGTTTTCTTGACAGAAGCTAATTTTCTTGGGTTGTATTTTCCCTTCCAGTGTCTTCTGTAATGCTAGATTTGTGTGTAGGTATTGTTGAAATTTGTTTTTGTCATTGAATAACTTGTTTTCTCCGTCTATGAGGACTGAGAATTTTGCAGGGTATAGTAGCCTGGGCTGACATTTGTATTCTCTTAGGGTCTACATGATATCTGTCCAGGCCCTTCTGGCTTTCATAGTCTCTGTTGAAAAGTCAGGTGTGATTCTAATGGGTTTGCCATTATATGTTACTTGGCCTTTTTCCCTTGCAGCTTTTACTATATTTTTTTTGTTCTGTATACTTACTGTTTTGATTATTATGTGGTGGGAGGATTTTCTCTTCTGGTCAAATTTGTTGGGTGTTCTGTAGGCTTCATGTATTCTTACTGGCTTCTCCTTTAACTTGGGGAAATTTTCTTTAACGAATTTGTTGAAAATATTTTCTGGGCCTTGGAGAAGGGAGTCTTCTTTTTCCTCTATTCCTATTATTCTTAGGTTTTCTTTTCTTTTGTTTTGTTTTGTTTTTTAAATTTTATTTTTTTCTTATCAGTTACATTTTATTAACTCTGTATCCCAGCCGTGTCCCGATCCCTCATTCCCTCCCAGTCCCTCCCTCCCTCCCTCATCTCCACCGTGCCCCTGGCCAAGTCCACTGATAGGGGGGAACTCCTCCCCATTCATCTGATCCTGTTTTATCAGGTATCTTCAGGACTGGCTGCAAAGCTCTCCTCTGTGGCCTAACAGGACTGCTCCTTCCTTGGGGGGTGGGGAGGCCAAAGAGCCAGTCATTGAGTTACTGTTAGAAATAGACCTTGTTCCCCTCACTATGGGAAACCAATTGGTTACTGAGCTACCACAGGCTACATCTGAGCAGAGGTTCTAGGTTACATTCATACATGGTCCTTGGTTGCATGTCAGTCTCAGAAAAGACCGTGTGCCCAGATAAATTTGGTCCTTGTGGAGCTCCTATCCTTTCCTCATCAGACTAACTCCCCTTCTTTCTTATGATTCCCTGTACTCTGCCAAAGGTTTGGTCATGAGACTTTGCTTTGAAAACACTGCTAGTTAGAGTTTTTCAAATGCGCTCAGTAGACTCGTGTCAATGTTCAATGTGCATCCACTCTGTCTTTCAAAACGAGGATTGATAATCTTACCCCATGTCCGCTCTCTTGATTATCTTTTTTAGGTATATAGATTTCATTATATTTATCATATATTATAGGTCTATATGAGTGAGTATATACCGTGTTTGTCTTTCTCCTTCTGGGATATTTCACTCAGGATGATCTTTTCTAGATCCCACCATTTGCCTGCAAATTTCATGATTTCCTCCTTTTTGATTGCTGAGTAGTATTCCATTGTGTAAAAATACCACAATTTCTGTATCCATTCCTCCGTTGATGGACATCTGGGTTGTTTCCAGGTTCTGGCTATTACAAGTAAAGCTGCTATAAACATGGTTGAGCAAATATCCCTTTTGTGTACTTGAGCAAACTTTGGGTATATACCTAGCAGTGGTATAGCTGGGTCTTGAGGAAGCACTATTCCTAATTGTCTTAGAAAGCGCCAGATAGATTTCCAGAGTGGTTGTACCAGTTTACATTCCCACAAGCAGTGGAGGAGGGTTCCCCTTTCTCCACAACCTCTCCAGCATGTGTTGTCCCTTGAGTTTTTCATTTTGGCCATTCTGATGGGTGTAAGGTGATATCTCAGGGTCGTTTTGATTTGCATTTCCCTGATAGCTAATGAGGATGAGCATTTCTTTAAGTGTTTCTCTACCATTCAATATTTCTCTGTCGAGAATTCTCTGTTTAGCTCTGTTTCCCATTTTTTAATTGAATTACTTGGTTTGCTGTTTTTCAGCTTCTTTAGTTCTTTGTATATACTTGATATTAGTCTTCTGTCAGATAAAGGGTTAGTGAAGATTCTTTCCCAATCTGTAGGCAGGCATTTTGTTTTGATGACAGTATCTTTTGCTTTACAGAAGCTTTTCAGTTTCATGAGGTCCCATTTATTGATTGTTGCTCTTAGAGCCTGTGCTGTTGGTGTTCTGTTCAGGAAGTTGTCTCCTGTGCCTATGAGTTCTAGGCTGTTCCCCAATTTTTCTTCTAACAGATTTAGAGTATCTGGTTTTATGTTGAGGTCTTTGATCCACTTGGACTTTAGTTTTGTGCAGGGTGATAAATATAGATCTATTTTCATTTTTCTGCATGTGGACATCCAGTTGGACCAGCACCATTTGTTGAAGATGCTGTCTTTTTTCCATTGAATGGTTTTGGCTTCTTTGTCAAATATCGAGTATTCATAGGTGTGTGGGTTTATTTCTGGGTCTTCTATGTGGTTCCATTGATCCTCCTTTCTGTTTTTATGCCAATACCATGGAGTTTTTATTACTATTGCTCTGTAGTACAACTTGAGATCGGGGATGGAGATACCTCCAGATGATCTGTTGTTGTACAGGATTGTTTTGGGGATTCTGCGCTTTTTGTTTCTCCATATGAAGCTGAGAATCTTTTCTTCAAGGTCTGTAAAGAATTGAGTTGGTATTTTGATGGGAATTGCATTGAATCTGTAGACTGCTTTTGGCAGGATGGCCATTTTCACAATGTTAATCCTACCAATCCATGAGCACGGGAGATCTTTCCATCTTCTGAGATCTTCTTCAATTTCTTTCTTCAGAGACTTGAAGTTTTTCTCAAAGAGGTCTTTCACTTGCTTGGTTAGTGTCACCCCAAGGTACTTTATGTGCTTAGTGGCTATTGTGAAGGGTGTTGTTTCCCTAATTTCTTTTTCAGCACTTTTGTCTTTGGTATACAGGAGGGCTTCTGATTTTTTTTGAGTTGATTTTGTATCCTGCCACTTTGCTGAAGGTGTTTATCAACTGGAGTAGTTCTCTGGTTGAATTCTTGGGTTCGCTCATATATACTATCATATCATCTGCGAATAGTGACACTTTGACCTCTTCCTTTCCGATTTGTATCCCCTTGATCTCTTTTAGTTGTCTTATTGCTCTGGCTAGGACTTCAAATACTATGTTGAATAGGTAGGGAGAGAGTGGGCAGCCTTGTCTTGTCCCTGATTTCAGTGGGATTGATTTAAGTTTCTCTCCATTGAGTTTGATGTTGGCTATAGGCTTGCTGTATATTGCCTTTACTATGTTTAGATATGTGCCTTGTATTCCTGATCTCTCCAAGACTTTAAACATGAATGGGTGTTGGACTTTGTCAAATGCTTTTTCAGCATCTAGGTAGATGATCATGTGGTTTTTCTCCTTCAGTTTGTTTATGTGGTGGATTACATTGATGGATTTCCGTATGTTGAACAACCCTTGCATGCCTGGGATGAAGCCTACTTGGTTGTGGTGGATGATATCTTTGATGTGTTCTTGGATTCGGTTTGCAAGTATTTTATTGAGTATTTTTGCATCAATGTTCATAAGAGAGATAAGTCTGAAGTTCTCTTTTTTTGTTGGGTCTTTGTGTGGTTTAGGTATCAGGGTGACTGTTGCTTCGTAGAATGAGTTTGGTAATGTACCTTCTGTTTCTATTTTGTGGAATAGTTTGAGGAGAATTGGTGTGAGCACTTCTTTGAAGGTCTGGTAGAATTCCGCGCTGAAACCATCTGGCCCGGGGCTTTTTTTGGAGGGGAGACTGTGAATGACTGCTTCAATTTCCTTGGGGGATATAGGGCTGTTCAGTCTTTCTACCTGATCTTGACTTAATGTTGGAAGATGGAATCAATCAAGAAAATTGTCCATTTCATTTAGGTTTTCAAATTTTGTGGTATATAGGCTTTTGTAGTATGACCTAATGATTGTTTAAATTTCCTCTGTGTCTGTAGTTATGTCACCCTTTTCATCTCTGATTTTGTTGATTTGGATAGATTCTCTCTGCTTTTTAGTTAGTTTGGCTAAGGGTTTGTCAATCTTGTTGATTTTCTCAAAGAACCATCTTTTTGTTTCATTGATTCTTTGAATAGTTTTATTTGTTTCTAATTGATTGATTTTATCCCTGAGTTTGATTATTTCCAGCCTTCTGCTCCTCTTGGGTGTATCTGCTTCTTTTTTTTCTAGAGTTTTCAGTTGGGCCATTAAGTTGTTTGTATGTGATCTTACGAATTTCTTCTTGCAGGTACTTAGTGCTATAAATTTTCCCCTGAGCACTGCTTTCAATGTGTCCCATAAATTTGGGTATGTTGTGCCTTCATTTTCATTGAATTCTAGGAAGTCTTTAATTTCTTTCTTTATTTTTTCCTTAACCCAGCTGTCGTTGAGTAACATGTTGTTCAGTTTCCATGTGGGTGTAGGCTGTTTGTTATTTCTGTTGTTGTTGAGGTCCAGCTTAAGTCCATGGTGGTCAGATAGAATACAAGGGATTATTTCAATTTTTTTGTATCTGTTGAGGCTTGCTTTATGACCAACTATACGGTCTATTTTGGAGAAGGTTCCATGCGGTGCTGAAAAGAAGGTATACTCTTTTGAATTTGGATGAAAAGATCTGTAGACGTCTACTAGGTCCATTTGATTTAGGGTCTCTGTAAGTGTTTTTATTTCCCTATTTGTTTTCTGTCTAGTTGATCTGTCCCTTGGTGAGAGTGGAGCGTTGAAGTCTCCCACTATTAGGGTTTTAGGATCAATGTGTGATTTAAGCTTTAATATTGTTTCATTTACGAATTTAGGTGCTCTTGTATTTGGGGCATAGATATTCAAAATTGTGATGTCCTCTTGGTGGATTTTTCCTTTGATGAGAATATAGTGGCTGTCCTTATCTTTTTTGATTAACTTGGGTTAAAAGTCTACTTTATTAGATATTAGGATGGCTACTCCCGCTTGTTTTTTGGAACCATTTGCTTGAAAGACATTTTTCCAGCCCTTTACTCTGAGGTAGTGTTTATCTTTGTTGCATAGGCGTGTTTCTTGGATGCAACAGAATGATGGATCCTGTTTCTGCGACCATTCTGTTAGTCTGTGTCTTTTAATTGGGTGGTGTCACTGAGTTTCATTCCTTGTCTTCTTTTTTTTTTTTTTTTTTTTTTTTTTTTTTTTTGTTTGTGTAGTTATCTATTTCCTCTGTTTCCTTCCATGGAGTTGTTTTCTTTGGTTTGGAGTTTCCCTTCTAGTAACTTCTGTAGAGCTCGATTACTATGTAGATATTGTTTAAATTTGGTTTTGTCTTGGAATATCTTGAATTCTCCGTCTATGTTGATTGAAAGTTTCGCTGTGTATAGTAGTCTGGGTTGGAATCTGTGGTCCCTTAAGGACTGTATGATTTCTGTCCAGGCCCTTCTGGCTTTCATAGTTTCTGTTGAGAAATCTGGTGTGATTCTGATAGGTCTACCTTCATATGTTACTTGGCCTTTTTCCCTTGCTGCTTTTAGAATTTTTTCTTTGTTCTGTAGGTTCAGTGTTTTGACTATGATGTGACATGAAGAATTTCTTTTCTGGTCTAGTCTACTTGGTGTTCTGTAGGCCTCTTGTGTGTTTATGGCCATCTCCTTCTTTAAGTTGGGAAAGTTTTCTTCTATAATTTTCTTGAAAATATTTTCCGGACCTTTGAGCCTGATGTCTTCTTTTTCTTCTACTCCTATTATTCTTAGGTTTTGTCTTTTCATGGTGTCCTTGATTTCTTGGATGTTTTGTGTTTGGAACTTTTCTGATTTTATTTTTTCTTTGAGAGACGTGTCAATTTCCGCAAGTGTATCTTTGGCTCCTGAGATTCTTTCTTCCATCTCTTGTATTCTGTTGGTGATGCTTACCTTTGTAGTGCCTGATCTTTTCTCTATGTTCTCCAGCTCCTGGTTTTTCTCTATTTGTGTTTTCTTTATTGATTCTAATTCTGTTTTCATGTCTTGCACCATTTCCTTCATCTGTTTGAATGTGGACTCCTGCTAATCAATTATAGCTTCTA
Organism: Psammomys obesus; assembly: GCF_907164565.1. Classification (NCBI taxonomy): domain Eukaryota; kingdom Metazoa; phylum Chordata; class Mammalia; order Rodentia; family Muridae; genus Psammomys; species Psammomys obesus. Next base: position 19,459,709 of record NW_026596069.1, read on the forward strand.
TTTTTTTGTCCTCTCTACGTATCACTAATTGTGCCTCTACTTCTTTGGGTATAATTGCCTGTATTTCTATGAGAGCTTTGTTTATTTCTTTTTTATTTGCCTTCATTTGTGTGGACATTTCTTTGAGAGCTTTGTGCAGTTCTTCTCTGTTTGCCTCAATTTTCATGGTCATTTCTCTGAGAGCACGATTTGTTTCCTCTTGGTTAGTCTCGATTTCTTTGGTTATTTCTCTGAGGGCTTTGTTCATTTCATCTCTATGGGCCTCTAATAGCTGGAGAAACATAGTTTTGAGGTCGTTTTCTTGTATATCTAGTGAATTGAAGTGTCCATTGTTTTGTGGGGTTGCTGGTGAGGTCATTGTGTCCTGATTTTTGTTGGGAGTGTTGTTACGTCTGCCTCTAGCCATCTGGTTATTTATAATCCTCACTGGTTGTTCCTCGAGATTGTAGTTTGGGCTATGATCCTCTCTTTCTGTTTTCTGGACTGTTTTTTCAGGAAGATGAGAGTGGTTCACTGCTTTGGGAGTTCACTGTGTTTTCAGTTTTGCCTAAGTAAGGAATGTGACGCTGGCGCTATTCACGTGCGCTTTTAGCGGGCGCAGTGTGCATGCGCGGATTCTCTGACTATTGCAGTGGCCTGCAAGCCACTATTATGCAGTTCTGACTGAGATCCAGGGATTGTTTGCCTGGATTACCTTGGTGGACCCGCAAGGCAGAGGCTTCAATGTTGGGGTCAATATCCCAAGAATCCCTATGATGCCCACACTAGGGGTGTGGGTGGCAGGGATCTCGTCTGGTTGCTTCTGTGGAGAGGTCCTGGGTCTGGGGCAATCTCTCCCTAGAAGGCTCACTCACTCTCTTGCAGGACCAGTTGGAATGCACAGGGGTTCCCCTTGCTCACTACTCTCTGTTTTGGTCCTGCTGCGGAAGTGCACGGGTAGGCTAACAGTCAGCTCTGTGACACTGTGGCCGCAGGACTCGGTGTCCACCTTTCCTGTGTGCTGCCTCTTTGTCCTTTCCCTCTGCCAGGAGGGGTTATGTTGACTGGTCCCTGGGTGGCGCGGGAAAGAGTTAGGGTGAGTGTACTCAATCCCAGATCCTGGGCCCAGATCTCTCTGCCAGAAGCAGCCTAGCGGTAGAATCTATGTTTGCTGATCCCAAGAGAGTACCGGGTAGGATTGAGTGTCCTCAGATCCAGAGTTTGGGTTTCTCTGCTAGGGGCCGCTGGGTGAGCTGGAGAGAGGGTGCTGTGTCCTTGGCAGGCTGCCTTTATGTCTTTTCCCTCTGACCTTCTCCTCTGCTAAGGCAAGCTTATGGAGGTGCTCTCAGGGGAGTGCCAGCAGGGGTTGGGGCTTCTCAGTCGGATCCTGAGCCCTGAGCCGTCGGCGTTTCTCTGCCGGGGGCGGGGGGCGCCGGTGATATAACTTGCTGCTAGGCCTTATTGTGCTGGACCCAGGATAATCTCAGGACATGTAGAATGACCACAGTCCCAGATCCCGAGCTGTAGTTTGTTTGGTAGGAGCGGCCGGCAGCACTGGGGTTCCGGCACTGTGAAGCCACTGTGCGCCTCTTTATCCTTCTGCTCCGCTGCGGCAGGGTGATGGCGGCATTTGAGGGAGTGCCCGAAAGGATTGGGTTTTCTCAGCCCCGAACTCGGGTTGGGTTACAGACAATGTGGTCTGTGGCCGATTCTGCTGGACGCCTCCTGCCTCCTCCGAAGAGGGAGTAGGGATTTTGAGCTGGGCGCGCAGCTGCTATCCGCCCGCGGCGGGAGCTCAGTTGTGATGGTGGCAGGCACCCATGGTCGGAGAGACCTTCCAGGGAAAGACTGGGTGACCCATGACCAGTCTGGCAACTTTCCTTCCCCGTGGGGTTTTTTTGTGACTGGGACTCCCAGCCTTAGGCCCCCTTCTGCCCACCAATCAGCTTGGGAAACTGATCGGGACAAGCAGGCTTGCAGCACCAGCCCGGAGACCCAAAGCCCGTGTTGCCGGGTTCTCTTCCGGGTTCTGGCTGGGCAGCTGAGAGTGGACCCGACCGCTTCCCACGCCGTGGGAGCCTCCCCTCACCTGGGAAACACGATCGATCGCTGTTGTTTTAGGGCCCAGAGTTCGGTCTCCTGGTTCCTGCACGGAGTGTGTTGTCCCGCTTCTCAGACACAGTGTTCTCCCGGTGCCGCCATCTTGGCCCCTATTCTTAGGTTTTGTCTTTTCATATTGTCTTGGATTTCTTGGACCATCTGTGTCAGGAATTTTTTGGATTTAACATTTTCTTTGACAGATACATTGATTTCTTCCATTGTATCTTCTACACCTGAGATTCTTTCTTCCATCTCTTGTAGTGTGTTGGTTATGCTTACCTCTGTAGTTCCTGTTTTCTTCCCTAAATTCTTCCTCTCCATTATTTCCTCCATTTGTGTTTTCTTTAATTTTTCCAGTTCTATCTTCAGGTCTTGAGTTGTTTTGTTTACTTCCTTCACCTGTCTGGTTGTATTTTCCTCTTTTTCTTTTAGTTCCTTCAACTCTGTTTCTTTTATTTCTTTCAGTGATTTAATTATTTCTTCTCTGAAGGCCGCAAACTGTTTGGCTGCATCTTCCCGTATTTCTTCACAAATGGCCATAATCTGCTTGTCTTATCTTCCTCCATTTCTTTAGGGATAGCCATGATCTGTTTGGTTTTATCTTCCTCTAATTCTTTATGTATTTTATTTGTTTCCTCTATTATCCTCTTCATCATCATAGATGTAAGGTCATCTTCTTGATTTTCTATTATGCTGTGTTGTCCAGGGCTGTTCGCCCCTGGATGGCTGGGTTCTGGAGATGCCATATTGCTCCGTCTTTTGTTGGTTGAGCTTTTATGCTGACCTCCACCCATTGGGCTGTTTTAGGTGTTGGCTGTTAGTTTCTGTGCTTCCTGGAGTCCTGAGGTAGGGAGAATCCCCTTGGCCGGAACATGATTTTTCCTGAAGGAGTCCTCCTCTGCTTTTTGATTATGGTCACTGTATGGCCAGTGTTTCTCAGGAATTGCCACTGCTCACCTCAGGTTTATAGCCCTGAGTAGTAGCTGTGGTCTTTGTTAGGCAGGGGGGATCTCCTCTTACCCATAGAAGTTCTCAAGACAGCTGCCCCACTGCTGGGTTTCTTGTTATAAATTTAGTGTGCTGCTGCTCACTAAATTTCCAGGTACAGTCCTCTTGAAGAACCTGCTGATTCCCTAGCTGTGGGGTTTTCTCCCAACAGGGAAACTCAGTCTGTTATCCTGGGGCACACAGTTCTGTCCGGAAAAGTGAGAGGAGTGTCCAGCAAGTCTCTGGGCCAGAGGCTGAGTGCTCTGCTCTGGGCCTGGAGAATGTGCACCTAGGTTGAGTTAGCGCCTGGGGGCGCCGCTCTGGTCTGGAGGCTGGGTGCCTCACTCTGGACCAGAAGCTGTGTGTCCCTGCCTGCGATGGCGGCTGCAGTCACTGCTCTGGTCCAGATGCTGTGGGTGCAGCCCTCTTGAAGGACCAGGGATTCCCACAGTTTTGTCAGTCTAGCTAGGGATAACTGGTTGATCCTTGGCACAGTATCTGAGGGCTGCTGTAATGGCTCTCTGGCTTTTGTAGGTCTGAGGATGCAGCTGTGTGCCCCAGTGCCCTAGGGGTACTCAATAATGGCAGCTGAGCACAGTGCTCCTGCCTGCATTAGAAAGCTAGAGCCTAGGGTCTACGTGAATCCTGAAAGTCTTTTGGTGCTGGGTGTCCTGAGCGTTAGACCTGATGATCCCCCCCGCTGGGGGTTTCCCCCTGCCAGAGACACCCAGTGTTTGCTTTGGGGACTGCTGTTCTGTCTGGGGTGCCGAGTAGAACCCACAGGCACAGACACCCGCCCGCGGTTCCGCCTTTCTGGCTGTTGGGAGCCTGGGCATCTGCCTAAACTGGATAATTTTCTCGAGACCTTTTCAAGGTGGGGGTGTCGGCTGAGTGCTCTGAGATCAGACCAGCCATTTCCCTCCCTGTGGGTTTGCTCCTGACAGTGAAACGCAGTCTCTGGTGCCTGGTGCCCTGGGGCCCACAGTTCTATCTGAGGTGGCGAATCAGGCGTGCAGGCAGGGCTCTGTGCAGGCGCCTGGGTCCCGGCTCTGGCTCTGGGTTGGCTCCTGGGGCGCCTGCGGAACCCGAGTCTTTTCCAGGGATGTCTGTGTGACCTAAGGTCGGTCCCAATCGTTTCCTGCTCCATGGGGTTATCTCTCGACTGAAAAATCCAGTCTGTGATGTTCTGGGCCCACAGTTCAGTCTGAGACAGTGACTAGATCATGCTGGCGTGTAGCTCTGGGCTGGCGACTAAGCGCCTGGCGGAACCGGGATCTCTTCCGCGGTTTAGCTGGGTAAGTTAAAGCTGATTGAATCCCCCACTGTGAGGTATCCTCTCACTTGTGAAACACAATCACTTGTATTTTATGGCCACAAGTTCTGTTTGCTGTTCACTGTGCCAATACTGCTGTGCTGCTGCTCAGAATGAGAGTCCTCCCTGCGCCGCATTCTTGCCCCTTCCTCTGACCATTCTTTACACACACCTGATATCACATTTTGTTAAATAAATGGAATGCAAAAATTTCCAACTAGCTTATAGCTTTTCATTTATGATGAAGGTTTTAATAAAAAATTTTAACATTTATCCTAAATAAATTTCCCTAGATTATTTTTCTAAAAGGTTAGAGTTATAGACCTGAAAGATAGCTCAGTTTGTAAAGATATTTGCTGACATGCCTGACTTCAGTCTCCAGAATCCATACGGTAGAAGGAAGAACTCACTCCTGCAAGTTGTCTTCCAGCCTCCAAAATCACTCTGTGACATGTGCAGGTAACTCACAACACACACACTCACACTCACACACACGGGGGGGGGAGGATGGAGAGAAAGGAGAGAGGAAAATGTTAAATTTCAACACTGCTTTGTATATATGTGTTTTATGTTGAGTTAGTTTTCATAAGCTGTGAGGCATCACCATTTGTTGAGAGGTCTTCTTTTTCTGCATTGAGCGTACTCAGAATCTCCGACAAGCTAGCTAAGCCTATTTGTGAAGCTCTACTCCTAAAGTCTCCTTTGTGGTGAACCAATCCCTTTGTTGTTGTATCCGTAAAGGTCTGTATTCTGTGGGTGCACAGCATGCTCTTTCACCAAGTAGAGTTAGCGTCCCCATGCAATCACACGCTATAGTTTGTTAACGTTATATAAAACAACTTGTGATTTCATAGGCATTGCATTCAATCTATAGAAATGTTTGAAGGAGACTTGACTATTCAAAAACTACTCATCCATGAACATTATATACCTTCACATTTAGTTCTCCGATTTTTTTCATAATTTTGTAATTTTAAGAATGCATATTTTATGTATGTTTTGCTAGATTTATACTATTTTTAGAGTAATGATGAATAAAATGTTTTAAATTTGTTTCTGAATGTTTTTGTTTAAAAATAAAGCCACTTTTTCTTTATCTGTTTTTTTAAAGAAAGACTGACTTTTTTGTTGATTATTTTTTGTGTTTGACCTGTCATTTGTCCTTGCTGAACTTTCTTATTAGTTCTATGTGTTCTTTTATATGTCCTTGAAAAGTTTCTTTGTAGAAAGTCATGTCATTTACATAAAGTAACAGTTTCATTTATTTTTTTTCCAATGTAGATTTTACCCACCTTATTCTGACTTCAAGACTTTGTGATAATTTGTTAGCTGACATTTGTACCTACTTTTTAACCTTATGGAAAAAGCATTCAGTCTTAAACTATCTTAGTATTAATTGCAGGAGGATTGTGCATGCTTTTTTGTTGTTTTTACTGATGAAGTTTTATTCTATTCCTAATTTTCTGAAGGATTATTACCATCTATATCTATAGGATTTTTTCAAATGACTTTTTTGTACCATTGGGCAGGATTGTTTAAATTTACACTTAGCATATTGATAAAGTGGAATCTGTGACTTGGTTCTTGAATGCTCATCTGATACAAGAGGAAATCCTACCTGGTGATTTTTTTATAACTATTTTGTTCTGTGTTTCTGGATTTGAGTTGCAATTAGTTACCTAAGAATTTTTTCCATATAAATTCATGAGAGAAATTAATCTGTAACTCCTTTTTCTTTCTGCTGCTTTACTATTTTTAGTCTGACTTTAGTAATACCCTCATAAAAGAATCTGAGAACCAATAGCATTTCTATTTTTTTTTTTTATGAAACAGTGCTAAGTGGGTGTTAATATTTTAAATGTTTGGCAGAATTATAAAACATTGGTAGGCCAAGTGGCCTAGACGTGACTTTTTAGAAGAAATTAAGTGAAAGTTTAATTTCTTCCATGTAGGACCATTCGTGGCATTGTTATTTTTATGATCTGTGTGTCACATGCATATGGGCTTTAAGGATCTAGTGTATGAGAAGCATAGAAATGTCAGTCCACCTGTTACAGCACCCTAGGACTCAGATCTGTGAAAAGTGAGTTCAGGAAAACATGGAATATAGCACTGACAACAAATTGAAAACAACTCTCAAACTCATTTTAAAAATATTTTTAAGGCTGAAGTGTTATTAAAGTGATCTTTATATTTTAAGATGAAGTAAAGTGTCTCCTGGGTATAAACTAAAAATCTAGAACATAGTGTTGACAGTTTTAAATGTCAGAGTAAGATTAATAGGTCACTGTTTAAGCAAAGACATTTCCGGTGGCTTCAAATCAGTTATGGCTTCCTCTACCCAGTGGCAGCTTGGATTCCTCACCATTTTGAGTGGACTCTTAACTATTTCATCTAAGGTATTAGCAAAATATTTTTTTAAACCTTACTAATATAACTTTTCTCCTAAGATTTAATCCACTGCAATAGGGAATAATCAGAGTTGGAATTTTGGGAAGTAGTTTTTGTTTGCTTATTCCTGGAATGTTCAGAAACTGTGTATATCAAAAATAGTTCAATTTTGCCTACTGTTTTGGTAGGTTAAGAAGGCCTAAGGAAACTGCTTCTCAGCCCCATAATTGTCTGACTGAGTTCTCTGCCCATGATCTAAAAACCCCTTTTTGATATTGTTATAAATTATATTCAGAGTAGGATTGATCTGCTTGAGGTGGAAAATCTGAAGTGGATTACCATTTACATACTTCTTGTGAACCTGAGTCTCCTGAAAGCTGGTCTTTTACAACCTCTTTGGAGGTCTTCATCACTCTGACTAGAGACTGACTCCTAGAAGCATTTCCAGTGACTCCTGTTACTTAGTTATTCACAAGGCCAGCTCCTGAAACCCACATAGAACTCCCATAAATATCCTCACATGTGGGAGTTCAGGTTTTAAGGGAATCTAAAGCTTGCCAAAAGGACATGGACATTCCAGCTGCTTAGATTTTGATTTAGGAGTGATAGGCTGATTTTAATCCTTCTTATAATTTTCGTTTTACTGTATGTCTGAGGAGGTGTGTAGTTATACTTGTGTGCCCAGATGTGCATGTGATATGAAGGCCTTAGGATAACTTGTTTGTCATTCCTTAGACACTGTTGATATTTAGGCACATTTTGAGTCACTGGCTTTCACTGGCCTACAGCTGGTCAAACAGGGTAGTCTCTCTGGCTATCAAGTCCTAGATGGTGAAAAAAAGCACAGGCTATAGTTGCCTTTCACATGGGTTCTGGGGATTGAACTGAGGTCCTCATGTTTACAAGACAATCATTTTACTGACTGAGCTGTCTCCCCATCCTGACAACCTTCATTTTGTTTGTATTCTTAAGTGTGAGTTTCTAGGAGAGACTAGAGAATAGAAGGCCACCAGGCCTTTATCTATCTGTCTCTATGTCAGCTCAGAGAGCTTTGATTTGAGTTAATTTTCTTCTTGTCTCCTCATTGTTCTCAGGCCACTGTCTCCATGGTTTCCTATTGCTGCAGCTCATTCCAGGTTGTTCCTCCCAGAGAAAATATTTCTGTGATCTTCAGCTTCTTTGATCCAATTTATTTTGAAGTGATTTGATTCTGTCTTTTGATACAGAAGACTTCTTAAGCTTGGAGACAGACGATCTTCTTTATTTTGTTTACATAATCCTCAAAACTGTTAGAAAACTTTCCGGCAAAGTTACTTTCAATTAAAAACAAAACAAAGACAAACAAACAACAAAGCAACAACCCTTGCTGGTCATGGTGGTATATTACAAAGTGAGTTCAGGACAACCAAAGCTGTTACACAGAGAAACCCTGTCTTGAAAATCAAAACAAACAATACAAAACAAAACCTTATTTTTGCCCCTCTGGATTGAAAAGTTAAAATGTATGATTATTTTTTGTGGTACTGGGGATTACTCTCAGACCCTTACATGTGTTAAGTAAATCATCTAACATGAGCTACATCTTACCTCATTTTAAAATATACTTCAATAAGCTTCTCTGGCAGGCTTTGAATCCCACTGTGTTGCTCCCGCTGCTCCTGAACTTGTGAATCTCCTTCTTCAGCCTACCAAATAGCTTAGATTACAAGGGTGAGCAAGAGTGCATGGTCTTGATTTTGACATCTTTGAGTTCTCAGCCTTTCGAAGCCATGTCTTTGCAGTTCCAGAAATGTCAATCTCATTCTACGAAGCCCTTCAAAAGATTCCAGTTTTTAAAGAAACAATACTCCACCATAGAAATTCCAGGTGGGAATAGTTTTTATTCTAATGTTTATGAAAAATGAATGGAACCATAGATGTTAATGAATCTGAGAAGTGCTCACCATCTAGAACCTTGTGGTTTAGCATCTGTGATGGTTAAGCTTTACTTCTACTTGGACTGGGTTTGTAGTCACCTAAGAGACACCCTCTGGGCATGTCTGTGAAGACATGTCTAAAAAGGGTTAAATGAAGAGAGAAGACTTCTCCAGACTGTCGGCAGCTCCATCTCATCTGCTATGGTCCTGGACTGAATCAAAAGGAAAAAGTAAACTGATCTCCAGAAGCCATTGATTTCTGCTTCCTGTGGACCTCTGTGCCAGGATGGTGGGTACTCTCAAATATAACCCAAACAAAAAGCACTCTCTTTAAGTTGTTTTTTTTTTGTGTGTGTGTTATCACAATGACAAAAGTAATACAGTTACCTAATAAGCTAGTATCGTGCAGCAATTTCCTCTGATTTGATATACTCTTTCTTGCAGAGAAGTTCCTATGACTCAGGAAGTTTTAAAGAGAGCTTGTTCAGACTCAGGAAGTAAATGATACAGAAACTTCAGGAAGGCCCTGAAGCTGACTGGATACACCAGGTGCTTTCCTTCCAAGCTTATATAGGTGGCGAGGACATAGACTGAACTGCCTGGAATAAGATGGTCACCCAACTTGCCTAGAGCATGCTTAGAAAAATTTAGTGTGCCTCTAGGATCACTATCTATAAGAATAACATCAGGCACATTGTGAATGTGTTACATATTTACATTGGGAACTTTTGATAATCATTTTATTCCTGCTGTTTGCTCTGAAACTTCCTTACAGTTTTCTTATTTTTCTCAGAAAACAGAAAGGCATTCTTCAATCCTTTTCACCTTTTCACCCTCTTTTCCTCTCTTCAGTCAGCACCACCAGCTTGCATTTACAGCATTATAGTGCACAAAATTGATAAGTGGCCCAGAGAGAAAAGCCAACATAAAACTCGGCCTGCAGGCATTCCCCATCATTCTGCTCCCTTGTGCTCATACCTCCTGGGAAGAAAGGAAAGCCACAGTTCTTTGTTAGTCCCTCAGAATTTTTTTCTATAAATGCTTAAAGCAAACTGCCTTTGGGGGATGTCTATTTATCTCTGGGCTCCTGAGACCACGCTCTCAAAGTCAGCCTGGACACCAGCCTGTATTTCTTTGCATTATTCTGCTGAAGTGGTGGCCTGTATGGCTAATTTATATTCCAGGTGCCTTTTTTGGATACCAAATAGACAAAGACCCTTTGTCTCTATATTTTGATCACATTTATTCAGCCGTTTTCTGGAAAACTTTAAGCTGGAATAATTCACCCTGTGTAAGGTGCCCGGTAGTTGGTCAGAACCCAGGACTGAAGAGGCACAAAAATAGCTCTCCTTCCTGCTACAGTCTGAGGTGGAAATATCCTCCCAGGGCTCACGTTTTGAGAACTTGATCCCAAAGTTGTGGGACTACCTTGAAGGCTGTGGAAACCTAAAGATACAAACGTAGCTGACAGAAGTTGGCACAGGAGCAGCTTTTTAAGGTTATCAGCCTAGCCCTGATATAGCTACTCGGCTTCCTTGTCTGCCACTCTGAGAGGGATGCAGCTACTGCTTGCCACAGTCAATGAGACCTGGACCATCCCTTCCCAAAATGATGGACTGAGGCTCTCTAAAATAAGTGTATTCTCACTGACATTGATCCTGCCAGGTGTTTGGGTCACACTGATGCAAATGTAATTAAAGCCCCTTCGTGGGTTATGAGAGAAAAATGGAAAAGACAAGAACTAAAGAGGAGGTCACAATAAAATTATATAAAGTGCCACCTACTCAGTCATTCTAGAGGTAATCCATAGCAGTCTGTCCATGAAAACTTTACTGTCTGTCTCTTTAACACTGTTCAAGTATGGAAAGAAACATGAAAGAAAAGCTTTTCTATAATGCCAAACCAGAAAGCACAGCAGTCCTGGGGTTTAAAGTAACCAGGTGCGGCTAACAAAAGATTCTGCCATTTACTAGTCAGAGGGCCTTAGTACATCGGAATCCTTAGCTATGCTTCAGGCTGGCAAGGACTGCCATCTGAGCCCATCTGTTTCCCATTGCAGCAGGTCTTCAGACAAAAGCAGCTCTTAAGATGGCCACATGACAGAACCACAGCTTTGCTCCATGAAGTTGATCAATTCTGGTACTCACTTCCCTAACATCCCTAAGACTTAGCACTTATGAGCCCAGCTTTACTTTTATTTGTCCCGTGGACTTTGTATTCATTATTTATTAGGTACACAATCCTGGTTAAGCAATGAGCAAGTAAAAATAATTCTTTATTTAAAACAATATTTTAAATTGATTAATTATTTTATTGTTTCTTTTAGTCTCACTTTCTACTAACTTCTAGTTCCCAAATTATATATGTTTTTCTCCTGAGCTTGGTTTATATTTGGATTCCTGGGATTAGTATGTGCATGATAGGTACTGGTCTCCATTTAAATGAATCAGTCAGCAAGAGGACCATGGGAAAGCTCAGTATGTTCCACTGGACAGCTCCCCACTCCTCATGGGCGATCTTGGCAAAAGGTAGTATATTATTTAATGATAAAACCCCGAGTTAATGAGAAGGCTTCATTCCAGCCAATTCGCCCTCAGGCCAGTCTGATTACATGACAGGCTTTAGTCTTAACTTTACCTGACTAGCCTTGAGGTTCAGTTTGGGTTTCGGTTTCTAGAAAGAGAAACTGCCCGGAAAGGGCAGCCAATCAGCATCAGCCCCAACTTCTACCTGGGTCAGACATAGTTACATTATAGCTGCTTGGCAAAGTCCCTAAGGCCTTGGCCAATCAGGATTGTTCTGGTACCCCTTCGCTGGCTGCCCACCAATTAAGGTAAAGGTCACCCTCTCATCCCCGGAATTCCCCTAACCGGCTATAAATACGGCCTCGGCCCCCACTTCGGGGTCTTCGGGTTTTGTTAAGGTGGTGGCCGGAGCCTCCCGGAGTTCTGCAGAAAGTAAGTGTCGTTTGCATACTGCATAAGTCTGGGCTCTCTTCTTCGGCGAGGTGTGGATCCTGAGACTCAGAGCAACACGAGAAATCACAGAGGCCTGGAAACAAAACTGTTTAATAAAATAGGATTTATAGAACAAGAACATGCATAAGCTCTCGGGTTTTTATTCCTACGTGATTTTATAGCACATATTTATGAAATAATAGTATTTTTGGCATTTTAGTAACATTCTCTTAAAATTAATTTATTTTGTATATGTGTGATATATGTATGCTCGCTCACCTGTGTGCAAGTCACCTTGTGACAACAGTGTGTGTGTATGTGTGTGTGTGTGTGTGTGTGTGTGTGTGTGTCAGAAGAACATTTGTAGGTTTTTTTTTTTTTCTTTTCTTTTCTTCTACCATATAGGTTCAGGGGACCGATTCTTACAAGAGCCCATCTAGTAAACGCTTTACCGAATATGATGTACGTAGTTAAACCACCCACACAGGGGTAGCCCGGGCTATCGCCTTTCTTTAGCTACCCACCTCTTGGGGTCATTGCATCACTTACCACCTTTTCTAGAATTTTCAAGTTTTGTGGACATTTCTCAGCAATAAAAAAACAAGGAAATCATGAAATTTGCAGGTAAGCGGTGGGATCTGGAAAAGATCATCCTGAGTGAGCTATCCCAGAAGCAGAAAGATGCACATGGTATATACTCACTCATATAGACATATAATATAGGATAAACCTACTAAAATCTGTACACCTAAAGAAACTAACCAAGAGGGAGGACTCTTGCTAAAATGTTCAATCCCTATCCAGAAAGGCAAAGAGGATGGACATCAGAAGAAGGGAAAAGAGGGAACAAGTCAGGAGCCTGACACAGAGGATCTCTGAAAAGCTCTGCCCTGCAGACTATCAATGCAGATGCTGAGACTTATGGGCAACCTTTGGGCAGAGTGCAGGGAATCTTAGGAAAGAAGTGGGAAACAGTAAGATCTGGAGAGGACAGGAACTCCACAAGGAGAGCAACAGAACCAAAAATCTGAGCACAGGGGTCTTTCCTGAGACTGATACTCCCACCAAGGACTATGCATGGAGATAACCTAAGACTCCTGCACAGATGTAGCCCATGGCAGTTCAGTATCCAAGTGGGTTCCATTGTAATAGGAACAGGGACTCTCTCTGACATGAACTGATTGGCCTGCTCTTTAATTACCTCCCCCTGAGGGGGAAGCAGCATTACCAGGCCACAGAAGAAGACAATGCAGCCACTCCTGATGAGACCTAATTGACTAGGATCAGAAGGAAGGAAATGAAGACCTCCCCTATCAGTGGACTTGGGGAGGGGCATGCATGCAGAGGGTGGAGGAAGGGAGGGATTGGGACGGGAGGAGGGAGGCAACCACAGGGGGGATACAAAGTGAATAAAGTGTAATTAATAAAGAATAAAAAAAAGTAAACTCTAGTCATTTCCTTAAGAAAGTGCATTCATTGGCCTTCTGGAGTTTTATTACAAGGTCTAGTGTAGGGGGGTGTGGTAAGGATGTTACTTTATACCTGCCACCAATCCCACATTTAAAAATGACACTTGCTGATGACAAATCCTAGGTTTGGTAAGAAATTTATCTTAATTTTTAAATATTACAGTTTTGTTTAATGTGAGTTTTGATTGTCAGCTTGGCTAGACTATGTGCTGCCTACGTAACTGGTCAAACGTTACTTCAGGGTGTGTCTCTGAGCAAGTTTTTAGAAGTTAGCATTTGAATCTGCCTGAGTGAACCCTTGTTGAAATGAGTGGACAAAATACACTCTGTTGAAAGAAAAAAAAAGTCAGAGGAAGGACAAATTTCTCTCTTTTGACTCTGTTTGGGACATCCACCTTCTTTTGTCTGAGACACCAGTCCCTGAAGGGACTAGTCAACATCTGCAGAAAGGGGCATGGAATTATTGTTTGTTTGAAAGCTCAGAGTACTTAAACTATGGAATACTTACACAGCGTGAACCTCACTGTTCTTAGATGAGCAGTGATAGAAGGGGCCATCCTAACTACACGAGAGCAAGTGTTTGTAATTCTTCTGAGGGTGAGCGTCCTCCTCCGTGGTGCAGCTTTGCCCACTGAACTTTCTATTTACTTCTTCATTTCTTCTGATGAACAAACCAAATTTTGAAAATGCCCAACTTCCTTTTTTTTCTTTCTGTTATGGTAGAATAATTCATGTCCTAAGTCTTTGTTCATTCCCAAGCTGCAAAGCTATTTCACAATTTGCCCTTGTAAATTTAGCTTTAGCTTTAACATGTGAATAGATGAACCATCTTAATTCTGACAAATGTTGGTAAGCTACAAGTCATTATCAGCTCTGGCCCTTGTTTTTCTTTTCACATAAAGTTTCACTCTTCTATGTTTAAACCATTGATACATGCTTGTCACTACAATGTTCTCAGTCCCCCAAAACCAGAACCAGATTTAGGATTCCCTTGATAGATTAGAATAGTTTATATAATTAGGTTGATTTGAAAAAATATATTTTAACAATATTGTATATATTTACCCATGACCATGCCATCTCTGGTGGCAATTTTTTTTTTAATTTTTAGTAGATGTCATATGTACCATATGTTATTTGATGATGGGTTGTTTTGTTTGCTATAGTATATGTTATTTCTGTCTTTTTTTTCTAAGTTCTATGGAAATATAAATATGCAGGGATATTAATATATGGAAATATATTATATGGAAATATATTTTTTATACCACATAACAAATTTTACTAAAGTGACTTATTAATATTAACAGATTTTTGTACATTTTTAGGACTTCAATGTAAAACTCTTAGCTGTGATTCAAAAATTATAGCACAGAGTTTCTTTTCTCCCTGTGTCTTTACTGCCTCTTTTTTTTAAACGTCACCTGCTGGACACTGTGGTACAATGCTGTGGATCATCTTTCTCATTTTTGGATTCCTAAAAAAGGAGTTAATTATTTTATGGTGTGGTATGAAGTTAACTATGTGTTTTCTTAGATGGTCTTTCTGTGATTGGCAAGTTCACCCCCAAACTTTGCTGTCCTTTAGGAAATAAATGTCAAAGTTTCTCAAATGTTTCTTCTGTCCCCATTAGGGAAATTATAAATCATTCTTGTTTCTCTGTTCACAGAATAAATTACAGAGATGCATGTTTTATTAACAGCCAGTTTTACATTCAGATGACACTCTCAATTGAATATACAGTATTCTTTTCTTGATATTTAAATGTCTATTAGTATATATGAATTATGCTTAGTAATGAACTTAATCAGGGCATTTTTATACATGCACATAATATATTTTGATTGTAGGTATTTTAGAATTTAATCTAAGATATTTTCTTGATGTTGTATACATGGCTTTTCAGTTAAGAATACTTACTGCTCTTGAAGAGGATCTCTGTTACAACTGCCTGTAACATGAGTTCCAGAGGACCCAATGCCCTCTTCTGCTCTCCACAGGCACTAGGTATGCACATGACGCACAGATATGCATGCAAGTAAAATACCCGTATGTAGAACATTATTAGCACATCTTTTGAGATATACTGCATTTCCTGGAGTGTGTTCCAGAATCTGTGCTCTGCATGTGTTCACCATCTAGCTGCAATTGTCCATTTAATGAAGCTAGATTCTTATGTTTTACTAAGGTTTTAAGTCCCTGCACTTTCTCTTAGTAGAGAAAGGGTCATGTTGTTTTATTAACAATAAAAAGTGGTTGCTATTTTTAATCATATTTTTATGTCTACTTCTAAAAATAGTTTAAAATTTTTACTTTTGATGCTTTAGAAACTTGTTATGAGATACATATAAATCAGGATTGCATAAACTACTCCAATGAATTACCATTTGATCAGTTGAATGCAGCATTGCTTCATCAATATTTATTATTCCTTGTCATCTATTCTATTTGACTATAAATAATCTATAAAGCAGTTCATGGAACTTCCTTCTGTTTACTGTTTGTATTCAGTTTCTTTTCATTTTCAAACTATCAGCATCGGTAAAGTGCACACTGTATAGACTGCATACAGTTAGTGAAACTTTAATAAGAATATTTAGCTCACTCATTTAAACTGGTGGTGAGTTGGAATATCTGGAATGATTTCACCGAACATTTTATTTGCTTTATATTTGTTTTGTAGTTTTTTGGTACTTATGTTTTTCTGTCTGTTTTATCCTAATCTCCCACCTTTCTTTCTCTTCTTTCTTCTTTCTTTCTTCCTACCTTCCTCCCTCTCTCTCTCCCTCCCCCTCCTTTCTTTTTCTTGTGTGTGTGTGTGTGTGTGTGTGTGTGTGTGTGTGTGTGTATTTATATCATCTTTGAGGAGACAAACTACTGAGATACAATAGTGTACTGAAACTACTTCAAAGTGAAGAAACTTAAATCTTGCTCCCAGTTCAGCCAATAGCTGTTAGATGTGCATTACGACATTATGTAAGGTATTTTTCCCTTACTGTCTGTCTTAGTTCGAGTTTTACTATTGTGACGAGACAACATGAAAATGACAACTCTTATAAAAAAAAGCATTAATTGTGGTTTTGCTTACAGATCAGAGGTTTAGCCCATTATTGTCATGGTGGGAAGCATGGAAGTGTGTGAATAGACATGGTGCAGGAGAAGAAGCTTGAGAGTTCTACATCTGGATCTGCAGGCAGCAGGAAAAGAGAGAGAGAAAGAGAGAGATACTGGTCTTGGCTTGAGCATTTGAAACCCCCAAAGCCCACACCTAATGATGAGCTTCGTCTAACAAGGCTATACTTCCAAGTAGTACAAACACTTATGAGCCTATGGGGACCATTTTCATTCAAGCTACCACACAGTCAGAGAGAACTGACAGAGGGTAGGAAAGTAGTTCTTATTCTCTACATTATGAGAAACACTAATTATGATATTTATATAACCAAATGACATGTGTAACAACACTAAAGCAATCCAACTTCTTCCTTGTGTAAAAACTATGCTAATGTAATAGGTTCATGGACCTGAAAAAATAAAACCTGATAAAATGTAAACTAAATGGGTCTATGTTGGGATATGGTGAGGTTAATGGATTTTAATATATTTCCAAGGAAATCTTTCCTTTATTTTAAGATTTTTCAAAACAAGACATTAGTTGAATCCTACTAAAGAATCTCATTGAGGCAATGAGTTACTTTAACAACCTGTTCCTGCTCTCCAATATACTCTACTGTTAGGAGAACAAATGAATCCCTCCCTTTTTTTACCTTAATAGAATAAATCAATGAGCTGTGAAGAAATGAACACAAAATGATTTTAAAACTGTAAATGTATCAGTTCCTTAATGTAGTGAAAGCCCCATCACTTCATCTGAACTCATGAGGCCCTCACGTTTTCTTATCATGGTGTATGTTAAAATATGAAACCATTCATTTTCAGATTCTATTTCTCCGATTACTTAGCTACAGATAATGGAATCTGCTCTGTACACACTAAGCTGCCTCCTGGGCTCAGGTTTCAAAGCTATGTTTTATTTCCAAGGACAAATTAAGCTAGAGACTATGACAGGACAAGACATTTGGTGTATGTTGAGTTGGCAAACAAGACACTTTTACCTTTTAAAGCATGATTTTGTTGACAAGGTTAACATTCTAACAGGAAACCGTTAAGCCTGGGAGCTCTGTATATCTTGTTCCTTCAAAGACTTGATTCTCAGCCTTCATTCTAGTTTAACTGCATGCTTCCCATTTTATTCTCTCTTTCATGGATTATTTTATTTCTCTTTCTTCAAACTATAATATTTCTATCAATAAGCAACTCATTCACAATGCTCCCAACAAGAGAAGCTGGATTTCCACATATGTTGATAATAAAAAAAATACAATGTAAGGTAGGATATCTGTAGAAAATGATTTTGAGACTCCTATGATATCATTAGAGAGACAGAACTTGCAGGTAAGTAGGTTTGGTGTCTGGTTCTGTCAACCTGACACAGCCTGGAATCAAGCAGGAAGAGTCTTAATAAGGAATTGTCTACATCAGGTTGGCATATGGACATGTCCATGAGCGATAGGCTTAATTAAGTTTTTGAGGTAGAAAGATACAGCCCAAAAATAGGTGGCACCCTTCCCTGGGTTCAGGTCCTGAAACATACGGTAGTAAAGAATGCAAGCTGAGAAGTAGCCATGCATGCATTCATTTATCTTTCTATTCTTGACTGTTGATAGGACTAGTTGATTCAAGTTCCTGCCTTGACTTCCTCTACCATGAGGGACTATAAATAATCTAGAATCTTAAGCTCAATAAGTCCTTTCTCCTTTGGTGTTGCTTTTCCACTCTGTTTTAACACAGCAGTGTAAATGAAGTTAAAACCAGGAAGGTAAAGTTTTCCTTAATGGTGCAGAACCTTGCTCAAATCATACGTTTAAGAAAGGCTTGCAAGATAGAGTTAATGGCAACTCCAGTGGATATCCAGCAGCTTTTCTGTTTGCAATAACAATACATCATGCAAACTTGTAGTTTCATGATAAGAAATGAAAATGGATGCAAGCAGTTTATAGAAGCGAATTACTGCTCTAATGTCTTCCTAATGAAGTCATTTGCTCACAGATCACAGAGGACACGAGCAAAAAATAAAACCTGCTGATACTGAGTCCAAGCCATTACCTTTCAAGGTTTAAATATTAAGCAATGTGCATGTTATACATTATTTCCTTGCCACCAAAGTTTTACAAAGTAAGAAAAGGTCAAAGGCAACAGTTTAGACAGATTGATTTCATCTAAAGTGCAAATGTTTACTGAGACAGGTCAAGCTAATATTCCATTGCCTGTTTATAAATTAATTTTTTTTTGCTTGTGGTCTATGTTATTAATTAGGAGATATGTATAAATTCTTATAAGCCCAAGGATGAGGGAATGGGTACCATAACTTATAGAACATCCACAAAATACAATAATAAAAATCTATTCCACCAGATCCTAAACTACAAACTAATTCAATCCCTGAGTACTTAAATATGAAACTTTAGTCTGGCGATATATACAGAAGTGTTTTGGCAATTACAAAGTATTATATAAATAAAGCATTATAGTACTTTGCACTAGAAAAGAGAAATTGTTTGAATACTTAATTATTTTTCCTTTATAGATTTCAACAAGTAAGCCACCTTGCACTTTAGTATTAAGAAATGTTGAATAGTTGTTGTTACAGATAGGCATCACATAAATGTATTCTGCTTCAGTGGGCCTTCAAACAAGCACAATGCATTGATAAATTAAAAATGCTAGGTGAACATTTGGTGGAACTGAGTCTTTGGTATATATATTTCTTTATTATTTTCCTTTGCCTTAGAAATGCTTTAAGAGTTATTTTAAAGCATAGGAAAAATGTTCTTTGAATGTGAATATTCAAGCTATTGAATACTTGATATCCCAGGATGGGCCCTTGGCAGATGCACATAGCTTATGTTTTAGTTCTCAGCTTTCCCAAAGTCATAAAACCTGTCCAGCTCTCTATAGTATTACTGCAAGGACATGGAAACATCACAGACCTTCATGTTAAGTCACTGTGTTTGAAAATGATAAAATGATTAAATTTGTCACTAAATAAGTATATCCATTCAGAAAACGAATCTGTTTAGTCTCACTTATAAACCAACAAAACAATATCAGTCATAATACTATCTTACAAAATTTCATTCATAATTGAATATTATCAGTACGTTACATAGGTGCAATTTAAAATCCATCTCTATTGAGTGTATCCCTAAATTACCTTACTTTATTGAGTGACTACTCCATAGAAAATAGCATCTTTATTCAAAATTGTTAGCACCCAAGCTCTGGGAAAATCCATGCTTACTTTCATGTGGCTAGTAAGTAAATAATCTAGAGAAAGAAACTCTGAAATTCTGTTTCTGCTCTCTAGATGTTAAAGTGGGTAGTTATTCCAAGACTATAAAAAGAATAGCCCCATTATTTTGAACCCCTGAAATTTATTTGGATGAGTAGGCAAACATAAGTCACAACTGTTCCTCTTCTATATGGATCCACATGCAGCATGGAGAAGAAGTAGAAAAGAAGAACGTCTTCTTGGTCATTTAGAATGCTGACCAATGGTGGTTATAAAACAAACTCACAATTCCTTTTCACAGCAGGGGACAAAGAATAAATAAAAAGACTAAATGAATGAATCTCTTAACTAATTTTATATACTTTTTTTTTTTAACTTCTCCCTAAAATTCATGTTTTAGGGCTGGAGAGATGGCTGTTCTTCTAGACGTCCTGCCTGAGTTCAATTCCCAGCAACCATATGATTGAGAGAAGAGGGATCTGATGCCCTCTTCTGGTATGTAGGTATATGTGCAGACAGAGCACTCCTACACTTAAAAACATACGTAAATAAATTTAACATTTATGTTTAAAAACATCAGTCTCTTATCTTTGTTTTCTATTGCTGTAATAGAATATACTTCAGGTTAGTTCATTTATAAAGAATAAAGGTCAATTTTTGCTTATGATTCTGGAGTTTAGCAAGTCCAAAGTTGACATTAGCATCCATTCAACTTCATGCTGCTCAGTATGTGGCAGAAAGAAGAAAGGAAAAGAAGAACAGGAAGGGTGAAATTGTCTTGCAAAAGTCTTTTTTTCCTGGTAACTGGCCCATTCCTATGAGGATAAGGACTTATTCATTATTAAACAGCATTAATCTCTTTATAGTTGTTCCAACCTTATTACATAAATATCACATGTTGGTTTCACCCATTAATACTTTTATATTGAGAAAATAGGTCTTTAACCCATGAGCTTTGGTGAGTACATTGCAACCATATTATCCAACATGATGGTATTTGAAGGTGGGGACTCTCAGAGATGATTAGATCAGAAGGTAGGACTCTGTGGGGATTATTGTTTCTATGGCAAAGAAGGTGAAACTGATGCTCTCTTAGCAAATGTTCTGTTGCTATGAAGAGACACCACGATCATGGCAACTCTTATATGGGAAAACATTTAACTGTGTCTTGCTCATAGTTTCATCTTAGTCCTTTATCAGCATTGTGGGAAACATACCATACAGGCAGACATGGTGCTGGAGAAAGAAGTGAGAGTTCTACATCTTGATCTGAGGACAGCGGGAAGAGAGAGACCGTGAACCTGGATTGAGCATTTGAATCCTCAAAGTTAACCTCTGGTGACACACTTCCTCCAACAAGGCCACACCTATTAATCCCTATCAAATAGCTCCATTCACTAATGACCAAACATTTAAATATATGAGCCCATGGGCGCCATCCATATTCAAACTACCTTAGATGACTTCTTTTCTTATCTTTCCTCCTCCTCCTTCTTTTTGTTTTCTCCTTCTCCTTCTTCCTTTTTCTCCTCCTTGACCTCTTTCTTGGGTATAAAAGGCAAAAATATAGTTGTCTTCTGACCAGAAAGAGCATTCACCTAAGACTGGATCTTCCAAGGCCTTAACCTCAGACTTCCCTGATTCCAGAACTATGAAAAGTTGTTGCTGTTTAAGAACTATGAAATTGTTGCTGTTTAAGCTACCCAATCAGTGCTATAATGATATAATGTTAGAGAAACACAAGCTTTCCCTCAAATAGCTATTTCTTCTGAACTGAAAACTTCCCTCCTGGAGCATGGAGAAGGCTCATAATACTGAGGAAACGGAAAGTCAAAACAAAACCAATCCAAACCAAATCACTGCCACCAGAAACAGCAACAGCAGCAGCAGCAGCAAAAGGAGAAGCAGAAGCAGCTCCTGAAAAACAAACAAAACAAACAAACAAACAAACAAACAAACAAAAAACCTATAAGACCCAAAAGCTCAGAAAACTACAGGAGTACCAAAGTCCCTTGTAATTGCTGGGGAGAAGATTATCATCTATGGATCTTGCTACAAGAAGCTCTAGGGTTATAATTTTTATAAGGCGTACATAGAAACACTTGAGTCATGTAGGGAAATTACTTCCTAACAGCAGCTTTGTTCCTTGAACTTAAGACAGTGTCTGCATTTAAGAGCAACCACGGTCAAAACAATAAACTGTAGTATAGTTATTTACCCAGGATTTTCTCTCATGTGCTCAGGCATATCATTTGGTACCAAGATTATGAGAATGAAAAGGTCTAAGTGCCTACATTTTATGAATTATGACATTTACTACCACATTTTCAGTATGAATTGTGTGGCTAGTTTATGGCGGTGGTTCTCAACCAGTGGGTTGCAAGCCCTTTGCGAGTTGAACCACCCAGTCTCAGGGGCTACACAGCAGACCTGCCTATCATATACTTACAATATGACTTAGAGAGGAGCAAAATTACAGTTATGGAGTAGCAACTAATATAATTTTATTGTTGGAGGGTCACCACAACATGAGAAACTATATTAAAGCATTAGGAAGGTTGAGAACCACTGTTAATCATCTATGTGTAGTTTTTAAATAACTCGTGATCATTTTAAACTTTTACTTACAGTTTTGAGTCATGTCAAATTGCATTTGAGGGAGGAGCCAATTCTTTTATCAAACCTTTATAAAACTGTCTATAAACCAAAAGGTTAAGGATTGCTGATGTGTTAAGTCGAGCTCAGTAAGATTCTAACAGCTTTTCTTAGCTCTCTTGCTAAGAGATGTCCAGTCCTTTGTTAGATTATTTATGGGTATGTTGAAAAGAAATTAGCATTTGAATCCATAAATTCAACAAGGAACACCCTTCCTTACCAATGTGGACAAACATCTATTACCATGTAAAAACTTGAATTTTTAAAAAGAAAAGATGATTTTTATTCTCTCTGTGTGTGTCTGTGTGTACATGCAGCATACACTCATGTTCTAAGACACAGAAAGTCCTGGGTTTCAGGCTTCCATCTCTGACTGAGAGCGGCAGCTTCACTCCTACACACCACTACACAGTTTTCAGCATTTGGAGTTGGACCATATCATACCTCCATTTCTCCTAGTTCTCAGGTTTACAGACAGCAGATGGTGGGACTTTTCAGCCTCCACAACTGCCAAATCCATTACATATATATATATACTGGTTCTGTTTCTCTAGAAAATCGTGACAAATGCGTCATGCTTAGGTTTTATTTAATTTATCCTGAGGGTAATCCATTCTCCAGAGAAACAGAAGGAATAATTAAGAAAGCATAAGAGTGGCCACATTACTGGAGCCAAAAATAACTCATGTTAACAATTTCTCATATTTTTTCTGGATCATTTTGCTAGTATCTTCATTTAAAAGGCACAAATAGGGGCTGGAGCAATGGCTCAATAGCTAAGATCACTTATGTCTCTTTCAAGGCATGCAGGTTAGATCTTCAGAGCCCACGTGGTGACTCACAACTATGTGTAACTTCAGTTTCAGGGTATCCAAGGCTTTCTTCTGGCCACTGGCCGTATGTATATTATACACATACATACATACATACATACATACATACATACATACATACATACATGCAGACAAAGAGCTCATCCACATAAAATAAAATAAAAGCACAAATAAAACTAATGAAAATTGATAAATGGTAGTAGTAAGAGTAGGAAGAGTGATGATGATGATGATAATTAAAAAGACCAGCCCATATTAGAGCTATACTATTTATTGCCAGAACGTCACACAGTAAAAATTCCCTACCATCACAAAATGATTGGGCAAATATCTATTAGTAGAAACGTTTAAAGTAAAATACTCTATTCAAATATTCACCTGTATGTTCTCAGTTTCTTATCTACATTAAAAAATTAATAACAAAATTTGCTCTTTTCATCATTTGAATTTTTGCTACTTTGGAAACACTTATATCCTACCAAGATTATGTATAGAAAAAAGTTTTGCTTTAGGGAAGGTATTGCTAATGTTAAAATTGTTTGGTTTTTGGTTTTGGTTTTATTTATGTTACATTGTCCCATAGCTATAGTCATATACACCCTTTTTCATTATCTCTTTTGCATATCTACGTAAAAATGCACTGGTTTTCTTCTTAAATAAGATGTTGTTCTTTGGAGCATAATGGTTGCATAGTAGCAACATAACTCAGTTTAAAAAAAGTCAAACTTAGCATCAAAAACTAAGAAATTTCTTCCAAATCAGGGACTTCTTGTTCAGTATGGCATGTCTTTAGGTGTGTCAATTAATGTCCCAGTGATCCAGATGATTATGAGTAATACTGCATTATCACTCACATGTTAAAACAGAGGTTACAAATTTGTGCTATCAATGTCATGGTCATGTCACAACTACCCTAATGACTTATCTGGACCTAAGCATGTGATGAAGATACAACTAAGTAAGTATAAGTCATGCTTATAAAGTGAAAGCATTTAAATAAGGTTGTGTTGGCCTTTGTATGATAGTTGGGGAATGGAAGGAAAAAGAAAAGAAGAGTTATGTTTCTGGATGAAGTAGAAACAAGAAAATGCTGTTGGCTACTCTTTAGAAAGACAGGTCATATAAAGACTCTAAAAGAAGGGTACTGCTGGAGAGGACAGTGTTGGTATAATGTTCTTTTGAAATGTATACGCCTTACCCTTGTTCATTCAATTGCTGATTTCTTACACACACACACACACACACACACACACACACACACACACACACACTCCTTGGTTTCAATTCAGATAGTCCATTGTGATACTTATTCTAAGCATCCTGTCTCAACTTTGTGTAAACAGGCCAAAATAAAGCAACTAGCCACAATAATGAGCCAGAGGACAGGAAAGAGGGGAGGAGCCAGAGGGCAGAAAATGAGTGGGAGGAGAAAAGGGAGGCAGAGCTAGGAGAGCAGAGCTGGAGGACAGATCTTGGAACGATGCAGAGAGATGGACTGGACCTAATATATCACAAAAAGCAAGGATAATGGGTAAAATCTAAATGTTAGGAAACTATGAGGGCTTGGAGGTTTAAGAAGGAGTAATTATTGCCCAGCATTTTGTTCTAGGTTAACTAAATAAACCCAATCTCTGTGTGGTGATTTGGTTATACAGCTGTTTAAGATTAACAGCAAGCTTTATGAGGAGATATATTATTAGTAAATATTAATCGTCATACAACAGGACAGTAAACAATGCTCTCCTGACACTTGATCAGGTAGAAAAGTGGGCTTTGCAATCGAAGAGAAACCAATGTTATGTTTGTTTGCTTTGGCTTTGGGTGTGTTATAATTCCTCCTAAATTATGGACAATTTTGAATAAAAAACATAAAAGAGAAGTGCCACTTTGAGAGATCATACTCATCATGAATGAACACTGATCACCTAGAGAAGTAATGACCTTTCTGGGTTTTGAGAAATACAATTGTAAGAGAAGATTATATTGTTTTCAAAGAATGTATACTGCACGTTGGTGTTTCTTTTTTGTCTTTTCATGAGCATACCATGTTTTTGCTCCAGAGTTGATATTCCAGATTAATGATTTCCTGAACCTTTTAGAGCCTTCACTTTTAGCATGGCAACATCACAGAGAAAGATAGGAAAATTTTGCTTAAAGTCAAGAAGTCATTTTAGATAGTACAAAGATCAACCATTACTTAACGATTGACCACTCTGAAAAGAAATGATCTCTAACTTGATCCATATGGATGAACCAAGAGTGGCTGTGCTAGAGAACTCAGAAAAGTCCCCTCCCCACCCCAGCTAGTGAAAGAAACCCTCAGCAGCAACATGCCAAGTGAATTTATGGAGTTTTCCATAATGATAGATGTATTATTTTTACTGCACTTCTAGGAAATAATAGTTCTTGGAGAAGAAACTTTTTTTTTAAAGCCTTGACTATAATTCTTAGAGATAATTTTAGATACCATGGTATTCTAAAGATGTGTGACAAGATCATTCAAGTTGAGTTTACATCTGCGGTCTTTATTATTTTGCATGAATATTGGAGAGTCAGTTTTCATCAGCCCAAGGACAATGGCATATTTGAGAATTTTTAATGTCCATCATGAATCAAACGAAGTTTCTGAGTCTTTTTGGCAAAGGATCCAATATATAAAGTTTATGTAAGTTACAAAGAAAGTATTTATTTTCTGTTGTAGTATGTTAGAAAGTTTCCCATTAGTTCAAAATTTTATGGGAAGTCATTTTAAAGCAATAACATTAAATGTAGATACAAATATATATGTACATCTCATTATTTATCTCTTGAAATATTTAAATTAACTTCTATATAATTCATGTATCATCTCTTCCATAGTTCTTATGTATACAAAACATAAAAATGTAGAAACATTATAAGCCTTTTAAAATAATTTATATTTCTGGCCTGTAATGTAAAACCACTGTTCTCAGGAATGTGGAACCACATATGCTTAACATGACAATAGCCCACCATAAGCAATGTCAGATAGAGTGAGAAATTCACAAACTCTGTGAAAGAAACAATAGACTGGGTAGTTTTTCATTGTCAGCCCTGACATTATATACACTGACAACTCAGAGACCTCATGTCATGAGATGTGTTCCAACATTCCTGCCTTTCATGGGTCCAAGATGAATAGTGAGAGGCAACAGAGCTAAGTCCCTTATTTGGTATTGCATGAACCAGATCACAGATGACCTCAGAAAGTGACAGTCAGCTCTTCTCCCTTCGCTGTATTTGTGGCACACAATTAGCTATGGGGGGGGGGGCAACAAATGAGCTTTCAATGGTTTTGTGAAACAGGAACAAAGCTCTCTTTTGCCCACTGCCCCCACCACACATACACACAAATTCTTTGGGAATGACTAAAATTGTATAATACCATAAGAAAAGACTTCATTCACAGGAAGCAAATAAAAGTTTAGTGATTGCACCAAAAAAAAAAAAAAAATACCATTGTCCAGGCTTGGTCACTATCATGATTTTAGCTTTGGCTGTAGCCTCAGGTCAGCTTGGCTATACACTCTCTCATCATAAGTTTTCTACCCCATTACTCTGTATTGAATTACTTTAGTTCAAAACCAAATTAAAACTTCTTTTGAAAAAAGTAAGAAAAGAATTCTTTTGAATTCTTGAGACATTTGTCATTAGGGGTCATTACTATGGGGTTTGCCTATTTTTAAAGGAAAGGTCTATTTGAGTTTATGTTTTGATTCTTGCTTTGGGATTTGGGCATCTGAGCTTAGTTATTATGGTTAAGGTCTTTCTTTCTTTTTTCCTTTCTTTCATTGTTCAAGTCCCTTTTTCTGCAATGTTTACAATGTTCAAGATGGGCTGATTCATAATAGTGTTGGGATCTTGATTTTTCTGTTTGTCTTGTGCTCAGTTCAGTTCTATCCATATTTTTAGTTGTTCCACTACAGTGGGTACCTTCAGCATTTTGGTCAAGAGGCCTAGAATAAATTTGCCCTTGTGTTGTTGAGTAGTCCAGGGTATGAACACTAGATAGGGCAACTGAAAGGTGCCAGTCAAGCAGCTGGTAAGGCTCTGGAACTCTGGGTCAAGCGTGATGCTGGAAATGCCTTGATGGGATCAGGCTGAGACCTGATGAGTCCCAGAAAAAAGGATATAGGCAGATTTCTCTGCAAACAGCCATGGAACTTGAGTGACCAGAATAGCTTAGGAAAGAAGGTAGAACTTAGGTAGCCTACCTGTGTTTGTGCCAAGAAGGTCTAGGATCAGGTGAGTCCTAAAGAGAGGGAGATGGGCCAAGAGGAGGTATCTGTCTCTGGAAAGTAGCCTCAGGATCTGGGATCTGGGTGACTGTAATGGACAACCACGTCGGTTTTCATTTTGACTTTCAGCTGTTATTCTGACATTTCTGTGTTTAAATCAGTCTGTCATTTATAAGCTGTGTTTTTATCATGCTTTATCCATGTCTCATTTTTAAAATCTCTCCTGTGGTTGGCATTCCATCTACTCAAGAATACTTTGGTGTTCAAATTCTTGGCAAAGTTTCTGACTTTATGTAAACCTCTAGTATTTGCTGTAAAACACCTTGGGAAGTGTAAACTTTTGTGTCTGTTAGAATTTTGAAGGTATTATTCACTGTCATTAGGGAGAATGTTGCTTTCAACACAGTCACGGCCAGTCTTGTTCTTTCTCTATGCACAGTATATGCATTCCTTGTCATGTACTCATTAAGTCACTTTGTGATGATAGAACAGAAACACTATAGAACAAGTGGCTTAAACAACAGATGTTTGGTTGTCTCAGGTGTGTCCAGTACAAAGTCTAAGAGATGATGTCAGAAGTGGCGTTGGGTGTCTTGGTTGGATACTCCTCAATCTGTGGATGGCTTCTATATCTTTGCAGGCCCACATGATAGACAGAAAGTAGAGAGGGACAAAGCAAGCCTAGTTCCTCTTCTTTTGAGTGCTGGTTTCATTGTTTAGAACTCTACCATCATGGTCAGCTCACTTTCCAAAGTGCCATGCAGATAAGAATTTGAGGTAGACATATCCAGAATACAGAACTCCTACTCTTTCTTCAGAATTGCAGAAATAAAATAATTCTTTCAAAATATGCCGCTTTATTCTGCCTCAACTTTTCAGAGCTA
This sequence comes from Psammomys obesus, assembly GCF_907164565.1. Lineage (NCBI taxonomy): Eukaryota > Metazoa > Chordata > Mammalia > Rodentia > Muridae > Psammomys > Psammomys obesus. Next base: position 19,487,803 of record NW_026596069.1, read on the forward strand.
GAGTGTGACTTTCTAATTTGTATGTTTTCTACTTTCTGTGGCATTTACCTACAATATTGTTTTATAATTTTGTTTCCTTTCTGTCAAGCTCATCTTCCAAAACACCATTTATGAGTACACAAGATTTTCTTTTCTTTCATATCACTGAGAACTCTAGATAATGGCTGTTCATTTCTGGTTACTGATTATTACTTCTAATATGATTTTATCTTTATTAAAGTTTGGTTTTCTTTTATATTTCCTCTATGACTCATGGTGAGCTACTGGTTTTGTTTTGCTTTTTTTCACCCATTCCTTATTTATTCACCTTAGGATTCTGATGTCTATCCTGTATCTTTTCTAGTATAATCATGCTATTTGCATTTCTCTGAGAAGTAGCAGGCTGAGCGCTTTTGAGATATGAGCATGCATGTTGTGCTATTAAGTGGGTTCTGTTATAGTTTGAGGTTTTGGAAAATTCCTTGTTTTCTTCAAGATGAAAAGTTTTTATATCTCTTCTCCTCTTTTTGTTCACAGTGAGTTTTAAGAGAAGAAGGAAAATTAAAAATGCTTTTACTAAACTATTTGAACTGAACCCTTTGAAAAGGTTAAGTCCAAAGATTTCTACTGTTCAACACTTGTCATGATGTCACAGAAAGCCAGTAAAGAAAGAGTGGTTTCTTGAAACTTGATATGGTAAAATGCTTAAAAGTGACCAATTGCAGACATTTAAACAAATGATTATTGTTGTAGTTCATCCAGTCATATCTATCATAGGAATTTGGAGGTTCAGGAAAAGAAAATCATTGGCCCTGATGCCAGAAACATAAGAATATTAAAAATTATAGCATTGGTTTCAAAGACCATGTCCTTTGAGCACAGAAATATAAAAGAAATATGACAACTTAAATTCTAGAAACTTGAGGTCATATCTAAAAGATTTGGTTGGTTTGGGCCATCTTAGCACAGAGGAGTGACATGATACATTGTGGCCAGATAGAGTGAGTTCAGTCTGGCTCCATGTATTGAGCAGTACCTTTTACTGAGCCTTAGTTTGCCTGTGGAGAATGTTCAAAAGCTCTCATAAAGATGTGCAATTATTTTAAAGCAAGTTACAACCTCTACGTGATGATATAATTCCATAAATATATGTGTGTGTATTTACACATAGATATATTGTAATTACATCTGAATCTGGAAAACCATAAAACACTAAAACAAGATTTCAAAAGTATAAACCAATACTCAGCATGTTGTAGATAGCCATGGTACTAATTAATATACTCAATGCTTTGCATCTACAAAATTGTCCGTACAAATTAGCCAAGAAGAGTGAAGATGTCTCATAAATGTAAAAGATTCCTGAGTTCATTGTAACCTTAATGTCAAGTCTTTCTTTGACTGTTCATGTGTCATTATAGTTTCTGAAAAATTAAAAATTTCTTCTTAAGTTTACATTCCCACAAGCAATAGTGGAGGATTCCCCTTTCTCCACATCCCCTCCAGCATGTATTGTCACTTGAGTTTTTGATCTTAGCCATTCTGATGAGTATAAGGTAAAATCTCAGGGTCATTTTGATTTGTATCTCCCTGTTGAACAAGGATTTTGATCATTTCTTTGTTTCTCTACCATTCAATATTCCTCTACAGAGAATTCTCTGTTTAGCTCCATACCCCATTTTTAATTGGATTACTTGATTTGTTGCTTTTTTACTTCTTAAGTTCTATATATATTCTGGATATTATCCCTCTGTCAGATGTAGGATTGGTGAAGATCGTTTCCCAGTCTGTAGGCTGTCTTTTTGTTCTGATGACAATCTCTTTTGCTTTACCGAAGCTTTTGTTTCATGAGGTCCCATTTATTGATTGTTGCTCTTAGAGCCTGTGCTGTTGGTGTTCTGTTCAGGAAGTTGTCGCCTGTGGCAACGAGTTCTAGAATCTTCCCAACTTTTTCTTCTAACTGATTAGTGTGTCTGGTTTTATGTTGAGGTCTTTGATCCACTTGGATTTTAGTTTTGTGCAGGGTGATAAATATGGATATATTTTCATTTTTCTGCATGTAGACATCCAGTTAGACTAGCACCATTTGTTGAAGATGCTGTCTTTTTTTCCATTGAATGGTTTTGGCTTCTTTGTCAAAAATCAAGTATCCATAGGTGTGTGGATTTATTTCTGGATCTTCTATTCAGTTCCATTGATCCACCATTCTGTTTCTATGCCAATACCATGCAATTTTTATTACTATTGTTCTGTAATACAGCTTGAGATCAGGGATGGAAATGCCTCTAGATGATCTGTTGTTGTACAAGATCGTTTTGAAAATTCTGGGTTTTTTGTTTTTCCATATGAAATTGAGAATTTTTCTTTCAAGGTTTGTATAGAATTATTTTGGTATTCTGATGGGAATTGCATTGAATCTGTAGATTGCTTTTGGCAGAATGGACATTTTTTTTTTTTTACTATGTTAATTCTACGATACATGAGCATGGGAGACCTTTCCATCTCCTGATATCTTCTTCAGTTTGAACCCTCCTCCACTGCTGGTGGGAATGTAAACTTGCACAACCACTTTGGAGATCAGTCCGGTGCTTTCTCAGACAATTGGAAATAGCGCTTCCTCGAGATCCAGCCATACCACTCCTAGGCATAGATCCAATATATGTGCAAGTACACAACAAGGACATTTGCTCAACCATGTTTGTAGCAGCTTTGTTTGTAATAGTCAGAACCTGGAACCAACCCAGATGTCCCTCAGTTGAGGAATGGATACACATACTGTGGTACATTTACACAATGGAATGCTACTCAGCAATTAAAAACAAGGAAATCAGGAAATTTGCAGGCAAATGGTGGGATCTAGAAAAGATCATCCTGAGTGAGGTATCCCAGAAGCAGAAAGACACACACGGTGTATACTCACTTATAAGTGGATACTAGACCAATAATATAGGATAAACAAACGAAAATCTGTACACCCAAAGAAGCTAAACAAGAGGGAGGACCCTGGGTAAGATGATCAATCCTCACTCAGAAAAACAAATGCGATGGGCATTGGAAGAAGGAGAAAACAGGAAACAGGACAGGAGTCTACTACAGAAGACCTCTAAAAGACTCTACTTAGCAGTGTATCAAAGCAGATAATGAGACTCATAACCAAACTTTGAGCAGAGCTCAGGGAATCATATGTAAAAAAGGGGGAGTTAGTAAGACCTGGAGAGGACAGGAGCTCCACAGGCAAGCAACAGAACCAAAATATGTGGGCACAGGGGTCTTTTCTGAGACTGATACTCCAACCAAGGTCCATTCATAGATATAACCTAGAACCCCTTCTCAGATGTAGCCCTTGGCAGCTCAGTATCCAAGTGGGTTTCCTAGTAAGGGAAATAGGGACTATCTCTGACACGAACTCAATGGCTGGCTCTTTGAACCTCCCTCCCCCAAAGGGAGGAACAGCCTTGCCAGGCCACTGAGGAAAACAACGCAGCCAGTCCTGATGAGACCTGATAAACTATGCTCTGATGGAAGGGGAGGACCTCCACTATCAGTGGACTTGAGAGGGGCATGGGAGGAGATGAGGGAGTGAGAGTTGGATTGGGAGGGAATAAGGGAGGGGGCTACGGCTCCGATACAAAGTGGAATAAAGTGTAATTAATGTAAAAAAATAAAAATTTAATAAAAAATTATACAATAGAAAAAATTTCTCCTTAAAATATTCCCAGTGGTTATTCTGAGAAAATGAGAGATTGTAGAATAGAGGTAAAGAAACATGGTTTTGTTTTGAAACTCTGAGCATGTCATTAGATGAAATAAATTACACAAAGTGAATTAAAAAATATTGACAAAGCAATATGTTATCATATTTTTGCTCTGTCTCAGACTTGAGTTATTATGAAATAGGACACACCTTGTAAGACTAATATGAACCATATTCTAGCAGTATTATTTGGTTTTATTGGACTTCAATTTGAATTTCAGTTGGAGTTATTTTTTTGAAAATCAAAGAAAGGACTGCTTGTTTGAATTCTTTGTAGTTACTTTACATATGGTCATCAGAATAGTGTAAGACATTCACAATCACTAGATGGACTGCAAAAAAATGACTCAGATGCAGGCTTTGCTTGGCCCCAGGAGGGTTGATGCCTTCCATACCAGTTAGAGTCTATTAACATGGGTTGAAAGCCTGTGTTAAACCATCTCCACAAAGAACAGATGTTTCATCCAATATTATTCTCCTGTGCTGTCCCTAAGTGTGTTCTTATGTATATTGGTCTCTCCTTTGGTATAAGTGAAGGTGGTCAAACGTGTTATATCAATATAAAGAGATGTTTTCAGAAGTTATTTTCAGGCTTGTTATTTTGAACATGATTTGCCCTGTAGTCACTCACTCTTTTGTGTGGCTTGATGCAATAAAGCCCACCTGTTATTTTTGGCTGCTTTATTTAGACCATCTGCTCGAGAAAGAATGAAAAGCTCAACAGTGGATAGAGAATTGTCTACTCCTTATGTGTCAATAATTTATTTATTCTCTCTATTGAAGCCTTCAGGTCATTGCAAAACTGTTTATCTGTATGCTTTCCAATACAAGCCAATGTTTAGAAATTTGTTTTATTAAAAAAAAATCATCACACAGAATTACATTTTTGCCCATTCATAGTTTTCTTTCCCCTCTGTAATAAAATGATTTGCTAAATGCATTTATTTGCAGGGCTCTGATTCCTTCAATACCAAGTTCAGTGTCTGCTAGGGGGAAATTTTGTTGATGGTGGAGAGATGAAATTCTCAGTTCAGGTAGTTGCAGGAGCCTCACATAGAAGCATGCCTAAATGGAGTCGTGACCAGAAATAAGGATTAAGGTCAAGCATTTTGGTAGCCAACCATTTCTGTTGGTTGGAATGGCTTTTCAATCTTTACCCCAAAGCATTTTACAGCACAGGGCACTAAGATCACCACTTAAACTTCTCTCCATCAGCCAAAGGTGATGACATTGTTCTCTCCAGGATTCAGGAAAAAAAAATTGTTTATACCACCTTTAATCATAGCAGCAATGGTAACAGCATCTTTTACTTAGCAATATACCTCAAGTTACCTTCTTTTGGGAGGTAATAAGTGGCACTGTCTGCATGTCTAGCATCCCTATGGGATGTTCTAGGATGTCTACAGGGATTGACAACCAACACTTTTTGAGCGCCTAATTAGTATGCACACCACCATCTCTTCTTCTGTTGGTTCCTGTAGCATTTGTAGTACACATCATGCTTTGCTGTCTCAAGTTCCCCTTTCATCCTTTGATTCTTCAGTTACTAGGCAGGAAAATGAGGATCATGGCTTTCCTACTGGATGGAACTTGGTTTATAAGCTTGATATGTGCTACATATTTAACCCTTTGTAACTCAACTAGCTGTATGCTTAGAAGAGATTACCACCTGCTGCTCACACTCACTGGCACCACCGTGTTCATGCCACGGGTCAAACGATAACCCACCTGTGACATTGTATACGCCTAGTAGGAAACAACTGGATTTGTTTGAACTTTATGTTCTATACCTAATTCAGTATCCCCTGCCAAAAGAGAATGTCACCAGCCTTGGAACTTGCTCCTGGTAGCTCTGAAACTGCAACGCTTGTTCTTAAGAGAGGTAGTGATGACATGAGATGAGCCACATTTCTAATCAATAATCACATATCTTACTTCTTTCCAAAGGCATGATTACAGAGGGATATTTGAGGAATTGTTAAAAAAAAAAGTCCCCTCTATGACAGAAATGTGCTTTCTAATGGAACAAGCTGGAAAGGTTCTGAAGAAAAGAAAAGGTGTGATTTACTTCAAGTTCTTCTTGGTCTGAAACTAACGCTTGAACTATGTCCAAGACAGTGACCTCTGCAGAGATATTTATTGTGCTCTGAAGAGGATGGGTGGTGTCACAATAAACATGGTAAATGGCTGGGAACCCAGAGCTCAGATATCCTGATGGCTCCTGAGTAGCCAGCCAGGCAACTCAAATCACTGTAATGTGAGATCAAAGGGCAGTGAGTAGGCTGAAATTTCACCTCTCAGCAAAAGTATGCATTGCACATAGAGAACAGGAGTTTACCTTTTCAATATTTTAAAACACATTGGTGCCATTAGTGCAGGACCATTTAAAGGTCTATAAAATTCCAATAGGAAAATCAATGGCCAGCAGAGAATAATACTAAGGTCATATTAAAAATGGAATGAAGTAGTAAGGTCCTTCCCACTGGTTTGCCGTGTGACTCAATGGGGCATCTAATAGACGAGTGATTAAGTAGAGTTAAAACTAACAGCAATCCTTCAGCTGTATGTGTACATTAAAATCACATCTACATTTTCAGTGTGTCAGAGACATAATTTAAATAGTGAGGAGGCAGGAGCATAGTGATACTAAATGCATCTCAAAACAAGTGTTTTTCAGTGTTTGGTTAAACCACTGACAAATTTTGCACTCTAACTCTTTGTATCTTTGTTTTATAAATAGGTAAATCAATCTTTGGAAAGTGTCTTGGTTAGGTTTTATCGCCGAGTTGATACAAACCTAGAATTACCTGAGACGAGGTAAATGCGCCAGATCAGATTCATCTGTAGGTATGTCTGTGGAGACCTTTTTATGGCAAAATTATATAAAGGACCCAACCCCTTATGGGCAGCACATCCTTACCTATGCTATCCTGAGCTGAAATATTTGTCCTTATAACCCACAGATAAGCTTAGTAGTCACTCCTCATAAAGGAAACTTCTCTTTGCAACATATAGGAACTATTACAGAAAAATCACAAACAACCAAAATGCAAAGTTGTGAACCCCAGCCTCAGTGGATAGGTCTTCAAAATGGGTCCTGTACCTAAGGTTCAGGAAACATTTTAAATGAGGGGACAGAGAGATTTGTAAGAGCCAGAGGATTAGAAAGTTTGCTGTAAAGCGGTGCCTCCTAGTAATGGCAGGCATTTTATGCATACAGGCTCACCAACATGACTGTCTAAACATGAATTGAACAAGGACAACAACCTTAGATATGCCAAAATGAATGGGGAAAGACCAGGAGTCCTCAATCCTCAACAATGAGAGAAACATTGTTCCCAGAGAATAGCACACAGATTGGTTACCCAAAAGCAAATGGTTAGCTCTGAAATCATAGTCACAAGTACTATTCTACAGACTGAACAGGTTATATTTAGAAACATGTATGTACCTGTAAATATGTAACAACAGAGGATGAAAGTGAGGTCATAAAATTGGAAGGGAACACAAATGTATGTAAGGGAAAGTTTGTAGAGAAGAAAGGAAAGGGAGAAACAATGTAATTTCCTTATAATCTTGAAAATAAAATAAAAAGAAAAGAAAGAAAGCTGGTTGAATATGAGCTGGAGAGCCAGCCCTGGAGGAAGCCAGTAAGCTGTTTCTCTATAGTATTCCTACTGGAGGCCCTGTGCTGACTTCACTCAGTGTTGGATTGTGACCAGAAGCCAAATAAACTCTGTGCTCCCCGTGTTTTTGGTGCTGTTTTCCCTCAGTAACAGAAAGCAAACTAAAACAGAAAGTTTAAATGATGCATGAGCAGATCTTAACTTTTAATGTTTGTAGGTATATGCACAAGTGGGTTTGAAAGTGAATATGAAAAATGAAACTAGGTAGGAGACCATGATAGGGGAAGAGACATTTGAAAGAAGCATGAGAAAAACAGAGGTCCACATGTGACATGAAAGTGGAGAGAGAGGGGGTTGAAGGGTACAGGTAGATGAGCAGGACCAAGGAGAAGGTAGAAAGGAGAACCAATACACACAACCTATCTGGAAATGTGCTATAAGGAAGCTCAATAAGTTGTAGGTTAGTAGAAGATTCACCACCTTGCTTAAGGTCAAGATTACTAACAGGCTGAGCCAGTACTCAAGTCTGGAAACTTACTTCCTTATTCAAGGATTTGAGAACTACAGTAACTAAGCTTGTTGTATATTATTTACAATTAGGTTTGCCACATTCATATGAGCAGCAAATCCTGTTGTCAATGGTATTCGTCAATGCCAAAAAGTTTCATGCAGACAATTTCTTGCAATGACTAAGATACACTTACATAGAAACAGATATTTTTAACATAACATTATTACACCTTAACTCTCCCATCTTGTGGTCCTACCTTTTTTCTGATCCATGAAGGCTAAAGAGTAGAAAGCTGACTCTAGAATAGAAGAGGCTTACTTATGAATGTTAATGCTCCCTTAAAATAGTTATCTTATTGCCAGTGCTATATGTAAAATGCCCTTCAAAAAGGAATTGAAGCTAATTTCAATTATTTGACCTCTCTAGGCCAACGGCTATGTCTTATTTTACTTCCAAATACCTAAAATAACGCATGACACATAAAACAATGAAGAAACTCTAACAGATAATCGACCCTTAACAAACTTGAAGCCTGGCAATGCCTGAACTATTTAAAGAGGGATGCACAATCTTGTATATCCATCTCTATTCCTCTGGCTTCATTTTCCCTTGAGGACTCCTTGGTTTTTCTGCTTCCAACGTTGTCCTTGCCTCGAAGGTTACTGCTTCTTCTCTCTTCTACTTTACGTTTTTATAGGAAAATTTAAAAGAGGCTAGGTTGTAAAGGCATGGTCTGATGCCTTTATTTGATTGTTAATTATTTTGCACCTTGATATCTGCTTACATTTCAAATGTGCAGCTCCCTGAAGAGAAGCTACTGCTTTGCAGCAAAGCCAACAGAAGGTAGCAGTGGAGGCTGCTATGCTCTCTCTTGGACCAGAGCCTGAGGGCACAGCAACAGGGTGAAAAGCGGGCTAGAGAGACCTAGGCGTAGAGCTCTGGATGAACTAGAAAGTACAATGGTAGAGGACACTTGGATCTTTTGTAGTTTTATTTTGGTGATTGTTGTCATGGAGCTGGTTGCAATGTTCAGTGGTGATCACATTTTTCTATGTCCTCTCTGAGAAATTTGAAAATAGAGTAGACTTAGGGGGGAACTGAGACATTGAATACTGAATAGCAAGCAATGAGAATAGAGGAAGGAAGGGGGCCCTTTATTGAAAATAGGAACTTGATAAGCAGCTGGATCTCAGAACTCTCTGGCTGTAAGATGTTTATCAAGTCTTTCAGAAAAGGGCCCACCACTGATACATTGGAGCAACAACTACATTCCAAAGAATGATGGACAGGGTTTCGCTCTTGCAATATGAGTTGGCACACCTGGCCCAAAACTTAGAATTTTCTTCTTTCTTTGTTTGATAGTTACAATGATTTGGAATTGAGATGAAACATTTGAGTGGGGTGATGGCAGCACAAGCCTTTAATCTCAACACAAAAGAGACAGAGTCAGGCAGATCTCTGTAAATTCTAGACCAGCCTGGTTGTACACAATGAAGTCAGGGCAGGACCCCCTGCTGATAAGATAAAGATATTACAAAAGACAGTCTAGGATTCAAAATGATGCATTATTCCATAAAGTTACTAAATAAGTTTTTTTCTTAATAATGGATAATGATGTCTGATCTAGAGGATGGATACACACCAATCTTGGGCTTATATAGGGAGACAACAAGTCTGTCAGGTTCTTCTTCATTCTGTTTGCTGGTGGTTGGTCCTTTCTTCTGTGGATGTGTGGGCTCTCACAGGTAACGTGCAGCTCTGCATTTGTATATTCACGGGATGGAGAGAAAAGATGTCATGCTTCTCTGAAAAGCCAGCCAATCTCCTTAGGAAATGGGCTCCCTTGTTAAAACAGGTACCAAAAGGTATTTTGGCCTAAAAGGGATATTCTGTTATCAATGTAAGGACCCAAAATTAGGCTGGGAGACAGAATGCAAGCTTCATGCCTTTCACAAGTATGCTGTCATGACAGTCATGCTGACCGAGAGGAAATGTAGCCCTGCTCTGGGCAGCTGGCTTATCCCTATGGGCATGAGGCTCGTGGGGGCAAGGGTCAAGGGGGAAAGAAGCTGGCAGTTCAGCCTACTGCAGAGAGAGGATCTCTGAAAGGCTACAATCCCTATCTTTTTTTCTTTTAATTTTTATTAATTATACTTCATTCACTTTGTCTCCCCCCATGAGCTCTTCACTCCTCCCCTCCCAGTCCCACCCTCCCTCCTCTTTCTCGAATGCCCCTCCCCAAGTCCACTGATAGGGGAGGTCTTCCTCCCGGGGTCTGAGACTGATACTCCAACAAAGGACCATTAATGGAGATAACCTAGAACCCCTGCACACACGTAGCCCATGGCAGTTCAGTGTCCAAGTGGGTACCATAGTAATGGGAAGAGGGACTGTCTGACATTATTGGCCTGCTCGATGATCACCTCCCCCTGAGGCGGGGAGCAGCCTTACCAGGCCACAGAGGAAGACAGTGCAAGCCACTCCTGATGAGACCTGATAGACTAGGATCAATTCCTATCTTTAAAAGGCAAAACCACCCATTCCATATGGAGAAAGGGGTGGGGCAAAGATAGCCGCAGTGAATGCAGAAACCCACAACCCACGTACAAGATGCCTAGGCTATGCTTGAGCACTAAATATAGAAAAGAGTTTATATAAAGTTTATTTAAAAGGTAATGCCTTTTTGATTGCTCTGGGAAACTGGCTTATTCCTTTAGACATGAGGACTATCCCTTTAGAAGTGAAGTGTGCTCACGGGAGACAGACTGTGCCTCGGCCTGGAGCAATGGGGTCAAAGACCCAGAGGAGAATATTCAGACAGCATATACATGGCCAATAAATCTTTGGCTACAATATCCTCAAAACCTATCATGCCATTGTTTTCTTCCTTTATTATTATTATTAATTACAGTTTATTCATTTTGTATCCCACCTGTGTCTTCTCCCTCCTCCCCTCCCAATCCCACCCTCCTTCTTCTCTACTCATGCACCTCCCCCAGTCCACTGATAGGGAGGTCCTCCTCCCCTTCCTTCTGAGCCTAGTCTATCAGGTCTCATCAGGAGTGGCTGCATTTTCTTCCTCTGTGGCCTGGTAAGGCTGCTCCCCGCTCAGGGAGAGGTGATCAAAGAGCAGGCCAATCAGTTCACATCAGAGGCAGTCTCAGTTCCCATCATGCCATTGTTTTAAATGCTATAGATAATTCATAGCTTGATTTACAATCCAGACTATGGAGAGTTAGATATTCTATTCATTCTATTCATACAAAAAGCAGAAAACCATCATTAATTGATCTATGCATACTGCACATCTTGTGCATGTGTAATTTTAGAACTGCATAATGATTGTGAGAAATTATATATTTTTAGAGCAAAGTAACTGGACACCGATGATGCTGGATTAGACACTGACACAGGATATTCAAGCATCCCACATGTTCCAGCTTCTGACTGCTTTAATTTTTCTTCCAGGACAGCTTCAAAAACAAAACCAAAAAAACTAATGGTCCCAACTGACCCAGCATTTCAGATTGTCCTAAATAGGACTTCATATAAACCTAAATTTCTCAACATTTAGAGACTGGACCACAAATGTTATTGCAAGCTTGATTAACCTTTTCCTTCCAAATATTTTTAGACACCCAAGCAGGATTCCTATGCCCCCAAATCAGTAATAAGCAACCTTAAGAACAATGTTTCATTTCCTTTAAGGTGGGGTAGGTACGTTTTTGGTTGTTCTAATGGGCTATGTATGTTTCTTGTCATTTACGGGAGTTGGTTACAAGTTGTTCATGGCCTTCTTCAGAGGAAAAACAAGGTATTAAAAACTCAGATTCAGGGATTTATCTTTTTTGTTTTTCTCTTAGGTAAGGAGAAGGGGGTTGAAAAGAAAGAAAATAAAATATAGGGATATCTTCTAAAAATAATAAGACAAAGGATAGATTATTGACTCTACTCTTCAAATTAAAGGTATTGTTAAATAATAATGAGGTCATTTTGATTCATTGGTATTTTGATACACACACATATATTAACTCTGGTATGAGGTATTGTACCCATACAACTCATTTATAAATACAGGGTTTATTTCCAATCTTTCTAAAGCAGCTATCTAAAATTGCTTAGGATAATTATATAATGAAAGTTAATTGTTAGTTGATCAACTCATGATCATGTCAATCACTAGTCTAACCTATCACAAAATATACATCCTGGATACAACAGAGAGGTAGATATTATTCTATAGATAGATATATACCACTATAGAATGGTAAACAGACACCTTCAAGAACCTCAGAGACCTACAGAATATGGCATTTAAAATGTTTTTATTATATTAAGGACTCTTTGACAATGAGACAGGTCAACTCTTGACAGCACTCCCAGCCTGCCTCAAAGAAGATGATGACATCAAGGAACCACCATATGGAGATGGCTTCAAATATGGCAAAACTACAAAGCAAAGAAAATGCCCCTGCTTCCACTATAAATAGAAGTTTGCCTAAAATGGGCAATCTTAGATACAGGACAAGTAACTGCCTAGCTCTTCCAAGACAGGGTAAGCAAGTCCTTCATAGTTCCTGCTTCAAATACATCTATCAGGTATACTGGGCCAGAAGGCTGAAGATCATGCTCCAACATTTTATAGAATTTTGGGTAACTGTCCAGGTAGCAAACTGTCTCTTTCATATTTATTTTTATTTTGGAAGCTGCTAGTCTAAATTTCCTATTTACTTAGATAATTAATTTTATTCCATCTCAAGTCTCTGATGGGGTTGAAGACCAGATAGTTATAGTTTTACAATTCAGTGTAGTTGTTTAGGATTTAAGAAGATGTTTTAGCAGATGCTGGAGAGGTTGTGGAGAAAGGGGAACACTCCTCCACTGCTGGTGGGAATGTAAAGTTGTACAACCACTCTGGAAAGCAATCTGGCGCTTTCTCAGACAACTAGGAATAGTGCTTCCTCAAGATCCAGCTATACCACTCCTAGGCTTATATCCAAAAGAGTCTCAAGTACACAATAAGGATATTTGCTCAACCATGCTTGTAGCAGCCTTATTTGTCATAGCCAGAAGCTGGAACAGCCCAGATGTCCCTAAGTGGAGGAATGGATGCACAAATTGTGGTACATCTACACAATGGAATATTACTCAGCAATAAAAAAAAAAAAAAAAGGAAATCATGAAATTTGCAGGTAAATAGTGGGATCTGGAAAAGATCATCCTGAGTGAGCTATCCCAGAAGCAGAAAGATGTACACAGTATATACTCATTCATAGAGACATATAGTATAGGATAAACTTACTAAAATCTGTGCATTTAAAGAAACTAATCAAGAGGGAGGACTCTTGCTAAAATGCTCAATTCCTATCCAGAAAGGCAAAGAGGATGGACATCAGAAGAAGGGAAAAGAGGGAACAAGTCAGGAGCCTGACACAGAGGATCTCTGAAAAGCTCTGCCCTGCAGAATATCAATGCAGATGCTGAGACTTATGGGCAACCTTTGGGCAGAGTGCAGGGAATCTTAGGAAAGAAGTGGGAAACAGTAAGATCTGGAGAGGATAGGAACTCCACAAGGAGAGCAACAGAACCAAAAATCTGAGCACAGGGGTCTTTCCTGAGACTGATATTCCCACCAAGGACTATGTATGGAGATATTCTAAGACCCCTGCACAGATATAGCCCATGGCAGTTCAGTATCCAAGTGGGTTCCATTGTAATAGGAACAGGGACTCTCTCTGACATGAACTGATTGGCCTGCTCTTTAATTACCTCCCTCTGAGGGGGAAGCAGTATTACCAGGCCACAGAAGAAGACAATGCAGCCACTCCTGATGAGACCTAATTGACTAGGATCAGAAGGAAGGAAAAGAAGACCTCCCCTATCAGTGGACTTGGGGAGGAGCATGCATGCAGAGGGTGGAGGAAGGAAGGGATTGGAACGGGAGGAGGGAGGGAACCACAGGGGGATACAAAGTGAATAAAGTGTAATTAATAAAGAAAAAAGAAACTTAAAAAAAGATGTTTTAATTAAGGTCTAAATAGATGTTTTAGGTTGATAAATACAAGATATGATGGAAATGATTTAGGTACAAAACTTTAGACTCTCCCAAATAGTACAGACAATATTTTCTTCAAGGTTTCCAAATATATTTAGATTAGACATTATGAATGTAAGTCTAACCTATGGGTTTTTTATAATTGTCTCATAATGGTTCTTACTGTACATAGTTTTTTTTTTATAAGCCTCTTTAATTAGACAAAAAAAAAAAAAGAATTGTAACAGCATGGTCTGGTGCTCTGTATTTGTTTGTTAATTATTTACCCCCTGAGGTATGCTTGCTATCTTTTACAAGCAGATACTCACATACCCCAAAATGACATTTGTAATCCTTGCCTCCAAAATATACCTGTTTGGCTGGTATATTTATTTAACTTTATAAATGCCTACACACCTGGGAGGGGCAGAGGTTAGTGAAGTGTGGCCACAGTTCATCTACCTGGAGGAGTAGAAAATCATGGGAAGAAGGAAGAAGAGACCTATACTGGAAGAAAAAGAAGGAAGCAGAATGTCCATGGGGTAGTGGGGAGAGAAGCACATGGCCAGATTGACATGGATGAAAAAAAGCTCCAGCCAAGGACCACTCATGGAGATGGCCTGGGACCCCTGCACAGAGGTAGCTGATGACACTTCAGTGTCCAAGTAGATTCATAGTAATGGGTTCATAGTAATGACACAAACTGATTGGCCTGCTCTTTGATCACTTCCCCCTGAGCGGGGAGCAGCCCTACCAGGCCACAAAGGAAGACAATGCAGCCAGTCCTGATGAGACCTGATAGACTAGGATTAGAAGGAAGGGGAGGAGGACCTCCCCTATCAGTGGACTGGGACAGGGTTATAGGTGGGGAAGAGGAAGAGAGAGTGGAATTGGGAGGGGAAGAGGGAGGGAGCTACAGGGGGGATACAGAGTGAATACACTATAATTAATAAAAATAAAAATAATTATATAAAAAAGCAGCCGAGATGAGAAGCATGTGCAAGCAATTTTGGATTATAGATGGGAAGTAGCCCAGATAGGAATAATTAGAGCAATTGGCAGAGAATATGGGACTGGGAGATAAAGGGTAGTTTAGGGGGTTAATATTTGCCTTGCCCCAGATGAAATAAGACTTATTTAAAACACAACAGGTGTTTTGTCTTTTATTGATTATGAGAGCAGGTTTGATAATACAACTGCAATATTTACAGGATTTAATAATAAACATTACTAACCATTTATTTTTTATCTTTTACAGCACTAGGTGTTAAAAAAAAAAAAGACTGCCCTCAGCAAGGAACATGAGGCATAAATAAACACTGGCATTTTCATCAGCTACAGATAAAAGTGAGATCGGGGCATTCTGGAGAAGAAATGAGTGAGCTGGAGTTATGTTAAGTGAAATAAGCAAACCTCAACAAACAAACAAACAGACAAGACACCAAGCAGCACATGGTTTTTCTTATGTGTGGGACTCTACATTTAAATATGTGTGTGTGTGTGTGTGTGTGTGTGTGTGTGTTTCAGCATGTGTGTGGGTCATTCAAGTTGAAAGGGGTATAGAATGAAAGAAAGCACAGAGACATTACGGAAGGAGAGAAAGAAAAAAAAGGCATGTACTTGACATGAAGCAGAAGAATGGACATGGAAGAAGGGACAAATAAAAACAATATGAAATGACATACATGCATGAAATGATTACCCTTTAAAACTCATCACTTAAGTATGCTAAATTATAAAATAAAAATAAAAAAATTATGAAAATTTACTTACAAGCTTAATGATAAGAAAATGGTAATAAAGGAACAGAGATCAATATTTTTATACAGAATATACTTACTCATTTTCCTGTTGGGAACACTAGTCAAAAATTCTTGCTTTCATATTGGAAACATTTTCTTTTCTCATCATAACAAGATTAAAAAAAAAAACCCTCAATTCTAGCTTCTCTAAGGCCTAAGAAAAGGAAGTTAAAGTTCTCTTTCAGAGCCAAGAACTCCTTGACATGGTTTTGTGAACTGCTGGAAATATTGCTTCGTCTCCCAAAGACCGTGGAAGACTTCCTTACAGGCAGCAAACACCCAGTGTAGGAGGCTTGCTCACAAATACGCCTGTGCTACATCATAAAATTTTGCAGGTGAAAACTGAGATGAGGACAATGAATTCAACCTGGAGTTCAGTTTCTGAAGAAGGCTGGCTCTGGGTCTGCCTTTAGCAAGTGTGTTTATCTGTTTATCTGAGTATTTCCATCTCATTCCAAATATTCTTTAACTACAGTCCTATGAAGTATGCAACTCAGGTTGGCACATTCTAAATTTCAGAGTGTTTCAACAAAATTTAAGACTCCTGGGGGGTTGTTTGTAAAGGTGATTTAGCAAGAACTGCCAAAAAAAAAAAAAAAAAAAAAAAACAATTTATGGGAGATTTTGCTGTCTCTTGTAAATGACAATTTAATTTTGAGGAGATATTTGCATTTGCTTCGGGTTATCATTTCCATCTATATAGATCTAAATGGGAGAGCTGCTTTTTTTTTAAGAAAAACTATGAAATAAATAATGGCAGATGGTATTGGAACAAAATTCTTTAGAATATTTATTCTTTCCTCATATTAAAAAATGCTTTACACTGTATTTGGGAAGCAAACTGGGAATATTTTTCAGTGGTTATAGTTCTTTCCAGGCAACCCTGAGGACCAAAGTTTGGATCCTCAGAACCTTTATGAATTCCGTCTCAAAAAGCCAAGAGAGGGGATCCCAAGAGCAAGCTGGTGAGAGAGGCTAAGTATACCTGCCAGCTCTGGTTTTGATTCAGAGACTATGCCTCTAGGAATAAAGTGAAAAAACTATGAAGAACAATCCCTAACATCAAGCTGAGGTCTCTACCCACCTCACACACATGTGCTCATACATGTGCAAGCATATATACACACATGCCTACCATACAAACAGATAAAAGTTATAGAAGAAAAATAACATTTTAGAGTGAATAGTATTCTTTACCCTATACTTTATCAGTCTTTTATATGAAGTGATATTTATGTTTTTAAATTAATGTATTTATTTATAATTTACAGTTTATTCACTTTGTGTCCCTGCTGTAGATCCCTCCCTCATCCCCTGCCACCCTTCCTCTCTCATTTCCTCCCACACCCCTCTCCAAGACCACTGATAGGGGAGGTCCTCCTTTCCTTCCTTCTGATCTTAGTCTATCAGATCTCATCAGGATTGGCTGTATTGTCTCCTCTGCGGCCTGGTAAGGCTGCTCATCATCAGGGGGAAGTGATCAAAGAACCAAAGAACTCAGAATCACTGAGTTCATGTCAGAGTCAGTCCCTGTTCCCATTACTAGGGAACCCACTTGGAGACTGACCTGCCATGGGCTACACCTAAGCAGGGGTTTTAGGTTGCATCCATGCATGGTCCTTGGTTGGAGTATCAGTCTCAGAAAAGACCCCTAGGTCCAGATTTTTTGGTTCTGTTCCTCTCCAGGAACTCCTGTCCTCTCCAGGTCTTTCTATCTCCCCCTTCTTTCCTCAGATTCCCTGCACTCTGCCCAAAGTTTGGCTATGAGTCTCAGCATTTGCTTTGATACACTGCTAGGTAGAATCTTTCAGAGGCCCTCTGTGGTAGGCTCCTGTCCTGTTAACTGTTTTCTCCCTCTTCTGATGTCCATTCCATTTGCCTTTCCAAGTGAGGATTGATCATCTTACCCAGGGTCCTCCTTCTTGCTTAGTTTCTTTAGGTGTACAGATATTAGTATATTTATCCTATATTATATGTCTAATATCCACTTATAAGTGAGTGTATATACCATGTGTGTCTTTCTGCTTCTAGGATACTTCATTAAGGATGATCTTTTCTAGTCCCATCATTTGCCTGCAAATTTCATGATTTCCTTGTTTTTAATTAATGATTAGTATTCCATTATGTAAATGTACCACAATTTCTGTATCTATTCCTCAGAGGAGTGACATCTGAGTTGTTTTCAGATTCTGGCTATTACAAATAAAGCTGCTATGAACATGGTTGCACAAATGTCCTTGTTGTGTACTTGAGCATATTTTGGAGATATGACTAGGAGTGGTATAGCTGGATCTTGAGGAAGCGCTATACCTAATAGCCTGAGAAAGCACCAGATTGATTTCCAAAGTGGTTGTACAAGTTTACATTCCCACCAGAAATGGAGGAGGGTTCCCCTTTCTCCACATCCTCTTCAGCATGTGTTGTCACTTGAATTTTTGATTTTAGCCATTCTGATTGGTATAAGGTGAAATCTCAGGGTCGTTTTTATTTGAATTTCCCTGATGTCTAAGGACGTTGAGCATTTCTTTAAGTGTTTCTCTGCCATTTGAGATTCCTCTATTGAGAACTCTCCGTTTAGCTCTGTATCCCATTTTTTAATTGGATTACTTGGTTTGCTGGTGTTTAACTTCTTGAGTTCTTTATATATTCTGGATATTAGCCCTCTCTCAGATATAAGGTTGGTGAAGATCCTTTCCCAGTCTGTAGGCATTCGTTTTGTTCTGATGTCCTTTGCTTTACAGAAGCTTTTGTTTCATGAGGTCCCATTTGTTGATTGTTGATCTTAGAGATTGTGCTGTTGGTGTTCTGTTCAAGAAGTTGTCTCCTGTTGCAATGAGTTAAAGGTTCTTCCCCACTTTTTCTTCTAACAGGTTTAGTGTGTCTAGTTTTATGTTTAGGTCTTTGATCCACTTGGACTTTAGTTTTGTGCAGGATGATAATGGATCTATTTCCATTTTTCTGCATGTAGACATCCAGTTACACCAGTACCATTTGTTGAAGATGCTGTCTTTCTTCCATTGAATTTTTCTGGCTTCTTTCTAAAAAAAACCAAGTATCCATAGTTGTGTGGGTTTATTTCTGGGTCTTCTATGCGGTTCCATTGATCCACCTTTCTGTTTCTATGCTAGTATCATGCAGTTTGCATTACTATTGCTCTGTAGTACAGCTTGAGATCGGGGATGGAGATACCTCCAGATGATCTGTTGTTGTACAGGATTGTTTTATGAAATTCTGGGTTTTTTGTTTTTCCATATGAAGTTGAGAATTTTTCTTTCAAGGTCTGTAAAGAATTGTGTTGGTATTTTGATGGGCATTGCACTGAATCTGTAGATTGCTTTTGGCAGAATATCGAGTTTCACTATGTTAATCCTACTAATCCACAAGCATGGGAGATCTTTCCATCTTCTGGTATCTTTTTAAAATTTCTTTCTTCAAATACTTAAAGTTTTTTTTTTTTCAAATAGGCTTTCACTTGCTTGGTTAGAGACACACTAAGGAACTTTATATTATTAGTGGCTACTGTGAAGGGTGTTGTTTCCCTAATTGCTTTCTTCGCCTTTTGTCTTTCGTATATAAGCGGGCTGCTGATTTTTTTTGAGTTAATTTTGTATCCAGCTACTTTACTGAAGGTGATTAAGTGATAGTTAAACCATACATACACTTTTAAAATATATACTTAATTTCTTTTTTGGTAAAAATGTCTACTACCATCTGTCTACTTATAATCTATCTATCTATCTATCTATCTATCTATCTATCTATCTCTCTATCTATCCATCTATCTATCTATCTATCTGTATACTGTCTAATTCAGACAAAGAGTCAAAAGAGCAGTACATACTCAACAAATATCTTTTCATTTTACAACCTTTTCAGAATGTTCATGTTTCTATGCTCAATTAAAAATAGCTCTTTTAAGGTTAATGTATGCTTCAGTAATTTTCTAAGGATGTAGTATCTTGGTTAGAGTAACGAGACTTCTTCAAAGCAAAGGCCCATTATACAAGGATAGAGAATTGTGAACTAATTCTGTCAACATTTATGTTAAGTCCAATGACTGCCTACACATTTTCCAGTATACATGGACTGCTTAGATTATCATTGCTGTGATAATCAAATGGAGGCACTACATTTTCTTTTCTCCTGATCCCTTTAGTATAGACAGTGAGAAAGAGGGCCAGCACATACTCAGTATCTTCCACTTTCCATCTCTCTCAGTTTCTATTTCAGTGTCTTTGAAATCTAAGAATCTAACAATATTGTATTTGTGAGGTACTGCAAAAAGCCAAGTGGGCCATCTTGCTCCTGTCCCATTCCATTTTCCCACTGGCAACATGTCAAGAGGGGGGAGTTCTTCCTGAACATACCTTTAGGCCTGACCTTCAGCTGAAAACTCCATTTTCTGATTGAGATTTCATACAGAACAATAAGCTTTAAAATAATACAGACAGTCTCAGGCTATCACAGCTCTGTTCTCTGGATACATATAGTCATAGAGGACATAGTAAACTATTCCTCACCACTCCTTTTTCCTAGACCCATTTCACTGAAGCTTCACTGCTTAGGAAGACTTTCTACTCACTCAGCCATTCCACATGGTAGAACTGTCAATAAGGCGTTTCTTTGGCTATTGCCCAGGACTCTCCCCAGGAAATCTCATATATACATGATATACAGGTATGACTATGGTTTTCTATGGGAAACCTAGGATCTGATAGGTATGGGAAAAGGAATGGCTAGTAAGCTGTGTGCTGAATAAAGAAGTGACAAGGTGTTGCTGGAGAATAAGAGAGAATGACATTGCTACTGCTCGTTTCCTGTTTGGCAATTCCTAAGGAATAGGTCTGTTACAGGCAGCTCATTCTCTGACCAGTTTATATTCAGGGATAACTGATAGATATAGCTCAAACTACTAAGGATCTCAGAGCTCTCAGTTAAGGGCTTAACAGGAACCCCTTCCATTGCTGGGTTTCTTGTTTTGCTTCTAAGCCAAGTCTCTGGGCTTATAGTTTCACAGTCCATAGACCCTGCCATATGCACTGGTTCTCTTATTTTCAGTTTTGTTTTGTCTCAGTAAAATGTTTCTTTTCTATGTATGAATTCCTAGTGTGCCATTATCTACAGTACTGTAGGGTGGCGAAGAAGTCCACTTACCACCAATCAAATGGTACCACCAAATACTATTTTGTCTATGCAAAACACAAAAGGATTGACCTGTTATGAAAAGGTGAAGAACTGGAAAACATACAAACACCTCATATATTTTGATCACAGGATACTTGATCTGTGTGTAAAGAATACCAAAGAAACATTTACAATGAGGAGTTTTTAATCACAGATGCACAGGAAAACAGAAAACAATAAATAAGCCTGTTCTATTCTTGAACACTTGTTTCAAAAAGAGTTACTTTCATATATTTGGGGAGGGGTGAAAGTTAGTTTAACAAAATAACTCACTGAGTTTCATCTGTCTGAGGCTCTCCAAGAGCTCAACTTGCCCTCTCCTGATGTCTACCTACACGCTTGTGGCTTCTGCCTTGGTCATTCTCTTGACATTAGAGAATCAGTCTTTCTTGAAACTTGTTCCATCTTCAGGAACAGAGAAAATTCATAGTTGGATAGAGTCCAGATGAATGAGCGCTGCCTGAGCTTAGTGGTAGCTGGAATGTCTCTCCACCAGCCCTGTCAGCTCTCTTTGTCTCACAGCACTTTTACAGATGTTTATGACATCTATAACCAAAACACTTGTCCATTTTCACTTTTCTAATGCTCTCCTATTGGACTTAGGTTGACACTGAACTTTGTTGAAGGGATGTAACATGTATGGAATATTTGCTCCATGGGTTTTGTAATGGACTCGATATAAGCATCGGGGTACATTTTCCCCTGAAGTAACAGTCAGTCTTGTAGATCACATAGGGTTTATGTTAGCTATTGTCTCTTCAAGGTGTTTGTGATTGACTCTAACCTTAAGTGTTCTTGTGAAGCACAGAAAGAGTTAATCCTTTATACTATTGATTAACCTTTGTTACTGCTGTTTGTTGCTGTTAAATAATAGGTGTGAGTTAGAAAAAGCACAAAATGACCAGGTTCTGAGGTAACACTAAAGAAGGCCAAAGGGGGAAAATGCCAAAAAATCAATCTCTAAGATATCCTAAAGGCAGTGGGGCTTGAAAAAGTCAATTTAGTATTTTGCTGGAAGGAGTAGTCTTCCACAACCTTAAGGGGGTCATCCAAATACTGTTAGCGAGAAATTGAACTGGAATACATAAACAAGCCTTTCCAGTATTAGCCTTCAAATTGGTTTTCAAAAGATTAGTTCTATTAGCATAGAAATGAATGAGCTGTTAGTAGGTATATGTAAATTACAAATCAAAAATCAAGAAAAATCTGGACTTGACAATGTCTTTTTTCGATTAAGTACCTGCTTTATGGTCTTAGGAGAGGAAGAATAATGAAATGTTGGGTTTAATGCCCATGATTTCTTTTGGCAACCATCACTTAATGAGTAGTGTACATTTTCAGTGAGAGCTGAAATGGCATCGTATAGTGATGCAGAAAGAAAAGAACATCTTCATGATATCAAACCATCCTGTCATTCAATCTGACGAACCTATACACAGTCTTCAACATACACAAACAATAGGCTTCTTGGAACAATATCAAATTATCAACACACACACACACACACAAAACCCCACACTTTTAAATTAGAAAACTCAATCCAGAAAAGAGGAGAAGACATGAAGGTGAGAGGAGGATATGAGACATGATGTCTGGAGAGCACTGAAGCAGGGAGGAAGGCTGCATACGATCTAAGGGTACAATATTCATGTGTGAAATCACCAAATAGTAATAATAATTAAAAATTAATAGATAAAATAATATCACCAACTGTGAAATTTATCTTACATGTTCACATATGTCTAACATTAAAACTATTGATCCTATAAAACAGGAATTTAAAATTCAAAAATACAAAAAAAAAAAAACCCTCAATCCTTTCTTGGAAAAACACCCTTAATAAGTAAAAAAGGTATTGCCACAAGTGCTTATGCCTTTGTTGTTTGTTGGTTGGTTGGTTTTGAGGCATCTTCTCGCTAGATATTTCTGGCTGATCTGTAACTCACTCTGAAGAACAGACTGCCTCAAAAACCACAGAGATCCACCTGCATCTGTATGTACTTATTTATTGTTGTCATTACTTCTTGTTTGATAAGGTAGGATCTTGCTGTTTAGCCCAGACTGCCCTGAATTCAGATTCCCTGTCTCAGACTTCCAAAGGCTGGGATCACTGATCTTAAGCACCATTCCTGGTTACTGGATTTCATTTTAAAAGAAGATTGATGTTCAGTACAACCAGTGAGACGACAGTGCTGAATGAGATAAGCTGGCTCTACATCCCCTAACCTGGAACACCGAGGCCTTGATTCAGTCTGATTTGCTTGGCAAGCTTCATGCTTGCTCTTCAGTGTGTGCCTTTCAGACTTGCCTCACTAATTTGTGACCAACTAAAAAGTTTACATGTACTCTAATTAGCCCTTGCAAACTTTGGAATCAAAAGGTGTTGGGGATTGATCTGATGCTTTTTTATTGATGATAGTTACTGCCTCTCAAGATCTGGTTATTACCTGGGAACAGCTATCTTTGTTGTATAAACCTACCTGACTGTCTGATTAAACAGCCTATACCTGGGCAGGGTAGACTGGGGTAGGAATGGCTAAGTTCCCCGGCTTTTGTAAATAGCAGGATCACAGGAGAGAGATGGACAGAAAGAGAGGAGGCAGGAGGATGCCATGATGGGTTAGCATGGAGAAAGAACCATGTAGGCCAGGAGGAAGGACTCCAAGGATGGTGTGGATGGAATAAAAACACCAAGATGAAAAACATAAGCAAGTAACTTGGAATAATGGATTGGAGGTAGACCAGATGGGAATGGATAAGAGGGATGGCACTAGGTGGGTGATGGGAGGTGGATGGTGAGGCTATTGAGACAGCAGAGGTGAAATATCTGCCCAGCCTTAGGTAAATGGGCCATATTAAAATCTAACAGGTATCTGTGTTTCATTTGATTGATAGCAGTAGGCTAACACCATCATGATAATCATAGAGCAAATAATAATAAACAGTATATAGCCCAACACCCCAGTTTATTTACTTCAATAAAAGGGAACTTCCACTTCCCTCCTATTCCCTTGGCAAATCATTATTGATTGTTGAACAACCAATACATCTGAGTGCTATAGATTTTACCCCTTAAGGCACAGAGCAGTTGCTGGCACACAGTAAGCATTTGCTTACTATTTGTTGACTGAACAGCTCAATACTTCTCAGCTAGCGCTTTCTTCTTCTAAAACTGCCTCAGCTGTCAAGGCTCAATCTTTGGCCTAATATTTAATAGATTCTCCAACTCTTTCCTTTCAGTCTTGACCTCTACACCACTGCCGTGATGAAATTTGTATAGGCCAGGCTGTATCTGCCCCCACCTCTCTGAAATCTACTGGTATCAAATGACCACAAAGGCCCACGATACTTTCTTTTTTTTCTTTTTTTTTTTTTTCACTGTTATACAATTTCTTACCACGTGCTTCATGCTCCAGTCTCATCGGGGAGTAGCTGGAGCATAATGAATTTTTAGAAGAGCCTATGTAATTCAAAAGGTTCATTATTTGATTAAACAAAATCAATTCTTGTGTGGGAAGATAGGTCAGTTGGTAAGGCACCTGTCATAGAAACATGAGGACCTGAGTTTAGATTCTGTCACCCACGGGAAAAATAGGACACAGCAGGACAAAGTCAGTACTGGAGAGGTAGAGAGAGGCAGATTTCAGGAGCACATTGATCTGTCAGTCAATCTAGCCAAACTGATGAGCTCCAGTGAGAGAGAGATCCTGTTTCAGAAAATAAGGTGGAGGGCAAGCGAGAAAACGCCTGACATCCGCCTCTCTTCTCTATATGTATGTGTGCATATGCACAGCCTACATGGACAGCTATACCACACACCCATGAACGTGCACAACGCATGTACGTGAACACAGAGAACACACAAATGAACATGTGCAATGAACACACAAATTTTCATGAAAAAAAAATCTAAACATAGAAGAACACTTAGAGCAAGCTGCTTTTTACCTGTGCAGGGATTATCTCCCTGCCTGATTTTCTTAGCTAAGAACTGTTTCACATCTGCATGTCCTTACATTTACAAATGAGCAAGTAAAAATTTTGGACTTCTTTGTAGCATTTTTATTGCATTTAGACTTTATTTCAAATTAACTGTTTTCAAAATCATCTCAGTCACCACCCTTAGCCTGGCCAGTACTGTTTAATGATGTTTTTGACTATACTGCTAGGAGATGGTAATTTATAAAGTACTTGCTATGTTTTTAAATGTCCACAACAAGATTCATGTTGGTGGAAATTTTATTCTATTGTGGTATTTAGGAGGTCAGACCTTGGGGCATGGTGGAGTTAAAGAAGGCTATCTGAAGAGATTCTTGATCCCATGGGACTGTGGCTTTAGTAGGAAGAAGAGAAAGATCTGCAACTGGACATTCTGGCTCATTACCAGTGATGCATTTTTTTGTTTGTTTGTTTCTAGATTTCACATCCTAACATTCTACCTCCCAACAACCACAGGCCAGGGGGCCAAGTTCTCATTGTGCGTTTGAAAAGAGTCAGGATCCAAAGCACAGCAAGAATTTTCTTCTTGAATGTCTTCTCGCTCTCAAATTAGTATTTCTGCAGAAGAATTATGTGCCTTCCTAAGTCTAAAATGAAGGTTCCTAAAGTCTAAAATGAGGTATAAAATGAAGGTGTAATCTATACCCAGTGGATATTTCTGGAATCTAATAAATACCACATGTCATAGAAATTGCTATAGTGTATCTGTAAATACATTCTCGTTCTATATTATGATATTTTAGTCAAGGTCCCCTACTCTAATAGACCCATAGAATTTTAATGAAGTTGAACATTTCATCTTGCCTAGTGACATAATAGTTAACATTGTCGTACAAAGATGTAAAGTGTGTCTCAGTGGCTAGAGTGTTTGCTTGACATTCACAAAGCCCTGGGTTTGATTTGTAGCACTGCATAGTAACTAGGCATGGCTTTTTCTATCTGTTGTCCCAGCACTTGGGAGGTGGGGGCAGTAGAATCAGGAGTGCAAGATCATCTTTGGCTACATGGTGATTCCTAGGCCATTCCAGGAGATCTGAGACCCTGCCTGAAAATACTACCAGTGCCAACAACAAAATCAGGGTAGTATGCAGCACTGTTCACTTGTTTGGAATAATGCTGCTGTGAAGAAAACTATTGTGTTGCCACATAGATCACTCATACGATTATGCAGTGATAATGACAATAAAAGCCCATGTTGTTGATTTATTTACTCAAAATTCTATATTTTCATGTCATTTTGCAGTGTTTTGCTACTTACTAAAATGCTAACTATGCAATTCCCAGTGTTATGCTGGCAACAACCACACACACAGACACACCTCGTGTTCATTGCACTCCTTGACCATAGTAAGATCAAATTGAGTGACTGACACAAGCTACCTTGGTGCCCACACAATTACTAACTAACCCCCAAGGCTCTATCACAACTTAGGACATATCTCACTGACGCCTGATTTCTAGTACCTTCTCTCTACAAGACACTATTTTTCATTATCCATTTGCAATCTATCATCTTTACTATATTTACAACTCAAACTTGCATCCAAAATTTTGCTCAAAAAATATCCAAGGCATAGACAGAATTGAGTTAGGAAGGTTCATCTCAAGATACGGCCATTCTTTAGGAACTTTAACTTTCTGACTTCCTGATCACATGCTTCTATGTCAGCAAGGTTTCACCCAGGGGATATATTAAATATCTTGCATGTCAGATATTTACATTGCAATTCATAGTCATAGCAAAACATAAGTTATGATATAGCAAAGAAATAATTTTATGGTTGTGGGTACCACAACATGAACTGTATTAAAGGGTTGCAGCATAAGGAAGATGGAGAACCACTGCTCTACATCATTTATCTTATATTTTGTTTACTGAAATCCGGTGTCAATGCACATGCATGTCTCTATGTCTTTTCTATTTAAAGAAATTCATATAAACCCTTTCAGCTACAACACATAACTTCTCATTCTACTTCATACTACATATCTTCTTTGGACTCTTTCTATCAGTCACCTTACCCACCTCTGAACTTTTTAAGCTTTATAGAACTTAAGGCACTGTATTTTAAACAAGGGTTCGATAACTGTTCAGGGAACCACTATTCCAACTCACTGAAATTGGGATGAGGTCCAGAAAGGTTTAACTTAACAAACAGAATAGATGATTATGACATTAGGCTGTGGGCTGTTGAACCTCACTCTGAGACATTCTGTGTCCTCTGCTTCTGAACATATGTGACCTCTCTTCTTTTTTACTGAGCTGTGTGTAAAACTTCCTCCTTTGTTTTCTAAGTTCATTATTTAACTTTCAGCCTTTAAACATTTACTCTCCACTCTGTCCAAAGTTGGAAATGTCTGAAGTGTTTAATTTCCGTTCTCTGCTTGAGAATGATCTGTCTTATTGTTTGGTGAGCCACCACTGCTATTTGGGAAGTGCCTTACTCACCTTAACATATTTTCCATGGTATCCCATTCTCTTAATAATTTGGTCATATCACAGCCTGCTTTCACAGATTTTATAAATAACTCTGAATAGAGTTTGATATAGCCTCATGATAAAAAAAGAAGAAGAAAAGGAAAGAAAGAAAAGAAAGAGAGAGAAAAAAGAAATGAAGTTTCTATTTACATGCAACAGATTTCAAGTCCCCCCAGCTGAAAACTCACAGGCTTTCTCCTCGGCTACTTCATTTCATGACACCATGCACAGGTTTGTTCGTATGCACATATGAATTGGTGCCCTGCAATCCTGATGATATTGCAGGCTGGTTGTAAATATTTCTCCTCTTGGGTACAGTGTCTTGATTTATGCCTCTGCAACAGAAACTCCTGATTATTCAACAAATTTGTTTTGTATCTAGATTGGCTATTGTTTTATTCAAAATACCAGGGACCAAAGTGTTTCAGGTTTTAGAGTTTTACAGGTTTTCTACTGTTTACATATACACAATTAAGATATCTTGGGGATGGCACACAAATGTAAATACAAAATCATTCGTTTATGCATATTATGGACCTGAAATGCACAGCCTCAAGGTAATGGTATAAGATATGTTTAGTACACCTCTGTTTTTGTTTATTCTACTTTTATTCATGTGCTTGTGTGCCATATGTATAAAGGTTCCTAGGAGACCCCAAATGGACCTTATGCTCTCCCCTATTACTGTTAATTTTGATTGTTGAATTGTTTGGACTAAGTAGCACCTAGGAGATTAGTTAAGCACTGGGTGCAGCAGTAGTAAGGTCAACAAAGAGGAATGCAACATCACTCCATGGTTTCCCTCTCAGATAAAATAAAATGGAGAAACAAACTCCAGCTTCAGCAGTGATCTCTTTTTGCTGCTTCCTGGCTGTTCTGACATGAGCTGCTGTGCTCATCTGTACCTTCCTCACCACAGTGAACTAAAACCTCTAAATTATGAAGCAAAACAAATTGTTTCTCACTTAATGCTCATCTCTCAGGTGTTTAGCCCTATCAAAATGTCTGGGTAATGTGTTCATTTGGGGAACTACTCCCAGCTCACATGCAACTTTTATGATAGTGTCTGTAAATAATTTCAGTCATATGAAAAGTACCTTATGGCATTATACTTTATATACAAGACTATAAAGTTGGTTTCTTGTTTTTGTTTTTTTTTATTATTATTACCTGTGAATACAGCTTTTTCTGAGTTGAGCTAAGGAAAACTCCAGAAGCATATCTATTCAGAAAATAGAGGGAGCTCCTCTGCATTTATTTTGTTATGCAATGCTTATGCACATACTACAAGTAACTCGAAATGGTTTTATTCAAATCAGTGGCATTTAATCCTTTATTTGTCTTGTTCCAAGTCATCCCATCTACATTTCTGAAAGGAACCACTGCATATAACATTTCGCTCGGTTAAGTAAGAATGCACGTGCACACTTGACCTCTTCAGCATTGCCGTGTGCCTGAATGATATTGCTACCAAAGTTATTTCAACAACAAAATCTGCACTAAATACTACCTGTAGGATTCAGAATAGAGTATTTTTCGCAGAGTTTTTGATTAAGTTGAAATATTGTGATTCAATGTCAGTTCGAGGAAGCAGAGCTGTTCTCACCATGATTGACAAAGGAATCAAGAGAGCAGCATTTTACGCAAATATGTGGATGGCTTATTCATGTTCTGACTCTGTCATTTAGAGGTTTGTCCCTGAGCATGTGCAAGTTTTCTCTTTCTTTTTTTCTATGAAAGAGGAATCTGAATGTGTGACTTGTGGTTTAAAAATGTGGCCACCTCCAGGTCACCCCAGCAATTCCAAAGGACAATATGAAAGAGGTATACTGAATTGTGCACCCCATAATGAATGATAAAAGTCCTAAGCCCCAATTCCTCACAGTGTGACCTCATTCTGAGATAAGATCTTTGTAGATATAATTAGCTAGGGTGAGGACACACACACATACATGCATACAGACACGTGTCCACATATGCCCACATACACACATTCATATACACACAGATACATACACACACATAAACACGCACTTATACATGCTTACACATGCACACACACGTACACACATACACATCTGGTGGCTATGTGAAGATATCAGAAGAGACTGAAGTGATTTCCTCCAATTCACAGAAAACCAAAGCCCCAAAGATGGCTGGAGTCTGCAGATATACTATGAACACAGAATACTAGGAAGTATTCTCCAGATGTTTCTTAGTTAGTTTTGTCAACTTGGCACAGCCAAGAGTAATCGGAGAGGAAAGCTTACACCGAGGAATTGCTCAGATCAAATTGTTGTGGAATTGTCTGTGGGTATTGCCACATTATACATGCAAAATATGCACACATGCATATACACAGGTACCATATGCATACCCATGATGGATAAGATGAAAAAGCATTAGTCCTTCACAACAGTAGCAAAAGCGTCCCTGCTACTGACATAGAAAGGCCCAGCCCATGGTAGGCAGCAGCATTCCCTGTGCAGGTAATCCTGCCTATTTAAAAAGACTAAGAGAAGGGACAAGCAGTATTTCTTCATGTTTTCTGCTTCAGGTTCCTGCTTGAGTTCCTGTCCTGATTTCTTCAGCAGTGGACTGTCACCTGGAAGTGCAACCCAAATAAAACATTTTCTATTCTAATTTTCTTCTAGCTGTGGCATTTGTTGTAGCAAAATAATGAAACCAGGACACCAGGGAATATGGCCATACTTAGGCTTTCATTTTGGACTTCTGGCCTTGGAAACTATAGCAGGGTATCTTTGTAAGTCACTTAGTTTGTAGTATTTTGTTATGGCAGTTCCAAGAAATGAATACAATTACTAATGCAATGAATGTGACAAGGAAATCTGTATTGAGCAAGGTTAGGACCAATATGTAAATAATAATCACTGAGGTCTGCATAGATCTCAAATACTGTGATTCAAGGTTATATATTCATTTCATGTTATATAGCTAGCTAATAGATAGGAAGATAGATAGATAGATAGATAGATAGATAGATAGATAGATAGATTTGAATATATCGATATAGATAAGATATTGAGAACAACAAAACTTTCATTACAATTGCAAGCATGTTTATTATAACTAAACTCTAAAATCTCTGTTCTATAGTTGCTACCTAGAAGTACAAGGCACTTCAAGGTCAATCCAATTTCATCTTGACAAATACATCTGTTTGAACTTATTTGCTCTTAGAGATATGATGCTTATTCAGTTCTCAGGTGGTAAGTATTGGGGTCCTGTTTATGATAGATTTGCCTCATAATGGGTAATCTATCTTCTATATATAAACATCCAGTTCTTTTGCAATTGTCTGAGATGATTGATATTGTACTATCATTTCTTGGTCTGTGGCACCAAGCACAAACTTATCTTTCATATTACTAACTCCAGACAGTCCTCTCTGCTGCCTGGGTCTGCCCTTGAGACACAATGGCATGCAGGGCAAAGTACCGAGACAGCCTCAGGGATTCACAATGTGCCCAAAGCTGACAGGGAGCCCTGAGTGATGGTGTCATCCATCCCAAAGCAACATCAGGGCCTCCATCTATAGCTGCCCAGACAACAGTGACCCCTAACGCCACAATACATCTCATTCATCATCATTCATTTAAGCTCTTATACTGAATTCTTATCATTAACGTAGTTCATTCTAATGTATTACCAATAGAATGCCTGTAGGAAATGTAATTCAGTGAGAGAAAAATGAAGAGAAAGGAAAAAAAATTAGTGTTTTCTACACTGAGGCATATTATAGATGTTGGAACTTAGAGAGATGTCAAAAGCAGGCACTTCAGAACCAGGAAGAAGCTATCTTCCATAGCTCTGTCTATTCAAGCATTTCACCACACACTCAGTAAATGCTATTTCACTTTTGTTGTTATGATACACAAATTTGCACACAAGGGCACACACATATGCTTGGGGAATATTATTCACAGTCTTGCATGGCCTCTTGGTTTTGCCTAACAAGAATATATTTTTCTTTTTTGGGAGGTGGGGGGGGGAATGTTGTTGAGACAGGGTTTCTCTATGTAGCCTTGGCAGTCCTGGCTTCCCTTGTGGATGAGGCTGGCCTCAAATTCACAGAGATCTGCCTGCATCTGCTTGCCTGAGTGCTGGGGATTACAGGAATGCCATGCCCAGCTACCTAACAGGAATTCTTATGTGAGAGTTTTCTCTCAGAGTTAATAACTATTCTTTCTCCATCCTTTGCCTCACCAGTGAATAATTTTGAATATATTAACTGAAACAAATATATTACATTCTGTCCTTATTAGAATTGACAAGATTTGTGTATGGGAGGTATTCATTATAAAATGAAGATTATTGGCTTAGAAGCATGGGAGCCACAGTGTATTGTCAGGTCTCTGAGATCAGGGTGCCTGGCTCAACTTGTATTTGTTACTCAGTTCCTGAGCCTGGTGTCTGGCACACAAAAGCAACCCAATACATTTAATTTTACTTGAAATACGTCGTATTAGGTTACTGTGATTTTGCCTTTTAATAAAATGGAGGAAGAGCATACAGAATTCTGTCCATTGACGGCACTCCTTCTGAAATAACGGAGTATTAGTTTAATAATGATGATCCATCCACCCATCATGGCTGTGTATAGAGCTCCTGTCACTGATCATGAGTAGTGTGCAGAGTTCACTCCAGAAAGGAGGAAGAACCTAAGTGGTTGGTGCACATTTAGAGGTCATAGAGACAACTGTGAAATTTTGACGTGAAAGGGAGTGGGGAGAGCCCAAGTCTGAGCAGATCCATGAGCTGGGATATAAGTGTAGCTGGCAACAAACAATTGACTACTGTCTAAGACCAACCTACTCAAAATAAAGCACTGGGAAGTGGGAGGTGAGGAGACCAGCTCACTTCTTTGTCTAAGATGAATAAAAGCCTTAGGCTCAGAGAGGACATGTGTAGTTTATGGTGATAGCAAAGATGTAAACGCCTTCAGAAGAACAAGGTTGAGAACAGAAAGCTTCGAGATGTTGAGATTTATAAATCTTGGTTCATTTGTTGTTGTTTTTAAAGCATCCTTTAAAATTCCCTGAAATCACTTGAAAAAAATTAGATATATAAAGAAATAGAAAAGCAGAAGGCAGAACAGATTCATATCTAGCGACTGGACCAACAGTCCACATAACATAACATTACTCAG
Source organism: Psammomys obesus (assembly GCF_907164565.1). Lineage (NCBI taxonomy): Eukaryota > Metazoa > Chordata > Mammalia > Rodentia > Muridae > Psammomys > Psammomys obesus. The sequence continues at coordinate 19,520,341 of NW_026596069.1, forward strand.
CAGACTGTATCTGCACCTGTGTTCTAAGAGAAGCCACATACATAACTCAAATTAAGTACTACTCGTGGTGTTTGCTCACATTTCTGATTTGTGAAATAATAATTGACACAATTCAGGTAGTTGTTGCTTGGTCAATAGGGTGCGTATTCACATGCGTCAAATCTCTTTCTCAACGGGGCGGTCATCGTAATCAGCAAAGCAACTCTGTAGCAATGCGAAACCACCACGCTGGTATTTTCAATATTAAAAATCAAATCATCATTGAGTGGTAATAAGTCCCAAAACATGGAAATTAGCCATTTGATGTATTTTAAGACACTCAAAGACCAGAGAGATCCAGCATTTGATTGATAGTCACTGGAGAAGGCTGTGCAGAATAACCCACTTGCAAAGTTGCTTATAAGAGCAAAAGAGCTATGCAAGCAACATTAATATGAATAACATATCCCAAACAGCACGATGACATTTTAAAATCTGTACTTTTTCGGCAGTTATCACTTATTTAAAAATTACAGAGCATTTCCACACCCTCAGAAATAACATTTACCTTATACAAACATGAGTACTGAAAAGAAATGGTGGAATGACTATCTAAAAATTTTAAGGAAAGCACATTTCAGTTATATTTTCACACACTTCTAATATATATATATATATATACATATATACATATATACATATATATATACATATATACATATATATACATATATACATATATATATACATATATACATATATGTATATATATGTATATATATACATATATATACATATATATACATATATATATACATATATATATACACCATATATATATATATATATATGGTGTCTTACATATACATCTAAGTTACCTCACTGCTGTTCTCATTATAATTGATTAAAGAATATTTAGAAGCTAACCATTTGGTTTTAAACAATGAAATGTCCTTTGCTGAAAGAACAGCTGTCCATTGTTGCTCGGCTTGCCTGAATTTCTTCAGCAACAGCCTGTTTTACTTTGCCGCTTTTGAAAGTGTGGATAATTGTGGTCGAGAGTATGCTGGCGACACCTAGTGCCTATCCACTAAAATGACTGAGCTGCAGACCATATTCTTTTTCTTGTGGTTAATCAAATTTTTGTTTATGTGCAGAAAGTGACAATGACAATCTAAGTGCCATTTCGTGCTGTTAAAGACTAAATGGATAACCTTCCAGCATAACCTCTTAACATAATTAAAGCAAACAGATTGACATTAACATCGTGCATTAAGAACAAGAGCCGAGCCTGAGAGGATCGCAGAGTAAGAAGGCATGTGTCTAAATTGCGTTTTATTATTCATAAGCACATATGAATGCCAAGAAGTTGTGCCATGCTAGCATGGTCCACTCATTAGGAACTGGCTTGTAGGTGACATGGAGGATAGAGGTGGGACCTCTGCCCACAGTGAAAGAAGACATAGCTAAGGCTCCTCATTATTAATGCATTGCTTTGGAGAATTTTGCACACCACAGGTCAGACTCTGAAATATAATAGAGCCCAGTAGGCAAATAGAGTGTAGAGAGTAATGCAAGCCTTGCCACTTAAATTAGTCATGTCATCTTCTCTCTTCTTCTGTCCAGTAAGAAAAACTCAGCTCTCAGTCTCGAGCTACAAAGACATTACCTGTATGAAATAAGAAGAATGTTGCCAAGGAATTTCCTGTGGTAGGTATTTTTCTTGACAAAATATAGCCCGATGAGAAGCAATTTACAGGAGGAAGGATATATTTTGATTTAAATTTCCAGCAGATGCAGTTAATCATGATAGCAGGAGTGACATGGTTAGTTACGCTGTACCTACAGACAGGAAAAAAGAATAGTCAGGAAGTAGAATGAGGCTACCCAATGTCAGGGCCCTTCCTAGGTGTCCCATTTCTTCCAGCAAGGCTCAATTCCTAAAGGTGCCACAACCTTCCAACACAGCACCACCTGCTGGAAACAAGTGTTCAAACACAAAAACCTGTAGAGTTCACATTCAAAGCAGTACACCTCCGCACACAAACCCATCAAAATACTTCCCGTCCATAGACAGCCGTAGGGAGAAGAGGCGGTAAGATAACCGGATGCAGAGTGATGAGAGGGTTACACGGATGCAGATTTAGTCTAAGGTATCCAAGGGCAACCACTCTGAGGAGATGGTGCTTGAACTAAGAGCTGAATGATAAAAGTATTTGAAAACAGGAAAATGAGAGCCTTTCAGACACACAGGTTCAGAGACAGGAATAAACCGAACAGCAAAGAGAGTAATTCCTGTCTGATGAAAAAGCTTCAGGGAGATATTGGATTACAGTGGACTGCACTTTAGTTCAGAAATCCTCATGTTGAAGGATGACTCTCAGACAGCTGCATTTGGAGATACAGAATTTGGAAAGTTATTAATGCAGATGTGGCTGTAAAGACAAAATTCTCATGGAGAAATTACTGGCCTTAAAAGAGTATGCTTAAGAAAAATTCCACACACACACACACACACACACACACACACACACACACACACGCATGCACGCACAAAGAGGGCCATCTACAACCAGAGAAGTGGGCAGCTGTCACTGAACACAAATAGTAGAATCCTGAATCTGAACATCCCAGGTTTCGTTACTATAAGAAAGTGAATGTCTGCTATTTAAATCGTTTAGCCTGTAGTATTTTGCTACAGTACCACAAATAGACTGAGAAATAGATGATGGCTCAGTTTGGAATCTAAGAACCATGGGAAATCATTGGAATTTTTTTTAGTCGAAGAAACAAAAAATGAGTATATGAATGCACATATACATAGACACATATATTTGTATTTATGCTTATACACCATGTACCTAATGCAGCATGTTTGTGAAGCATTCTTTGGTCAACTCAAGATGCCCCAATGGATCCTTCCATGATGGTCTTGTACATTTTTACTTGCACTGCTCAACTTAGGATAGTTTGCTATTGACTTTCCTCTTTGCCTGTATGCACTTCTGCGTAATATTTCCCTGGAAAATGAGGATTTTGCCTACTTTTCTCCCCATCTCATAACAGCAAAGAACTATGATGTAAGTTCAATCCATTCAGCATTATTAACTGAAGTGCAAGCCTTCTCACAGGAGTCAGCTAGCCTTCTATCTGAAACAATGCCTCTTAATAATCACCTCCTCATTTGGAGTATAAAAGTTATTTACCACAGAAGTAACAATTTGCTTTCTTGAATTATTTAACAAATATGTATGTTAATACTGTACAGGGTATCCACAGTTCTAAATACAAAGTCACCGCAGGAGAATAACAGCTTACGATTTAGTCAGTATGATCACACACTCCGGCATGTAGATGTAGGCAAGAGAAGTGCTAGGTAGCCAGTCCAAGATCACATAGCTGATCAGAGGCAGAGATCTCTTTAGAATTGTGGTGCCTGGTTTCAATGCTCTTAATCCCTTTGTTATTCTGTCTCACTTCCCAAGATAGGATTTCACTCATTATTGAATCTTTGAGTCACTTACTCATTTGTTGACTAGAGCAAGTATATTTCCAAACACACTGCATTACCAACTACCCAAGTCAAAAGCTCACTGGAACAATCTCCTGTTATTTTTTTTCTTTCAATGCTTTACATTTTGGTCTCCCCAGACCATGTTCTTGGTCCCCTGCTTTTATTTCTTTATAATCTTGAGAGTGTTCCTGCTGCCTTTCCACCTAAGCAACACAGATCGTATCAGACTATTTTCTTGTTTACTTTCTTATCTTTCAACTTGTTGCACCTTCTGGGTCCTGATCATCTTGGTAATGTCATACTTGATCTGTTCGCATTTTCAATTAGCCAGCTCCATACACCTTGCGAACAAGGCACAGTACTTGCCTGCCTGGATTCTGTGCTTTTGCTTTTACTTTGCTTAGTCCCCTCCAGCAGCTATGACTGTCTACCTCAAACAAACAAACAAAACAACAACAACAAAGAAACAAAGCAAAAACCTTTGTCTACATCAAAAGAGATGGAAGCCTCCAAGAAGTCTTTGCTGTCCCTTCCAGCCAATGGTGACTACCTCATCTCTTCCTTTGGCATTGCTGTAGTTGCCTGATCTATGCACATCTTACTTAAAATGATAGCTATATCTTGTAGTGATCAGAGCGCCAAGTTTTACATTTGGGCTGCTGGATTCTGCAGCTCTGAGGTTTATACATGGTCTGCAAGGTCCAATACATGTTGCCATCTCATCAATAAAACAGGTATGGTAGAAACAAATTCATGGAACAGGAAATGGGGCAACAATTATCTCAGTGATTTAGGATCACTAATAGGTTTAGAAATGCCTAGCACATAACATTGAACACATGTTAATCACTACTATTGCTCAACTATCTGTACAGTCTTGTTACCTCTCTGATGATGGTATTTAACTCCCAAGGGTTTTCATATCTCACGTTCTGTTTTATTGTTTCCCACCGTCTGCTTTCACATTGTTCTTACTGCTTTTACAAAATGTCTTGTTTGTTTTGTTTTGTTTGGACTGGACTTGAATCAGATCTGAAATGCACCCAGTAGATTAGATTTTATTTATGGATTTTCTGAGCCTTTTCACTAGTTCTTTGTTGAAACAACTTCTGTTTTTTTTAATTTTATCATATTTGCTACAGTTTAGAACTTACGTGTTTTTCAAAGGTCAGGTTTAAAAACTTGGCTCTTATTCCTGACACTATTGAATGAAAGTGGAACCTTTAATAGGCAGGATCGAATGAGTGTTTGAGTTATTGAGGATATGACTCTCAACTACATACCCCTACCACAATGTGGCACCATGACCATAAAGCAGTGGAGCCATCCAGTTATTGACTGGGCAGCCATTCTCTCTGTACATTGATTAGCTCTAATGTGATAATCAGTGACAGGAATATGGCCAGAACGTAATTGACATAACCAATTCTTTTTTCCCATTGTCCTCTAATATCAGGCCATCTAGCAGTTTCCTCCTTACAAGCTCCTGGAGCCTATTCAACTACATTTGACTACAATGACTAAGAAAGACAAGTGTTTATTATTTGTAGTCCTCACAGCGTTAAGAATACACAATATTCTCCAGAACACCATGTTGAGAAAAATTAATAGAAGGAAAGAAGAAATATTCAATCATCATCACCATCATCATCATCATCATCATCATCATCATCATCATCATCATCATATGCATGTTAAGGTCAGAATAGAAATGTTTCCCCACAGAACATATGTACAATTTTGGGAAGTGGTAGAAACTTTAGGATGTATGTCCTAACTGGAAGACATAGGTCACTGAGGGTGTGACATCAAAGATTATGACTGTTGGGATCCGTAAGCAGGCATCTCTTCGGCCAGCCCCAAAGGACCTGACAAACAGGATATCAGGCATCTGTGAAGCCACCTATGGACCACCTGGAACTACCTGCACATGCTCTGGGTCACCTTCTAAGAGAAGTCGAAGCTCCTCCTCTTTCTCTTTTCTCTCCTGCCTCCCCCAGAAACTGTCTCTATGACCCCTCCCCCTTCCCCTAATAAACCTCCCACATGGAACCGGTTGAGTGGCGTGATTTGTGAACCTGCCGTGTAACTCTCATCCCGCATGAATTCTAACCATTTCTAACAATGACTAGTCCTCAGTCCTTCCCAGCTTGCTGCTTCTTTTCTGTAATCCTTTGACTACCCTCAGTAACTACATGCTCCTGAGCCCATAAAGTTCTGCTTATATGAACGAAGCCAACCAAATACTGAGCCCTTTGAAATCATGAGCCAAAATAAATCTCTTTAAAGCAGATCCCTGTTTATTGCTAAGGCAAATGACAAAAACAGTTAAGGGATTAAGGATTTCTACTAACTCACAGCTTCACAGCATGGAAGTGTAAAGATTTGAATGGGAGAAGCTGCTGATAGGCTCACATATTTGAACACTTGTTACCCAGTTGGTGGTGCTGTTTGGGGAGCTTATGGAGCCTTTTGGAGAAGAGGCTTTCCTTGAGAAAAACATAATTGGGAATGGGCTTTAATAGTTTATAGGCTTTCACTTCTAGTTTTCTCTCTCTGCTTGTTTCTTGTGGTTGAAGATCTGTCAGGTCCCTGCTACAACCTACTGCCATACCTTCTTCTCTTACAGAATCTTTCTCTGGACACATTAGACAGAATGAACTCTGCTTTATGTAATTTACCTTTGGCCATGTGTTTTATTGTGACATTAGAAATTACCTACGACAAGGAGGCATGACCAGCATTCATGATGTGAATGTATGCCAGGAGCAAACCACACCTTGCATCTTGAGGGACTAGGAAGATAAGAGTTCAAGAGAAATGTGGGCGTAGAGGGATGAGAGCCGTGTAATCCTTTAGAACCTGTGTCTAGGAACTGTGCTCTACCTCCTAATGAGTCTACAGCTTTACCAACGTTCTCCACCAGCCTGGGACCAAGAGCTCAAACAAACAAGACTGTTGGGTTCATTTTACATCTACACAGTTTCCACGAAAATGTTATTCATATAAGGGTAATTTCATAGACACCTGAGAAAATTATATTTTAGTAGATTCAAAGAGATAATCAGAACATTTTATTTCATTTGACAAATACAGAATTTTTCCTTCTTACCAGGAATAACCCTTAAAAGAGTCTCTATTTCATTAGTGGAGAGAGTTTTATTTGCTATGGCTCCTGGAAGACAGGAATTTTATATTTATTCTCAGGCAATTGGAAAATTGATTTGACCCATTTAGGAGTTTAACAATGGATTCATAATGAGTGTTCTCAAAGAGTACAAAGGAACAAGTATGCCAATAGATCAATAATACATTTAAAAAGATAAAGGGCTAAAGAACAAGGAATTTAAAGATGCTTTTGAAGAGCCCTTGAGTCAAAGACTAAATCATAGGCATTGAAGAGAACACTAGATTATGAAGAAATGTTACTTTAGCTATTTGACACCAGTTTCATTGTCTTTCACATTGGAGTTAGAGCAACATGACCATTTACTCAAAACCTCTTGATCATTAAAAATTAGTAAATTTAATCCCGTAAATAATATCTAATGACTTCTTTAGGCAACTCTAGATTTCCAATAAGTACATGTATTTATACATGTTTGTGTGTGTGTATGTGTGTGGGGGCATAGCTTCAGGACTTTTTTTTCCATCATATGGGTCTCACAGAGTCAGGATGAACTCAGGTCATTAGTGTGGGAACAAGTATCCTGAACCATCTTTTTGGCCCAAAATGCATGCTTTTAATCCTCTCTAGGGACAAATGAGAGTCACACATGGAAACACAAACCCCTCGAGGCTTTGCGGGGGGGGGGGGAAGAAGGGTTATAAAGAAAATGATTAGACAGTTGTTTTCTAGTAAGCACAGAGGAAACAAGGACAAGTATGCTTTGCTTCTGGTTTCTTCTAGAAGAAAACATGGTAGATAATTTTAAGTCATTATCAATAATTGATAACATATTGAAGGTTGTGAGTTCAAGTCTAAACTAGGCTATGAATTTGTATCAGAAAAAGAAAACAAACAAAACAAAATTCCCAACCTGGTCTGGTCAAGTAACTTCTAGAAAATTCCAGTTTTATCCGGCTGGGTTCTGATTTTCTTAAAATAATTAGTTTTAATCTCTATTATTAAAGATTCTGGAGGTTGGTGTGTTACCACCCTTGCACTCTCTGATAGGGCTATCCATATGCTTGGCAATTCTACCTCTTTGAAAGCTATTGTCCCCTGTGATGTTAGCTCTGGTGACAGAATCAGATGAATACAACCCTAAGAGTATTATCTGTAACACAGGACAAAGCACTCGCCACTACACCAGCCTGCAACAAAGAGTTTTGTATTATCCCTTAAAGCTAGCTTCGTATTATATGGCATCACTGTGTCACACTACAGTGCCATCTACACCAGCACCCTCTGCTGTAATCCTTTCACACAATGTCACAGGATATTCTTTAGCTACTCCCTCTGTAAGAGACCCAAGAACTTCCCTTGGCCTGTACAAACAGTAGATGCAGTTTGGTCTATAGTCCAGATTGTAGTGTTTGCCTAGCATGTATGAAACCTTTGTTTCAAAGCCCAAGACCACATACACAGGGTATAGTAGTATACACCTGTAATCCTAGCACTGAGATATGGAGGCAGGAGAATCAGGAATTCGAGGTCATCCTTGACTACATAGCAAGTTCAAGCCTGGTCTATGTGAGTTTATATCTATAAATAAAATAAAACTAAAAAGGATGCTCTTACTTATCAAGATGAGGATACAGACTGTTTTCTGTAAAGAGAATGCAGCAATTCTCTCTGAAGCCTTCTGACCTCCTGAATGCTTCCTTCTCACAGTGGATAGGCAGGCAATATGATGTTATGAAATGTAAGACACATACTCTGAGGAGATTTTGATTCCTTCTTCAGCATGGTATTAAGTTTAGACTCTCTGAGTTTCACTTGCTTTGTGTTTCTCCAGCACCAAATTCAATAGGTATTGTGAAGATTGTAAAAATGTCACTTCTTCACTGTTCTCTTGATATTAAACAAGTGACCAAACAACATTCATGGACAAGAGTGATACCCTTCATTTCAAATGCAATGACATCACAAGGAATTCTTTTTGCTGCTGCTTGTTGAAATTTTACAAGTAGGTGACCAGACAATGGTGCTAAAACACAGAAGGTACAGAAGGAATCTATCTCCCTTTGGCTCTCTACCATGGGGCTAGAGTCTTCCATTGGTTACCTATCCTAAAATGAAATCTCAACATGACTGTCTGTACAAAGGCACCTTCACCTGCAGGTTGATTCTGTTAGCTTGCAAGAGAAGATGGTCACTTATATAGCTTGCATGCTGAGAAGAGGGTCAATTAAGGCTCCTCCACTCATTGACTCTTAGACACTCTGAAGGGTAAACTTCTTCTAAAATCTAAGTCACCCTAAAAGTTCAATAAAGTTTCTCTTTGCTTAGCTGTGAGAAAATTTTCCTGGCCTCAGTGTTAGCAGAGTGTACTTAGAACATGGTTTTTATGAATGAAAATGAAGTCAATATAGATGTTTGAGGAGCTGACACTGCTTCCTGAAGCTTTGATCTTCAATATTCTTGTGGAAATAGGGCTTTGTGTCCTTCTGGGATACACAATGTGTCTTTCTGTGTTGCCATATGTATCTCAATGGACACTAGTGTTCTGAGAGCATGTTTGTATACATTCAAATACATTCTAGTGACACAATATGATGGTTACTTTGAATGTTATTGTGTCTGGACTGAAGCATGCCTACAGATTGGTAAATCATGGTTTTCGATATATCCATGATGACTGCCATGTGACAGGTTGTCCAGAGCTGACTGATGTATGGATAAGTGAACTGAGTGGATAAGACCTGTTGTGAATGTGGATGGCACCACTAGTTAAACAACAAGCACAGATGGAACAAAAAGAGAAAGAAGAATGGGAAGCTCAGCTCAAACACTCATACATCTCTGAGTAGGTGAAGTTTTAACTGCAGCCAGTGCCGTGAACATTGGATTCTAGAGTCCTCAATCTCTGAACATACACTCTAATATGGTTTCAGTGTGAACTATCCCCTACAGGCTCATTGTTCCCAGCTGCTTTGGAGGGTCCCGGGACCTTTAGGAGATGGAGTCTTGTCAGAAAAAACTGGGTCATTGGAGGCAGGCTTTGGAATTCTATAGTGCACCTCACTTCTTGCCCCTTCTGCCCTTTCCAGCTATGGACATGACATGACTTGTGTCTTACCCTTGTGCTGCTATGCTTTCTTTGAGAAAATATACTGATCTGTTTTCAGCCACGAGCAAAAATAAAACCCTCTCCCTTTACGTTGCTTTTTCTTAGGTATTTAGTCACAGCAACAGAAACAGATATGGGTTGAGATGGGCACCAGAGACTTGCCAGGGAACGTCCAGGCCTTCAACCTTGGATGGGCTGCATTACTGATTTCCCTCATTCTGAGACTTTCAATCTCTTGTACTAAGAAGCAAAGATTCCATTTCTTAAGCTTATCCACCTACTGTGGAACTACTTCTGTTGGTGTGAACTGATCTAAAAACATTCCCTGTTACAATTGCTTTTTTTTTTTGAGGTAGATTCTATGTTTATTAAAGGAGACATTTTATTAATTTCTTTGTTGCAGAAAGTTTATTTTATTTATTTATTTTTTTGTTTCAACAACAATTTATTGAAATATAATGCAAATGATACAATAAATTTCTTTTTTTATTAATATTTTTTATTTTTAAATAATTTTATACATTCACTTGTATCCCAGCTGTAGCCCTCTCCCTCTTTCCCTCCCAATCCTCCCCTCCCTCCCTCATCTCCTCCCTGCCCCCTTCCAAGTCCACTGAGAGGGGGTGTCCTCCTCTCCTTCTTTCTGGCCCTAGCTTATCAGGTATCTTCAGGATGGTTGCAATGTCCTTACCTGTGGCCTAGCAAGGCTGCTCCTCTCTCAGAGGGGGAGGAGAAGCTCATGAGTTCATGTCAGAAACAGTTCCTGTCCCCCTTACTAGGGAACCCACTTGGATACTGAGCTACTATGGGCTAGGTCTGAGCAGGGGTTGTAGGTTATATCCATACATGGTTCTTGGTTGGATAAATAGTCTCATAGAAGACCCCTGTGCTCAAATATATTTGGACCTTGTGGGGCTCCCTGTCCCCTCTAGGATATACTAATTCCTCCTTCCTTCATATGATTCCCTACACACTGCCAAAGGCTTGGTTATGGGTCTCAGCATCTGCTTTGATACATTGCTAGGTAGAGTCTTTCAGGTGCCTTCTGTGGTAGGCTACTGTCCTGTTACTTGTTTTCTCCTATATCCAATGTCCATCCCTTTTGTCTTTCTAGGTGATGATTGATCATCTTACCCCTGGACCTCTTTCTTGTTTATCTACTTTAGTTGTACATATTTTAGTATGTTTATCCTGTCTTATAGGGCTATATAAGTGAGTATATGCCATGTGCGTCTTTCTGCTTTTGGGATACCTCACTCAGGATGATTTTTTCTAGATCCCACCATTTGCCTGCAAAATTCATGATTTCCTTGTTTTTAATTGCTGAGTAGTATTCTATTGTGTAAAAGTACCACAATTTCTGTATCCATTCCTCCGTTGATGGACATCTGGGTTGTTTCCAGGTTCTGGCTATTACAAATAAGGCTGTTACAAACATGGTTGAGCAAATGTGCTTGTTGTGTACTTAAGCATATTTTGGATATATGCCTAGGAGTGGTATAGCTGTATCTTAAGGTAGCACTATTCCTAGTTGTCTGAGAAAGCGCCAGATTGATTTCCATAGTGGTTGTACCAGTTGACATTCCCACCAGCAATGGAGGAGGGTTTGCCATTCTCAACATCCACTCCAGCATACGTTATTTCTTGAGGTTTTGATCTTAGCCATTCTGGTGAGTATAAGGTGAAATCTCAGGGTCGTTTTGATTTGCATCTCTCTGATGGCTAGGGATGTTGAACATCTCCTTATGTGTTTCTCTGCAATTCTATATTCTTCTACAGAGAATTCCCTGTTTAGCTCCATACCCCATTTTTTAATTGGGTTACTTGGATCATTGCCTTTTAACTTCTTTAGTTCTTTATATATTCCCGATATCTGCCCTCTGTCAGATGTTAGGTTGGTGAAGATCCTTTCTCAATCTGTAGGCTGTTGTTTTATTCTAATGACAGTGTCTTTTGCTTTACAAAAGTTTTTCAGTTTCATGAGGTCCCATTTATTGATTGTTGCTCTTAGAGCCTGTGCTGATGGTGTTCTGTTCAGGAAGTTGTTTCCTCTGCCAATGAGTTCTAAGCTGTTTCCCATTTTTTCTTCTAATCAATTTAGAGTAACTGGTTTTATATTGAGGTCTGTTATCCACTTGGACTTTAGTTTTGTGCAGGGTGATAAATATGGATCTAGTTTCATTTTTCTGCATGTAGATATCCAGTTGGACCAGCACCATTTGTTGAAGATGCTGTCTTTATTCCATTGAATGGTTTTGTCTTCTTTGTCAATAATCAAGTATTCATAAGTGTGTGGGTTTATTTCTGCATCTTCTATTCAGTTCCATTGATTCACTTTTCTGTTCTTTCTGTTTCTATGCTTATACCAAGCAGTTTTTATTATTGTTGCTCTGCAGTACAACTTGAGATCAGGGATGGAGATGCCTCCAGAAGATCTGTTGTTGTACAGGATTGGTTTGGAAATTCTGGGTTTTTTGTTTCTCCATATGAAATTGAGAATTTTTCTTTCAAGGTCTGTAAAGAATTGTGTTGGTATTTAATGGGAATTGCATTGAATCTGTAGATTGCTTTTGGCAGAATGGCCATTTTTACTATGTTAATCCTACCGATCCATGAGCATGGGAGATCTTTCCATCTTCTCATGTATTTTTTTATTTCTTTCTTCAGAGACTTGAAGTTTTTTTCAAAAAGGTCTTTCACCTGCTTGGTTAGAGTCATGCCAAGGTACTTTATGTTATTGGTGATTATTGTGAAGGGTGTTGCTTCCCTGATTTCTTTTCTCAGCCCTTTTGTCTTGGGTATACAGTAAGGCTTCTGATTTTTTTTGAGTTAATTTTGTATCCAGCCACTTTGCTGAAGGTGTTTATCAGCTGAAGGAGTTCTCTGGTTGAGTTTTTGGGGTCACTTAGATATACTATCGTATCATCTGCAAATAGTGAAACTTTGACTTCTTCCTTTCCAATTTGTATTCCCTTGATCTCCCTTACTTGTCTTATTGCTCTAGCTAGGACTTCAAGTATTATGTTGAAGAGATATGGAGACAATGGACAGCCTTGCCTTGTCCCTGATTTCAGTAGGATTGATTCAAGTTTCTCTCCATTCAGTTTGATGTTGGCTATAGGCTTGCTGTATTGCCTTTACAATGTTTAGGTATGTTCCTTGTATCCCTGATCTCTCCAAGACTTTAAACATGAATGGGTGTTGGATTTTGTCAAATGATTTTTCCGCATCTAGGGAGATGACCATGTGGTTTTTCTCCTTCAGTTTGTTTATGTGGTGGATTACATTGATGGATTTCCGTATATTGAACCACCCTTGCATGCCTGGGATGAAGCCTACTTGATCAAGGTGGATGATATCTTTTATGTGTTCTTGGATTTGGTTTGCAAGTATTTTATTGAGTATCTTTGCATCAATGTTCATAAGAGAGATAGGTCTGAAGTTCTCTTTTTTGTTAGATTTTTTTGTGGTTTAAGTTTAAGGTGACTGTGGCTTCATAGAATGAGTTTGGTAATGTTCCTTCTATTTCTAGTTTGTGGAATAATTTGGAGAGAATTGGAGTTAGCACTTCTTTGAAGGTCTGGTAGAATTCTGCACTGAAACCATCTGGCCCTGGGCGTTTTTTGGAAGGGAAGCTGTTGATGGCTGCTTCGATTTCCTTGGGGGATATAGGACTGTTCAATCTTTCTACCTGGTCTTGACTTAATTTTGGTAGATGGAACCTATAAAGAAAATTATCCATTTCTTTTGGATTTTCGAACTTTTTGGCATACAAGCTTTTGTAGTATGACCTAATAATTGTTTGGATTTTCTCATTGTCTGTAGTTATTATGTACCCCTTTTCATTTCTGATTTTGCTGATTTGGATAGTTTCTCTCTGCCTTTTAGTTAGTTTGGCTAAGGGTTATTCTATCTTGATAATTTTCCAAAAGAACCAGCTCTTGGTTCCATTGATGCTTTGAATTATTTTATTTGTTTCTAATTGGTTGATTTTAGCCCTGAGTTTGATTATTTCCAGCTGTCTGCTCCTCTTGGGTGTTTCTGCTTCTTTTTTTCCTAGGGCTTTCAGTTGTGCCATTAAGTTGTGTGTATGAGATGTTACAAATTTCTTCTTAACGGCACTTAGTGCTATGAGTTTTCCTCTAAGTACTGCTTTCATTGTGTCCATAAATTTGCATATCTTGTGCCTTCACTTTCCTTGAATTCAGGAAGTCTTTAATTTCTTTCTTTATTTCATCCTTAACCCAGCTGTCATTGAGAAGTAAGTTGTTAAGTTTCCATGTGCAAGTAGGCTTTTTGCTATTTCCATTGTTGTTGAGGTCCAAATTTAATCCATGGTGGTCAGATAGTGTAGAGGGGATTATTTCAATCTTCTTGTATATGTTGAGGCTTGCTTTGTGACCAACTATATAGTCTATTTTGGAGAACGTTCCATGAGGTGCTAAAAAGAATGTATACTCTTTTGAGTTTGGATGAAAAGCTCTGTAGACATCTATTAGGTCCATTTGAATTAGGACATTTGTAAGTGCCTTTATTTCCCTGTTTGGCTTCTGTCTAGGTGATCTGTACCTTGGTGATAGTGCAGTGTTGAAGGCTACCACTATTAAGGTATTGGGGTCGATGTGTGATGTAAGCTTTAATAATGTTTCATTTACGAATGTAGGTGCTCTTGTATTTGGGGCATAGATGTTTAGGATTGTGATGTCTTCTTGGTGAATTTTTCCTTTGATGAGAATGTAATGCCCCTCTATGTCTTTTTTTATTAGTTTTAGTTGAAAATCTATTTTATTAGATATTAGGATAGCCACTACTGCTTGTTTTTTGGGTCCATTTGCTTGAAAAATGTTTTCCAGCCTTTTACTCTGAGGTAGTGTTTATCTTTGTTGCATAGGTGTGTTTCTCGGATGCACAGAATGTTGGATCCTGTTTCTGCACCCATTCTGTTAGTCTGTGTCTTTTTATTGAAGTTGAGTCCACTGATATTGATAGATAATAATGACCATTGAATGTTATTTCCTATTATTGTGGAGTTGGTGGTGTTACTGTGATTCATTGCTTGTTTTCTTTTGATTTTTGTTGGGAAATTATTTATAACCTATGTTTTCTTGGGTGTAGTTGTTTTCATTGGATTGGAATTTTCCTTCTAGTATCTTCTGTAGGGCTGGTTTGCTGTTCAAATATTGCTTAAATTTAGTTTTGTCATAGAATATTTTGTTTTCTCCATCTATGTTGGTTGAAAGCTTTGCTGGGTATAGTAGCCTAGGTTGGCATCGGTGGTCCCTTAGAGCCTGCATGATATCTCCCCAGGTCTTTCTGGCTTTCATAGTTTCTGATGAGAAGTCCGGTGCGATTCTGATAGGTCTACCTTATATGTTTGTTGGTATAATGTTCTTTTAAAATGTATATGCCTTACCCTTGTTAATTCAAATGCTGATTTCCCCACCTCCAACTCTCTGGTTTCAATCTGGATATTGCATTGTGATACTCACTATAAGCATCCTGTCTCAACTCTTGTGTAAACAGGACACAAATAAAGCAACTAGATACAATGTTGTGCAATGGGAGGAGCCAGAGGACAGGAAAGAGGGGAGGAGCTAGAGAACAGGAAGGGGCGAGAAGGAGGAGGAGCTCCAGGAGAGGAGAGCACGAGGAGAGCAGAGCTGGAGGAGAGAGCTGGGAGGACTTGGAGCATGAACCAGTCCTAAGATTTCACAAAAAGCAAGTATAATGTGGGAAAACTAAATGTTAGGAAACTGAGGGCTTGGAGGTTTAGGAGGGAGTAAATATTGCCCAGCATTGTGTTCTAGGTTAACTAAAAACCCAGTCTCTGTGTGGTGATTTGTTTTTTTTAATTTTTTATTAATTACACTTTATTCATTTTGTATCCCCCCATAAGCCCCTCCCTCCTCCCCTCCTGATCCCACCCTCCCTCCCCTTTCTGCATGCATACCACTCCACAAGTCCACTGATAGGGGATGTCCTCCTCTCCTTTCTGATCTTAGTCTATCAGTTCTCATCAAAAGTGGCTGCATTGTCCTCTACTGTGGCCTGGTAAGGCTGCTCCCCCCTCAGGGGGAGGTGATCAACGAGCAGGCCAATCAGATTATGTCAGAGGCAGTCCCTCTTCCCATTACTATGTAACCCACTTGGACACTGAACTGCCATGGGCTACATCTGTGCAGGGGTTCTAGGTTATCTCCATGAATAGTCCTTGGTTGGAGTATGAGTCTCTGGGAAGTTCCCTGTGTTCAAATTATCTTGTTCTGTTGCTCTGCTTGTGGAGTTCCCGTCCCCTCCAGCTCTTACTATTTCCCACTTCTTACATAAAATTCCATTCACTCTGCCCATCAGTTGGCCATCAGGCTCAGCATCTGCTTTGGCAGTCTATACTGCAGAGGCTTTCAGAGGCCCTTGGTGGCAGGTTCCAAGGTTGTTTCCTGTTTTCTTCTTCTGGCTTTCAGAGGCCCTCTGTAGCAGGTTCCGAGGTTGTTTCCTATTTTCTTTTTCTTCTGATGTCCATCTTCTTTGCCTTTCAGGATGGGGATGGAACATTTTAGTTAGGGTCCTCTCTTTTACTTAGTTTGTTTAGATGTACAGATTTTAGTGGGTTTATTCTATGTTGTATGTTTATATGAGTGAGTATATACCATGCGTGTCTTTTTGCTTCTGGGACAACTCACTAAGGATAATTCTTTCCAGATCCCACCATTTACCTGCAAATTTCATGATTTCCTTATTTTTCATTGCTGAGTAATACTCCATTGTCTAGATGTACCACAGTTTCTGCATCCATTCTTCAGTTGAGGGACATCTGGGTTGTTTCCAGCTTCTGGCTATTACAAATAAAGCTGCTAAAAACATGGTTGAGCAAATGTCCTTTTTGTGTACTTCTGCCTCTTTTGGATATATGCCTAGGAGTGGTATGGC
Organism: Psammomys obesus; assembly: GCF_907164565.1. NCBI lineage: Eukaryota > Metazoa > Chordata > Mammalia > Rodentia > Muridae > Psammomys > Psammomys obesus. Next base: position 19,536,997 of record NW_026596069.1, read on the forward strand.
TGGATCTTGAGGAAGCGCTATTCCTAGTTGTCTGAGAAAGCGCCAGATTGCTTTCCAGAGTGGTTGTACAAGTTTACATTCCCACCAGCAGTGGAGAAGGGTTCCACTTTCTCCACAACCTCTCCAGCATGTGTTGTCCCTTGAGTTTTTCATCTTGGCCATTCTGATGGGTGTAAGGTGAAATCTCAGGGTTGTTTTGATTTGCATTTCCCTAATGGCTAATGAGGTTGAGCATTTCTTTAAGTGCTTCTCTGCCATTCGATATTCCTCTGCAGATAATTCTCTCTTTAGCTCTGTTCCCCATTTTTTAAGTGGATTGCTTGGTTTGTTGCTTTTCAGCTTGTTTAGTTCTTTATATATATTGGATATGAGTCCTCTGTCAGATAAAGGGTTGGTGATGATTCTTTCCCAATCTATAGGCAGTCAGTCGCTTTGTTTTGATGACGGTGTTCTTTGCTTTACAGAAGCTTTTCAATTTCATGAGGTCCCATTTATTGATTGTTGCTCTTAGAGCTTGTGCTGTTGGGGTTCTGTTCAGGAAGTTTTCTCCTGTACCAATGAGTTCTAGGGTATTCCCCACTTTTTTTCCTAGCCGATTTAATGTGTCTGGTTTTATGTTGAGGTCTTTGATCCACTTGAACTTCAGTTTTGTGCAGGGTGATAAGTATGGATCTATTTTCATTTTTCTACATGTAGACATCCAGTTGGATCAGCACCATTTGTTGAAGATGCTATCTTTTTTCCATTGTATGGTTTTGGCATCTTTGTCAAAAATCAGGTGTCCGTAAGTGTGTGGGTTTATTTCTGGGTCTTCTGTTCGATTCCATTGATCCACCATTCTGTTTCTATGTCAGTATCATGCAGTTTTTATAACTGTTGCTCTACAGTACAGCTTGAGATCAGGGATGGAGATACCTCCAGAAGATCTTTTATTGTAGAGGATTGTTTTAGCAATTCTCGGTTGCTTGTTATTCCATACGAAGTTGAGAATTTTTCTTTCCAGGTCTGTAAAGAATTGTGTTGGCAATTTGATGGGAATTGCATTAAATCTGTAGATTACTTTTGGTAAGATGGCCATTTTTACTATGTTAATCCTGCCAAGCCATGAGCATGGGAGATCTTTCCATCTTCTCATATCTTCCTCTAATTCTTTCTTCAGAGACTTGAAATTTTTTTCATACAAGTCTTTGACTTGCTTGGTTAGGGTTACACCAAGGTACTTTATGTCATTTGTGGCTATTGTGAATGGAGTTGTTTCTCTAATTTCTTTCTCAGCCCTTTTGTCTTTTGTATACAGGAGTGCTACTGATTTTTTGAGTTAATTTTGTATCTGGCCACTTTGCTGAAGGTGTTTATTAGCTGTAGGAGTTCCCCGGTAGAGTTTTTGGGGTCACTCATGTATACTATCATATCATCTGCAAATAGTGATAATTTGACTTCTTCCTTTCCCATCTGTATCCCCTTGATCTCCTTCAACTGTCTTATTGCTCTAGCAAGGACTTCCAGCACTATGTTGAAGAGATATGGAGAGAGTGGGCAGCCTTGTCTTGTCCCTGATTTCAGTGGGATTGCTTTAAGTTTCTCTCCGTTTAGTTTGATGTTGGCTATAGGCTTGCTGTATATCGCCTTTACTATGTTTAGATATGTGCCTTTTATTCCTGATCTCTCCAGTACTTTAAACATGAATGGATGTTGGATTTTGTCAAATGCTTTTTCAGCATCTAGGGAGATTATCATGTGGTTTTTTTCTTTCAGTTTGTTAATATGGTGGATCACATTGATGGATTTCTGTATATTGAACCACCCCTGCATACTGGGATGAAGCCTACTTGGTCATAGTGGATAATATCTGTGATGTGTTCTTGGATTCGGTTTGCAAGTATTTTGTTAAGTATTTTTGCATCAATGTTCATAAGGGAGATTGGCCTGAAATTCTCTTTCTTTGTTGAGTCTTTGTGAGGTTTAGGTACCAAGATGACTGTGGCTTCATAGAATGAGTTTGGTAATGTTCCTTCTGTTTCTATTTTGTGGAATAGTTTGAAGAGAATTGGAGTTAGCTCTTCTTTGAAGGTCTGGTAGAATTCTGCGCTGAAGCCATCTGGTCCTGGGCTTTTTTTGGATGGGAGACTTTTGATGACTGCTTCTATTTCTTTGGGGGATATAGGACTATTTAATTGATTTACCTGGTCCTGATTCAGCTTTGGTAAGTCAAATCGATCAAGAAAATTGTCCATTTCATTTAGGTTTTCAAATTTTGTTGAGTATAGACTTTTGAAGTAAGTCCTAATGATTGTTTGGATTTCCTCAGTGTCTGTAGTTATGTCCCCCTTTTCATTTCTGATTTTGTTGATTTGGGTGGTGTCTCTCTGCCTTTTAGTTAGCTTGGCTAAGGGTTTGTCGATCTTGTTGATTTTCTCAAACAACCAGCTCTTGGTTTCATTGATTCTTTGAATTGTTTTATTTGTTTCCAATTGATTGATTTCAACTCTGAGTTTGATTATTTCCAGCTGTCTACTCCTTTTTGGTGTGTCTGCTTCTTCTTTTTCTAGGGTTTTTAAGTGGGCCATTAAGTTGTTTGAATGAGCTGTCTCGAATTTCTTCTTGAAGGCACTTAGTGCTATGAACTTTCCTCTTAGCACTGCTTTCATTGTGTCCCACAAGTTTGGGTATGTTGTGTCTTCATTTTCATTGAGTTCTAGGAAGACTTTAATTTCTTTCTTTATTTCTTCCCTGACCCAGCTGTCATTTAGTAACAAGTTGTTCAGTTTCCATGTGTGTGTAGGCTTTTTGCTATTTCTGTTGTTGTTGAAGTCCAGCTTTATTCCATGGTGATCAGACAGGATACAAGGGATTATTTCAGTCTTCTTGTATCTGTTGAGGCTTGCTTTGTGACCAACTATATGGTCTATTTTGGAGAAGGTTCCATGAGGTGCTGAGAAGAAGGTAAATTCTTTTGTGTTTGGGTGTAAAGTTCTGTAAATGTCTCTGAGGTCCATTTGATTCATGACCTCTGTCAGAGATATTGTTTCTTTGTTTAATTTCTGTTTTGTTGACCTGTCCTTTGTTGAGAGTGGGGTGTTGAAGTCTCCCACTATTAATGTGTGGGGATCTATATGTGGTTTAAATTTTATCAATGTTTCTTTTACAAATGTGGGTGCTTTTGTATTTGGAGCATAGATGTTCAGGATTGTGATGTCTTCCTGGTGGAATTTTCCCTTGATGAGTATGAAGTGTCCTTCCTCATTTCTTTTTATTAATTTTGGTTGAAAGTCTATTTTATCAGATATTAGAATGGCTACTCCTGCTTGTTTCTTGGGTCCTTTTGCTCGGAAAGTCGTCTTCCAACCTTTTACCCTCAGGTAATGTCTATCTTTGTGCCTTAGGTGTGTTTCTTGTATGCAACAGATTGCTGGGTTTTGTTTACGTATCCATTCTGTTAATCTGTGTCTTTTTACTGGAGAGTTGAGTCCATTGATGTTGAGAGAGATTAATGACCAGTGGCTGTTAGATCCTTTGATTTTGATGTTGGCTGTGTTCATAAGGTTGTGTGCTTGGTTGCTTTTTGTTTTATTGTAGTAAGGTTAATTATTTCCTGTGTTTTCTTGACAGAAGCTAATTTTCTTGGGTTGTATTTTCCATTCCAGTGTCTTCTGTAATGCTGGATTTGTGTGTAGGTATTGTTGAAATTTGTTTTTGTCATTGAATATCTTGTTTTCTCCATCTATGAGGACTGAGAGTTTTGCAGGGTATAGTAGCCTGGGCTGACATCTGTGTTCTCTTAGGGTCTGCATGATATCTGTCCAGGCCCTTCTGGCTTTCATAGTTTCTGTTGAAAGTCAGGTGTGATTCTAATGGGTTTGCCGTTATATGTTACTTGGCCTTTTTCCCTTGCAGCTTTTAGTATTTTTTCTTTGTTCTGTATACTTACTGTTTTGATTATTATGTGGAGGGAGGATTTTCTTTTCTGGTCAAATTTGTTGGGTGTTCTGTAGGCCTCATGTATCCTTATTGGCTTCTCCTTTAACTTGGGGAAATTTTCTTCAATGATTTTGTTGAAAATATTTTCTGGGCCTTGGAGAAGGGAGTCTTCTTTTTCTTCTATTCCTATTATTCTTAGGTTTTGTCTTTTCATATTGTCTTGGATTTCTTGGACGGTCTGTGTCAGGAATTTTTTGGATTTAACATTTTCTTTGACAGATACATCGATTTCTTCCATTGTATCTTCTACACCTGAGATTCTTTTTTCCATTTCTTGTATTCTGTTGGTTATGCTTACCATTGTAGTTCCTGTTTTCTCCCCTAAATTCTTCCTCTCCATTATTTCCTCCATTTGTGTTTTCTTTAATTTTTCTAGTTCTATCTTCAGGTCTTGTGTTGTTTTGTTTACTTCCTTCACCTGTCTGATTTTATTTTCCTCTTTTTCTTTTAGTTCCTTCAAATCTGTTCCTTTTATTTCTTTCAGTGATTTAATTATTCCTTCTCTGAAGGCCGCAAGCTGTTTGGCTGCATCTTCCCATATTTCTTCACGGATGGCCATAATTTGCTTGTCTTTAACTTCCTCCATTTCTTTAGGGATATCCATGATCTGTTTGGTTTTATCTTCCTCTAATTCTTTACATATTTTATTTGTTTCCTCTATTATCCTCTTCATCAGCATAGATGTAAGGTCATCTTCTAGATTTTCTATTATGCTGCATTGTCCAGGGCTCTTCTCCCCTGGATGGCTGGATTCTGGAGATGCCATATTGCTCTGTCTTTTGTTGGTTGAGCTTTTATGCTGACCTCTGCCCATTGGACTGATTTAAGGTGTTGGCTGTTAGTTTCCGTGCTTCCTGGAGTCCTGAGGTAGGGAGAATCCCCTTGGCCGGAACATGATTTTTCCTGAAGGAGTCCTCCTCTGCTTTTTGCTAATGGTCACTGTATGGCCAGTGTTTCTCAGGAGTTGCCACTGCTCACCTCAGGTTTATAGCCCTGAGTAGTAGCTGTGGTCTTTGTTAGGCAGGGGGGATCTCCTCTTACCCATAGAAGTTCTCAAGACAGCTGCCCCACTGCTGGGTTTCTTGTTATAAATTTAGTGTGCTGCTGCTCACTAAATTTCCAGGTACAGTCCTCTTGAAGAACCTGCTGATTCCCTAGCTGTGGGGTTTTCTCCCAACAGGGTAACTCAGTCCGTTATCCTGGGACACATAGTTCTGTCCGGGAAAGTGGGAGGTGCACTCAGCAAGTCTCTGGGCCAGAGGCTGAGTGCTCTGCTCTGGGCCTGAAGAATGTGCACCTAGTGCCTGGTGGCGCTGCTCTGGTCTGGAGGCTGGGTGACTCACTCTTGACCAGAAGTTGTGTGTCCCTGTCTGGGATGGCGGCTGCAGACACTGCTCTGGTCCAGGCGCTGTGGGTGCAGCCCTCTTGAAGGACCAGACATTCCCACAGTTTTGACAGTCTAGCTAGGGATAACTGGTTGATTGTTGGCACAGTATCTGAGGGCTGCTGTAATGGCTCTCTGGTTTTTGTAGGTCTGATGATGCAGCTGTGTTTCCCAGTGCCCTAGGGGAGCTCAATAATGGTGGCTGAGCACAGTGAGCCTGCCTGCATTAGAGCCTAGAGTCTGCGTGAATCCAGGAAGACTTTTGGTGCTGGGTGTCCTGAGCGTTAGACCTGATAATCCCCTCCGCTGGGGTTTTCCTCCTGCCATAGACACCCAGTGTTTGCTTTGGGGACTGCTGTTCTGTCTAGGGTGGCGAGTAGAACCCACAGTCACAGATGCCCGCTTGTGGCTCTGCCTTTATGGCCGTTCGGAGCATTTGCGGCTGCCTAAACTGGATAATTTTCCCTAGACCTTTTCGGGGTGGGGGTGTCTGCTGAGTGCTCTGAGATCAGACCAGCCGTTTCCCTCCTTGTGGGTTTGCACCTGCCAGTGAAACGCAGTCTCTGGTGCCTGGTGCCCTGGGGCCCACAGTTCTATCTGAGGCGGCGAATCAGGAACTCAGGCAGGTCTCCGTGCAGGCGCCTGGGTCCCGGCTCTGGCTCCGGGCTGGCTCCTGGGGCGCCCGTGGAACCCGAGTCTTTTCCAGGGGATGTCTGGGTGACCTAAGGTCGGTCCCAATTGTTTCCTGCTCCATGGGGTTATCTCTCGATCTGGAAATCCAGTCTGTGGTGTTGTGGGCCCACAGTCCAGTCTGGGACAGTGACCAGATCATGCTGGCGTGTAGCTCTGGGCTGGTGACCAAGCGCCTGGCAGAACCAGGATCTCTTCCTCGGTTTAGCCGGGTGAGTTAAAGCTGATTGAATCCCCCTCCGTGGGGTATCCTCTCACCTGTGAAACACAATCACTTGTGTTTTATGGCCGCGAGTTCTGATTGCTGGTCACTGTAACAATCCTGCTGTGCTGCTCCTCAGAATGAGAGTCCTCCTGGCGCTGCCATCTTACCCCGCCTCCTGGTGATTTGGTTTTACAGCTGCTGAGGATTAACAGCAGCGTTACAAGAAGATAAATCAATAGCAAATATTAATAACTAAATACAACATATGTTACTTGGCCTTTTTCCCTTGTTGCTTTTAGTATCTTTTCTTTTTCTGTAGATTAAGTGTTTTGACTATGATGTGGCCTGAGGAGTTTCTTTTCTGGTCTAGTCTATTTGGTGTTCTGTAGGCCTCTTGTATTTTTGTGGACATCTCTGTCTTTAGGTTGGGAAAATTTTCTTCTATGATTTTCTTGGAAATATTTTCTGGACCTTGGAGCCTGGAATCCTCTTCTTCATCAATTCCAATTATTCTTAGATTTTGCCTTTTCATGGCGTCCTTGATTTCTTAGATGGTTTGTGTTTGGGATTTTTCCGATTTTACTTTTTCTTTGAGAGAAGTATCAATTTTTGCAAATGTATCTTCAGCACCCGAGATTCTCTCTTCCATCTCTTATATTCTATTAGTGATGCTTACCTTTGTGGTTCCTTCTCTTCTCTCTAAGTTCTCCAGCTCCAGGGTTTTCTCAGTTTGTGTTTTCTTTGTTGATTCTAATTCTGTTTTCATGCCTTGCAACATTTCCTTCATCTGTTTGAATGTGGATTCTTGTGTCTCCAAGATGGTCTCTATTTGTTTGTTTGTTTCCTCTCTCAGTGCTCCTATTTCTGCCTCCATTTGTTTGGCTATATTTGCCTGTTTCTTTAAGAGCTTCGTTCACTTCATTTTTCTTTGTTTCCATTTGGGAGGCCAAATCTTTGAGAGATTTCTTTGTCTCCTCTTTAACTGTTTGAATCTGTATGGCGATTTCTTTGAGAGATTTGTTGGTTTTCTCTTTATGTGCCTCAAATAACTGGATAATCATAGCTTTAAAATCATTTTCTTGTTTTTCTGATGAGTTGGGGTGTCCAATAATTTTAGGGGTTGTTGGTGAAGCCATGATATCTTGATTTACGTTGGTTGTGTTCTTCCACCGACCCCTGGCCATTTGGTTATCCGTAGTGTTCACTGTTTGTTCCTGAATTCTGCAGATCAGACTGGTCTTTCTCTGGTGTCTGGAGAATTCTTCACGAAAATGAGGGAGGTACAGAGGTTTCAGTGTGTGCTTTGGTGGTTCAGCTATACCTGTAGAAGGAAAGTTCACAGGCACAGAAGGGCAAATACAGGGTAGCATGTGTTTGAGCGTGTGCTTGTAGGTGTGTCCTAAGGGACAGGGTGTTGGAGAATGAAGAGGCCTTCAGTGTGTGAGAGGGGTGCCTTGCAGGCACTGAAGGTGTTGCAGGCACTGAAGGGATCACAAGCACTGTTGAAGATTGCAGGCGCACATTGTTTTTGCAGGTCTGCTAGGCTTTGGTGGCTATTCAGCTGTGCTCTGGCGGGGTGGAGTTTCCGGTGGTGCAAGCACTCTGGCAGGACCCAGTGGTGGTGGTAGTGGGGGGTGCGTTCCAAGGGTCCAGAGGTCGGCAAGAAGGCACTAGGCGGGGCGTGGGCTCCTCAGACATGTGCTCTGAGGGGTGGCGTTCAGCGGGTGGTTACAGCTCTCCCCAGCAGCTGAGGATCCTGAAGCCCTGCCTCTGCTGTCTTGGGCCCCAAGCACGCACCAAGCTTTGCGGCTTTGGGGTCCAGGAAGGATTGTATTGCGGAACTGAGTCTCTGTGGTTAGCGCTCTGTGGTTGGGCCCGCCCTCTTGCGCTGGCAGTGGGTGGCTCCTCCAGTGTGCTAGTGCCTCTGTAGGTGTGTGCGTTACCATGAGGCGGGATTTCCTATGGTGGACGCGCTCAGGCAGGGTGGGTTTTCCTGATGTGGGTGCACTCTGGCCACAAGGAATTTCCAGAGGGACATGAGCTCCGCTGCGCTTCTTGTGGAGGGATTGCATCTGCAGGATGGAGGGAGGGGCCACTCCACGGATCCGGAGCTTGGCAAGAGGGCCCTGGGTGGGGCCCGGAGTTTGGGCTCCTTGAACATGTGTCCGAGGGGTGGTGTTCAGCGGGCAGTTATATCTGTCCGCTGCAGTAAGGGGCCTGGAGCACTGTCTCTACTGTCTTAGCCCTGAGGCTGTGAGCTTTGCGCTCAGCTGCCTGCTGCTGTGTTCAGGCTTCCCAGCGCAGGAAGCCCGGACAAGGGAAGCGCCCCACTTCATTCTCAGAGAAGTCTGTGCCCAGTCTAAATCTATAAGCACTCCACGCTTCTGTGGTGTCCCCTTTCCTTTAGCAAGCCCAAAAGTCCAAATTCTAGTTTCGATTGTCTCTCCACTCACCAATTTCGGAGGTTCATGTCCTCTGCCTCTCCAAAACAGTGCCCTCTGTTCGCCGCCATCTTGGAACCGAAAGTTTATTTTAATAGGTTGTTTTCTCACACACTATATCTTGATTACAGTTTCCTCTCTCTGCCCTCCTCCCAGTTCCTCTCCAACAGCCATCCCTCTCAATTCACCACCTTTCTGTCTCTCATTAGAAAAGAACAGGCTTCTAAGAGATAACAGCCAAGCCTAAAAAAGTAAAACATAAGATGAGTCAACAGCTTGCATATTGAAGGTGAACATGGTAATACAACAGGAGGAAAGGAATCTCAAAAGCAGGAAAAAGGGTAAGAGACCTGCTTGTTCTCCTAGTTAGGAGTCCCATAAAACTACTAAGCTAATAGCTTTAAAGTATATGTAGAGGTCCTGGCAAGACCCATTTAGGCCCTATGCTTGCTGCTCCAGTCTCTGTGAGTTCATATAAAACCCTGCTTAGTTTATTCAGTGGGCCTTGTGCTCCTAGCATCCTTCATTCCCTTTGACTCTTAGAATCCTTCTACCTCCTTTTCCACAGGACTTCCTGAGCTCTGACAGGAAGGACTTGATGGAGATCCCCAATTTAGCCTTTCTCTCCACACACTGTCTAGCACTGAGTTTCTGCATCTGCTGCTGGAGGAATCCTCTTTGATGGTGACTGAATAAGGCACTGATCTAAGAGTATAGCAGAATATCATTAGGAAACATTTCATTGTTGTTTGTTTTGGTTTTTTGGTTGTTTTTGTTTTTGACCAGTCATGCTTGATTTTACCCTTGTTGGGCTATCTAATCTCTTATAATTGGTTACCCAAGCAGTGGTGGGTATCAGTTCTATCTCTTGGAGCTATCCTTAAGTCAAATCATACACTGATTGGTTACTCCCACACGTTCTGTGTCACCATCGCCTTCATAGATTTTTTTTTTTCGAGCAGGACAGATTGTAGGTTAAAAGTTTGAGGCTGAGTTGGTGTCCACATTTTTTTTCAGTAGCCTACAGAATACCTTCCCTCAGAAAAGACAGTAGAACATAGGGGTGAAGGCTCCATGTAGGCACCAGGCCAGCTTCTCCATGTTCAATGAATTGTATGGGTGTTGTCTTAAGCAATGGAGCCCCTCTTTCAATTTGAGCAGAGCAACCTTTTGTCTTGGCATCAGTCTGTGTTGTTTACAGATTTTGATGGAACCACTTTGGCCAACAACTCAATTGGATGCAAGCCAGACCCACCACCTAGCTAAAAGAGATAGCCTGTTTAGACTCAGTATCTCCCATTACTAGGAGTCCTCTTTAGGATTCCCATCATAGATTCTAGATGTTTCAGCTGTACCTGGTTTCCACACAGCCTCTGGTATGCTCCTATTCAGCCATATCTCCCCACACTCTCTCCCTTCATCCTATTGTTCCCCCAACCTGATCCCTCTAGCACTTGTCCCCATCTGCCTCGAGTCCACACATAAAATCTATTCTATTTCCCCTTCTTAGAAAGATATGTGTTTCCCCACTAGCCCCCTTCACTTGACTTAACCTCTCTGGGTCTACAGATTGTATCTTGGTTATCATTTACTTAATGGTTAATAATCTACTTATAATTGGATACATATCATATTTGTCTATCTGGATCTAGGTTACCACACTAAGGATAATCTTTTCTAGTTCCAACGATTTGCCTGCAAATTTCATGATGTCATTTTCTTAATGGCTACGTAATATTCCACTGTCCAAATGTACCATGTTTAACTTATCCACTCTTCTGTTGAGGGACATCTAGGTTGTTTCCAGTTTCTGGCTATTATAAATAAATCTACAATGGACATTGTTTGAACAATTGTCCTTGTCATAGGATGGAGTGTGTTTTGGGTATATGCCCAAAGTAGTATATTTGGCTCTTGAGGGACATTGATTTTCAATTTTCTGAGGAACTGCCATATTGATTTCTATAGTGGCTGTACAAGTCTACATTCCCCCAGCAATGGAGGAGGGTTTCCCTTGCTCCACATCCTCTCCAGCATGAGCTGTCACTTATGTTATTGATCTTAGCCATTCTGACGGGTATAAAATGGAATCTCAAAGTAGTTTTGATTTGCATTTCCCTAATGACTAAGAAAGTTAAACATTTTATTTTAAATGTTTCAAAGCTATATGAGATTCCTCTACTGAGAATCTCTGTTTAGATCTGTACCTCATTTTGAATTGGGTTGTTTGATTTTATATTGAATTTCTTGAGGTCTCTATAAACTTTGCACATTAGTCCTCTAATGGATATGGAGTTGGTAAAAATCTTTTCCCATTCTCTAGGATGCAATTTTGGCCTATTGACAGTGTCCTTTTCCTTACAGGAGCTTTTCGAGTTCATGAGATTCCATTTGTTAATTGTTAATATTTGTGTTTGAGCTATTGGTGTTCTGTTCAGGAAGTTGTCTGCTGTGCCAATGCATTCAAGTTTATTCCCCACTTTCTCTTCTATCAGATGTAGTGTATCTGGGATTATGTTAAGGTATTTGAGTTTTAAGCATAAAAACAAATGCGAATCTATTTGCATTCTTCTACATGCAGATATCCAGTTTGACCAGCAGTATTCATTAAATATGCTTTCTCTTTTCCAGAATTTCTGATGTCTTTATCAGATGCCCATTAGTGTGTAAATTTATATCTGGGTTCTCAATTCAATTCCATTCTTCAGCCTGTCCATTTTATGCCAAATCTATGTGTTATTATTACTATTATTATTATTATTATTATTATAGCTCTGTAGTACAACTTGAAATCATGGATGGTGATATTTCTAGCAGTTCCCTTATTGTTCAAGATTGTTTTAGCTACCCTGAGGTTTTATTGTTGTTGTTGTTTATTTTGTTTTCCCATATGAAATTGAGAATTGTCCTTTCAAGCTCTGTAAAGAATTGTGTTGTGATTTGATGGGAATTTCAATGAATTTCCATCAAATTTAATTTAATTTAATTTTAATTTTAAATAGAATTGGAACTGCTTTGAATATCTCTCCATTTAATTTGATGTCAGCTGTAGGCTTGCTGTAAATTACCTTTATTATGTAGATTGCTTTTGGTAAAATGACCATTTTTACTATGTTAATCCTACTGATCCATGAGCCTGGGAGATTTTTGCATTTTCTGATTTTTTCAACTTCCAGTCTTTCACTTTCTTCATTAAGTTACCCCATGTTATTTTTATATTATTTGCAGCTATTGTGAAAGATGTTGTTTCCCTAATTTCTTTCTCAGTCCATTTGTCATTTGTATTTAGGTGGGCTACTGTTTTGTTGTTGTTGATAGTGATGGGTTTGGGTTTTTTGTTTTGTTTTGTTGTATTTTGTTTTCTTGTATTTTGTTTTCTTGTATTTTGTTTTCTTTCTTTCTTTCTTTCTTTCTTTCTTTCTTTCTTTCTTTCTTTTTTTCAGTTAATCTTCTACCTAGCCACTTTACTAAAGTGTTTATAGCTGTAGAAGTTTCCTGGTGGATATGTTAGGATCACTTGTGTATACTATCATATCATCTTTCAAATAAAGAGACTTTGATTTCTTCCTTTCCAATTTGTGTTCCCTATATTGCCTCAATTATCCTATTGCTCTAGCTAAAGCTTCAAATACAGTATTGAACAAATATAGAGAGAGTGGGAAAACTTGTCTTATTCCTGATTTTAGTGGAAGTGCTTTGAGTTTCTCTCCATTTACTTTGATATCAGCTATTGGCTTGCTGTAAATTGCATTAATTCTTCTTTAAATGTCTGATTACATTGCTATGACAAACTGGCTCTGGTTTGTTTGTTTTTTTTTTTTTTTGGTGGGAGACTTTTAATGACAGTTTTTATTTCACCAGGGGTTATAAGTCTATTTAAACTGTTTATCTGATCTTTATCAAATACCACTAACTTTTGTAAGTGGTATTTATTGAGAAAATTATCCACTTCCTTTAGATTTTCTAATTTAGTGCAGTACAAATTTGATTTTGAAAGTATGTCCTTATGATTTTCTGAATTTCCTAAGTATTATGCCTCCCTTTATGTTTCTGATTTTGCTAATTTGGATATTTTCTCTGTGCTTTTTAGTTTGGATAAGGTTTTGTTGATCCTGTTGATTTTCTCAGAGAACCAACTCTTTGTTTCATAGATTCTTTCTATTTTCTTTGTCTCTGTTTTATTGATTCTCAGTCCTTAGTTGGATTATTTCTTGCCGTCTACTCCTCTTAGGTGCACGTTCTTCTTTTGGTTCTAGAGATTTCTGGGGCACTATTAAGTTGCTAGTATGAGATCGCTCCCATTTTTCTATGTGAATCACTTAGTACTATGAACTTTTCTCTTAGCACTACTGCCTTGTGCCCCATTGGATATGCTATGGTCATTGAATTCCAGAAAGATTTTTTATTTATTCATTTTTTTTCCTGTCTTGACCTAGTTTTCATTCAGTGGAGAGTTGTGTAGTTTTGATGAGTTTATAGGTTTTCTGTTGTTTCTGTTGTTGGTAATATCCAGCTTTAATCCATGGTGCTCTGATAGGAAGCAGGGAGCTTTTTCAACATTCTGTGTCTGTTGAGACTTGCTTTGTGTTTGATGACCTTCCATGGGTGAGATTAATGTATTGAAGTCTCCCACTATCAGTGTGTGACACAAGATGTAATAGTGTTTCTTTTAAAAACATGGGTGCCTTGTGTTTGTTACATAGATGTTAAAAATTGAAATGTTATTTTGGTAGATTTTTTTTTTCCCTTTAGGCAGCTATAAGAGTTGTTAACATTTAGTTCAGAAGTCAACTGGGAAATAGAAGGAAGAATATTTAGAAAGACAAAAGGAAATGAAGCACATATATATGTGCGTGCGTGCGTGCGTGCGTGCGTGCGTGTGTGTGTGTGTGTGTGTGTGTACGCCAGGGGAGGGATGGCCAAGGTATATGTGTAGAGGTCAGAGGACAGCTTTAGAATCTGATCTTTGCATCTACCACCTGAGATATAGAACTCAGGTCAGGGAACTTACCCAACTGAGCTATCTCACCAGCTAACAAATGTTACTTATAAACATTCAAGAAAATACTCTTTAATTTTTTTTCCTTTGATGAATATAGTCAGTTCTCTTATCTTCAGATTTGTTTTGGCTTAAAGTCTATTTTGTTAGATACCAACAATAGCAAACACTAGCATAGTTTTGGGGGCCATTTTGGTGAAATACATTTTCCTAACCTTTTGTCCTGGGGTAATGTTTGTCCTTGAAGTTTAGGTGTGTTTCTTGGATGCAGCAGAAGGGTGGATACTGTTTTCAAATACATTCTGTTAGTCTGTGACTAAAATATTGGGGAAGAGTTCATAGATACTGAGTGACATCAATGAACAATGTTGTTGATTCGACAACAACAATGATTGTTGTTATTTATGGTGGGGGTGGAAGTGGTAGTGGTAGTGTGTGTTTGTGTGTGTGTGTGTGTGTGAGAGAGAGAGAGAGAGAGAGAGAGAGAGAAAGATACAGAGTTTTCTTTCTTTTGGTTTTGCTGGAGTGTGAGATTTTTTTGGTGTTCTGGGTAAGTTAAACCTTTTAGGCTGGAATCTTTCTTTTCACACCTTCTGTAAGGCTGTATTTGGAGATAGATATTGTTTAAATTTGACTTTATCATGGAATATCTTATTTTTACCATTTATTATGATTAAAAGTTTTCCTAGATATAGTAATCTAGGCTGATATGTTTTGCCTCTTAGAATCTTCAAGACATCTGTCTAGGTCCTTCTAGATTTTAAAGTATCCACTGATACCCTAAAATCAGGTGTAATTGTTATATATCTACCTTTATGTTACTTGGTATTTTTCTTTTGCAGCTTTTAATAGTCTTTCTATATTCTGTATATTTAGTGTTTTGATTGTTATGCAGTGAACAAATTTTCTTTTTTCATCCATGCTTCTTGTACCATTTTAGGCATTTTCTTCTTTAAGTTAAGAAAATTTTCTTCTATGAGTTTGCTGAAAATGTTTTCTGGGCCTTTGAGCTAAGATTATTCTTCTTCCTCTATATCAATTATCCTCAGGTTTTGTCTTTTCATAGTGTCATATATTTATTGGATGTTTTCTGTCAGTAACTTTTTAGATCAAACATTTTCTTTGATCAGTGTATTCATATCTTCTACTAGATCTTCAATGTTTGAGATTCTTCTACCTATTCACGAAGCTTTCTTCTGTAGTTCTTGTTCAAATTTCTAAATTTTTCATTTTCAGAATTTCTACAGTTTGTGTTTTCTTTATTGTTTATAGTTACATTTTTAGGTCTTGAACTATTTTATTTATTTTCATCACCTATTTGTTTTTATTTTCTTAGTTTTCCTTAAGGGATTTATTCATATTCTCTGATTTTGTTTGTGTTTTCCTGGATTTCTTTAAGGGATTTATTAATTTCTTTTATATAGGTATTTATATAAGTTTTTGTTGTTGTGCTTCAGCTATGTGTGAATATTCAGTGCCTGCTTGGTAGGATTGCTGACCTTCAATGGAGACATATTGCCTTGGCTGTTGATGTGTTATTATGCTGGGATCTAGACATCTTCATTTGGGATGATCATAGTAGACCTGGTGCTGATTTCTAGGTTTGTCTTTTGGATGGGTGTTTTCATCCTTGGTTTGTGATTCCTCTCTGGGTTTTTGGAGAGTGTGATAGATGAGTGCTGCCTATTTTACTGGCCTGGTCTGTTGGTGTGTTCACAGAAAATGTCTACTGCTGTTGGAGTCTGGGATACAGTGATGAGTGTGGAAGGGAGATTAGAAGAGGATGATCTGTGAGATTTGCAGGAATTGTAGAGAGGGAAAAAGGGAAGGGAGGGTGCAGCTGGTGAATTGTAGCATTGCTAGGAACCAGACTTAGGGACTGGATCTAGGGGAACAGAAAGAGAGAGAGAAAGGAAAATGTCTGTGGGCAGCCTACTTGGTTTTCTGGCAGGCACGGCCTGTGGTTGAGCAAAAGGCGCCTAATTGAATTGATGTAAGCATGGGGTTGTAATAAAGAGAGGCTCTTAGAAAGAAATAAAGATACCCATGAGAATATGCATATGAATTTTCAGAAAAGGGTGAGCCTCTGTTATAATTACATAAAGGTGTTTATTATTCTGTTTTCTGGAAGCACCTTAACACACACACACAAACACATGCATACGTGTACAACACACGCACACACACAGGATAGCAATATAGATGATGATCAATACATATAGGTATACGGTTGAAAGACAGTTATACAGAGATATAAAATAGAGATAAATAACTAACAGGCACAGACATAATAGATCAATAGAAAAGGATAGAGATATATGAGTTATATGACAGATAGATATAAAGATGGATAGAGAGACAGGCATACAGACAGATAGACAAGGATATAGGTGATGTATACATATATATATATATGTATGTGTGTGTGACAGATAAAACATAGTCCCCTCTTCTACTAGCTACAAGGTCCTATTTGGTACACCAGAATGGAAAGTTACTCAAATAAAACCTCAAAAAATTAATTCTTTGGTTTAAAAAATTAAGTCAGAAAATAGATTCAATTTTTCAGACTTGTTTTTATTGAGTTTTTTAAATAATCAAAATATTTAGGGTAGAAATATTTTTAAAATAATGATAAATTTTCTAATCTCTGTGGAACCAATAAGTAGGACAATATTTAAAGGTTTGTAACCCTTCTAACACTGATTTAACAACAAAATCAGGGGACAGAAGTTTGAGGGAAGTGTGTAATTAAAGGAGTTTTAGAAAATATGTACACATTATTTAGTACAAGTGCAAACACCTCTTTTAGAAGAATTTTGTTTCATATGAATATTAGCTAAAATAATTATTTTGTGAATACCTGGTAAGTGTAACAATTATTGTCAAGATTTCAAAACATACATGCAAAGAAAGTGCCTTATGCAAGACATAATGGTGCAGAAGGATCTCTAGGAGTTTAAAATCATCCTGATTCTACATAGTGAATACCAGGCCAGCCAGGGATACATAATGAAATCCTGTCCCTCTCCCAGTGTCTTTCCTTTAATAAAATAACTTCACTATCACTCTAATATAGTAATATTTAATTAGAAACTGGTTTGGAATATTTTTTTTCTTCAAAGTTAATGACAATAAGCACTAACCCAGAAAACAAAATAATGTATTCAGGTCAGCACAATTATTAAGCATGGGTTTACTAAGCTAAAAAAAAAAAAAAAAAAAAAAGTAAAAGCCTAAACATAATTTCCTTGGAAAACGACTTCAGTCATCCCGCACCATCTCCATCCTTTATTGCTCTTTATTCGCTTACTCCATGGCTTTCAGTTTAATCATTTACTCTAGGGGAAAGCAGAGGCTCATCATTATGACTCATTTTTTTGTGACAGACATCTTTTCAGGGCACTTTAGGTTTGTTAAAAAACAGCAGTTCTCAAGTTACCCCTGCCCCACACAGGCCTGACCTCTCTTAGAAGCACAGTGAGCCTGTTAATATCTGGTTACCAACATTGACCTCTCTGTTGCCGCCAACTTGTACCTTGGTTTTTATCTTTTCTTCTTCCGTGGTACTCATTTTTTTTTGTTTTGTTTTGTTTTTATCATGAATCATGACACATGATTTATTTAAGAAAATACATTTTCCATGTCTTTTACAGCTAAGTAAGGACATGTGACTCAAACATGGGCAGAAAAATGAAAGAGATATTTTATTATCCTCTTCGGGAGTCTACCTTCTTCCTCTTCTTCATTCAATCTTTCTCCTTCTTCTCTTTCTCCTCTCTTCCTCGTCCTTCCTTATTCTCCTCCTCATTCTACTTCTTCTTCATCCCATCTTTCTCCTCGGACCCCAAAACAGAGGAGCCCATATTTTTATCTCAAAGTCATTCATAGTAGAGGAAGAGCAAGGAAGAACCTGGGTTTTTGAAGATTTTATGGAAATCACTATACATTGCCAGCTCCAAATATATTCAAAGATACAATATTTCAGTGACCATTATTTGTGTAAGTTGACATTAAAAGCAATAACTACTTACTACAAATGAATAAAATAGAACAAAAGTTTGTACATGTTCAAACACACAGATCCACTCTACCTTTCTAGGGGGAATAATACTAAGAAGGGACTAAATGAGTAAATGTCTCACAGATGATACAGAGTTCAGAATGAGTTAAGAAAAAAAAAATGAGGCCGCAGAGATAGCTCTCAGGTTCTTAGAGAGAGGCTGCATTGGAGACTCACCACTTTCTGTAACTCCAGTTCCAGGGCACTGGACGTCTTCTACTTCTTGGAGTACCAGGCTCATACACAGTGCACAGACATACATGTCGGCAAAACACTCATACAAATATAAAAAATCTTCACAATAAAGAAAAAAGAAAAGGAGAACATTATAGACAAGATGACAATTATTTCCTGTCCATCAGTGATGCAAAAAGGAAAAGAATTTAGTATTTGGCGACTATGTTGAATTCACAGAAAACCCAAAACGGGTGTCTGAGAGAACAGAAAGTGACCTGGTTTCGCCAGGCAGGCATGGGAAGTGAGCAGTGCTAGAACTTCATAAAGAAAGCAATATTAGGGAAACAAATGTGGCCGTTATTATTTAAAAAAAAAAAACCCTAGAGATTAAATTACATTTAAATTAGGAAAAGTCACTTGCTCTACAGCCAAGGCAAGGCAGACAGTGGCCAATGAAAAAGCACTGAAAAAAAAAATGTCTTCCTGAATTCACAGTGATAGAATTAAAGGAGACAAAGAAAAGACGGATGGGAAAATGTTGGAAAAGAACAGTCTCTCAGTCTTGGCAAACTGCGTAAGGAATGTGAAGGAGGTGAGAGATAAATAAAATATTCCAGATTTTCAACCATATGACAGCTCCAGGTTGGGTCCACTAGACGAAAGCAGCAGACGAGACAGGAAGCTGTTGGATGGAGTGGGTGTGCTAGCTACTGCTGCATGCACAGTGCAAAATGTGGGCCCGCCGAACAGCAACGTGAGCCTCAGGATGGAGGCAGCTTCACGCTAAAATTGCCGATTCCATGCTCATTTCAGAGGCAGAAAAAGACCAGCACAAAGCAAGTGGGTTAGACACAGAGAGAAGAAGGGAGGCAAAGATCAAAGATAGGATCTTAGAGCATTCTTCCCTGGTGAGTAAAAGACAGTTAGCCTAGGAGCTACTGTAGCCATGATAGGGGATTCCAGAAAGTGTGATGGAAGAAGAGGGCTCTGAGCCGAAAGTGGAGATTACCAATGCAGAATGCTTTTGTAAAGTAAAATGTGATAAATGCTAATGAAAGGCTCTTCCTATGCTAATAAGCAGATGCATAAATGTTCAGGAAGCTTTTAATGATTATAGGAACAAAAGCAATTCCTTTGAGTGGAAGAAATGGGTGGTACGGGAGCCCAGAGCTATATATGAGCCATTTGTTCTAACCAACAGAAAACATGGTTAGAAGACATGTGGGGATGAATGCAGGGTTACTGAAAGAACAAAATAAAATTTAAATGATGAGCTATTTTTATGTTTATCACATTCTCTCTCTTTCTCTCAGTTTGTAAATAAATTTCAGAGTTTTATCATCTAGAGTGCTCTGGGATTGTCTATGGAAACGTGAGATGCTCAACTAGGTATTTCTGTTCATTTGTGACTGTGTGTGTGTGTGGTATGTTCATGTCATGGTGTGTGAAGGTCAGAAAACCTCAAGTATAAGTCTGTGCTTTTTCACTGTTTGAAATAAAGTCCTGTGAAGTGAAAATTTCTGGTTTCCTTGAAGACTCAGTTTTTTTTCATGTAATGTTTTGCTGCAAGCTGGGCACAAGATGTTTTGCTGTAGGTTGGCTTGTAAGAAGGCACATGATGTTTTTTGCTGTGAACTCTCACATGGGAGGGAGTGACTTTGGCCAGTTGTGAACATCCATGGGTAGACTCTGAAGAGAAGAGTTGTATAGCGCTCTACACCCAGTGAGACATTGCTTTTTGCATCGACATCGCTGTACTGATCTTCATGCTTTGACACTTCACAGAGAGAAACATTGCAGAGAACTTCTCAGGGCAATCCAAATAAATCTTGTGACTTCATGTCGCTGCTTGGTGTTGGCCTTTGGACTGGACTGCTGGTATCCTTACAACTGAGTTTGTTATTTCCCTAAAAACCCATCAACCCTAATCAGCAGGAAGTAATAAAAGAGGTCTGTATCCCCTTTTCCTACTAATCTTCTACCTAAGGTTGGGGGTTGGAAGGGAGGTAAAGGTGTTTAAGAACCTAAATAAAGTAGGTTTCATAAAAAATCTAAGCCTGTAGTCCATATCTTCTTGTTTGCTGTTGTGTACACCAGTCTAGCTAACCTTATAGCTACTAGGGAATTCTATCTCCACCTCCCATTTCACCTGGTATCCCATAGAAACACTAAGATTACAGAGCCAAGCTATGCTACTTCAGCCAGATTTACATGGTTTCTGGGGACCTGCATACAAAATGCATTTTATCTCTTGAACCACTTTTTTAGTGGTTAGGGTATGGGAGGGAAGTTGAGTAAATGGAGACAAAATTACTGTGTGGAATGGTGTGTGGAGGAGTCCTTTTATAATGATAACAGCATTCTAAAATTAGACACAGTGGAGATTTCCTAACTCATGAAAATGTGGTAAGAACCACTGGAGTTCACAGTTGGAAAGGGTGGATTATAAAAAGAAAACTATTTTGTCTTTGAAATGACTAACTAAATCATGTGACAAATATGTGCAGCTCTAAAACTCCCATTGAGTTACTTCTAAACCACAGCAAAGGTTTCTCTTCTATTTTCCATTTGCATCTCAGATGCTTGGTTCAGCTTTGATTCACTTATGTGTTCTCCCCATTCCTACACATTTGCTCACCTTTATGAGCTCAGTGAACGTCCACTTTAAAATTTCAAGCAGCTGAGCTGGGGAGATGACTCAGCTGTTCAGGGCATCTGTCGCTTTTGCACAGGGTCCAGGTTCAGTTCCCAGCACCATATGCTCACAACAGTCTGAAACTCCAGCTCTGGGTGGTCAGACTCTAACCTCTGTGGGCCTTGTACACATGTGATGAGCAGACATACATGCAGACAAAACACATATACACATAAATAAATAAATTTTCTAAAACATTTCCACAAGCTAAATTTGATTTACAAGTTTATTCAATATTTGTTTCTTATGAAAATTCCAACAAAAAGGGTGAGAAGGTGGCTCAGTGGTTGAAGTACTTTACTGTGCAAATGTGAGAAACAGAGACTAGATCTTAGCACCCACGTAAATGCCAGGTAGACATGGCAGCCACCTCGAACCATAGTACTCAGAAGGCATAGACAGAAGATCCAAGAGCAAGTGAAATAGCAAGAGTAGCCGAAACCATGAGCTTTGTGTTCAGAAAGAGACCCTGTCTCAATGAATAATGTGGAGAGTGATGGTGGAAGTCTCCTGACATCAACCTTGGGTTTTCATGTATGTGAACATACATGTGCATGTAGACCCGTACACATAGTTGCACCCACACATATGAGCACTCACACAAACATGGGCACACACCAAACACATGTAAACATGACTGAGAAAGTAAAAGAAAAATATTCAAACAAAAAATGGCTTATGATGATTGTGTCAGTTGAATATGCCTTGGACAGGTCTCCATGTCTTGGAGACATAGTCCCCTTCCAC
The DNA here is from genome assembly GCF_907164565.1 of Psammomys obesus. Taxonomy (NCBI): domain Eukaryota; kingdom Metazoa; phylum Chordata; class Mammalia; order Rodentia; family Muridae; genus Psammomys; species Psammomys obesus. Next base: position 19,558,376 of record NW_026596069.1, read on the forward strand.
AATTGGCACAGGCAGCCCTCTAAGAGCAAGGGAAAAGGAATTTGCATTGATTGTTGATGTGAGTGCAATAAGAAACACACACTTCCAACATTTTTTTTTTTGGCTGAGGTTTTTGTTTCCACAGAATGTGAAAGATAACATTCACATTCTAATGCCTAAAAATAGAATAAAATGACTCTTACAGATGCCACCAAGCAGGATGGAGGAGTTTTGTATTGGTTAAATGTAAAGAAAACTTCTGGAATGGTGAAGACTGAAGGTGGAAAAACCTGGAGACTGTGTTCAGGATGCCAGCAGCAACTTTGAAGGTTACAATTGACATTACTTTGTTTCTGCTGAAACATGCCTGCAGTGGGTTTGGGGGCTGGAAATTGCAATTTCCTTAGAGAGGAAAACTCCAATCAGAATGTGCTGTTCTCATATTATAGTGTGTGTGTGTGAGAGAGGGAGACAGACAGACAGAGTGTATATGTAGTGTAAAGTGGTCCCTTTTTCTAAAATAAATGCCCTTCTTAAATATGCCCTTTCCTACAGTAGGACAGCATCTGAGCCCTTGTCCCACTAAAGCACTAAGGGACTAAGAAATCTTGGTGAATGCTCACTCTTTGAGACCCTTCACATCTAGGATGCCTCCTAATTCTCCTGCACCTTTAGCACGTCCATGCATCTTCCCCAGATGTTCACTCTTCACCCAAGGACTCACAGTCCCAATATATACAATCTTGATTTCTTGTTGCCTTTCAGAAAGAATGTGTATGTCTCATCTACATTTCTGCTGACTCCTCAAAGATCCCTCTAAAATGACTGGTACTATATAACTGTACTTCCAATAACACATTTTTTTTTCGTCATTTAATCTCATGACCCAAGATTAGCTATTTTACTCCACTTTTACCTTTGACTCCTCTGATCATCTTAGTTTTACATACTAAATGTTTCTAGATTTTTTTTCTCTTCTTCTGACAGACCATGGTGTCACCCTTTGTTGTCTCCATAAGAATTCTCAGCAAGGCTGCTAACTGGTTTCCTCTCCTGCCTTTCCTCTCTACCACACTCTCCTGAGAGACATAACCTGAGTATTGCTTTTAAGCTCCAGATCTGGTTGTGCCCCCCTCTTATTAAGTATCATCCAGTAATTTCCCACTCTGTGAGGCTAGGAAAGACACAATCCATAATCCTTAACTCATCCTTGAGGGTCTGTACCTGGGGCTGCCTCCCGCCTTTTCTGCTTTAGCTCAAGCTCGTCTACGCTTCAGTTGTGGGCCTTAAAAGGTTCCTCTGATGGGTCATTCTCTCTCATTCTTGCGCCAGGATTGGTGTGCATGCTGTCATATAATTTTTCCTCCCTCCCACTTACTCAGCCCTTACTTATCTAATACCTCTTTTATGGTCAACACAAATTTCATTTCCTCAGGGAAGTATTTCTGGCCTCCACAGTGCAATTTCCTCTCCCATGCTTCCACAGAACATTTTTTTATACTCAGAACCCAATAAAATTGTTTGATGACTCTCTTCCCAACCAGGCTGCAATCTGTCTTGCTTGTGCTGTGTATCTAGCAACTGGCAAAAGAAAACATGACTGAAGGAATAAACGCTTTGAGTGAAATGATCACTGGCTTGAGTTAACGTTTCAAAGCCCCTGTTTTTCCTTCTGACAGAGCAATGATTATCAACTGCCTCAGCTCAAATACATTTATCAAATTAGCCAAAGGAGAAGCTAAAGGGGGCGGAACACAGTGGAAGCTGCACGCCTGGAAAAATGAAATATAAAAGAATACTCAGAGGACAGAGTGAAAAAGCAAAACAGAAATCAACTTGATACCATTTAGAAATACCCTGAGCTTTGGACACAGAAAGACCTTCATCCAAATCCCAGCCCTGCCATTCCTCCACTAATGGTGACTCATGTGCAATAATGCCCAGAAATTATGTGAAGAGACCTTTCTCAATGGGATGAAATTGTCCACTTTTTTCATAATTTGAAAGTTTTAATATTTTATATATTTATACTTTTTAATTTTCATAATTTGAAATTTGAATTTGAAACTTAAAATCTCATATTTTTCATAAATTGGAACTAAAGCCATCCTTCAGTTTCCTCATATGTTCAGAGGATATGCTTTCTTCTTACATTTGTTTTCCACTGCACTTGTTTAGCAAGAAAATTTGTGACAGATAAACTGAATGCAAATTATGTATCAATCAGGATGCAGCCAGAGTGTACAAGTAGTAGCCATAGTTCCAGAGTGCTTTGTTACACAAGAAACCCTTCAAAATGATAATGAGCCATTCAAAAGTAGTTAACCACCCATATGCTATATTTGGGTTCCGTATTTGGAGCTTCAACCAGTTTCTGATCAAAACTATTCAAGAAAAAAAAATGTTTCTTTGTTGAACATATACTTATGTTTTCGTATTATTCTCTAAACAATACACTATAAAAGCCACTTGCATAATATTAGTGTGGTATTATGCATCATGAATGATAGAGAATGATATAAAATAGTGAGGAATTGAACATATAAGTTTTATGCAAGTACTGCAATCATGCAAGAACCACACAGTTTTGTATAAGATCTGTGAGTTTTTATATTCATGAGGAGCCTTAGGGCCGAACACTTTTTTTTTTGTATCAATAAATAAATGCAAACAAGTTTTGGGGGTTAGTTTTTGTCCAGTTGAGATAAGATAGAACCAATCTGGGAAGAGAGAACCTCAACTTTGGAGTTGCATCCATCAGGTCATCAGGGTGTGTCTGTGTGACACTTGCTTGAACATTGATTGAAGTATGAGAGCTCTGTCCACTGTGGGTAATGTCTCCTCTGGGTTTGTAGTCCTGGAAGTTTGTTTTTTTTTTTTTAAGGCAATTGAACATGAACCTTGGAGCCGTCCAGTAAACTGCATTCTTCCAGGGTCTCAGCTTCAGTTCCTGCCTTGGCTTCCCTCAGTGATGGACCATATAGCTTGTAAGATGTAATAAACTCTTTCCTTCCCAAGTTGGCTTTACTCATAATGTTTTAACACAGAACAATAAAGCAAAATAATACACCGCATGAAGTGACATACAGCTATAATCCTAAAGCCCTAGAGGCTAAAGCAGGAAGATCACACATTAGAAGGTGAGTACAGGTTGGAACTTAGCTCAGGCCACACGGATCATGTTTCAAAACAACAACAATAACAAAAAAGACACTCTATAGACAGAAGGAGTGAAGGGAATGGAAGAGGACAAGAAACTGCTGCTACAAACTTCGGGCTAGAACAGTAGTTCTGAACCTTCCTAATGCTGTGACCCTTTAATATTGTTCCTCATGCTCTCATGACCCCAACCATAAAATTATTTTTTTTCATAAAATTATTTTGATGCTACTTAATAACTGTAGTTTCGCTGTTGTTATGAATTGTAATATAAGAATCTGTGCTTATGGATGGCTTTAGGTGATGCTATGGGTCCTATGACCCATACAGGGGTTGCAACCCACTGGGGTAGAGACTTTAATGAAGCAAACAACAGCCCTGGATCAGAGCTGCAGGGCCGAAGAATAGAAGCAGGACCATGAAGCTGGAGAACACGTGATAGAAGAGCTACCATCACTGATGATGTCACTGAAGAGAAGAAGGAGAGTTAAAATGGCCTGACTTCTCTCTTCCTCTTTTCTTCCTCCTAGGGCCCACATCAATCTAAAATCCAGTGGGCAAGGGCTTCTGGGGAGTGTATTTTGCAGACTCATCCTTCAGGCATCAACAGCAAGGGATGGGTTTGGAGAAACACAGATGACTAACACAAAGAAGGGAAATGACAGTGATTAAGTGAAGCTCGCCTGACGCCCTGCTTCATCAGAACAGCAGAGAAAAGACTGAAGTTCATAGTATCTTTACCCTTTCTGTTTTACAAAGCCCATTCAAAGAGTAAAGATTGGGGTCGGGGGTGGAGGACTTGGAAGGAAGGAAATCCCCTCGGTGTATAAACAACTTTATATATTAGGTAGCGATAAACAGAGAAAGCCACTATAATCTTCTTCCCATTCCTTCTCTTAAAAAATAATCACTATTATCAAATCAACAGAATGTTTCTAGGAAGCATGGTATATGTCATAGAGCTATGTATAGTTGTCTGTCAATATCTCTGGGCTATTGATTCAGAGCTTTCAGATATCAAGTTGAAGATTCTCCAGAAATATTGACATAGAGCCTAAGAACATCTTACCATACACTTTCATTCATCTCTCAGTGACTTATATTTAATGCAATGTAATGCAATGCATATAGTTATCATACTGTATCTTAGAGGAATGATGATAACAAAAAGTGTTCAGATGAAGCACAGGGAATTACTTTCTTAAGCCATCATCAGGGAAGGTTTCTCCTGCATCAGATGGGAACACATAAAAGGACTCAGGGAGGCATATCTCTATCAAATCTCTTCCCTCAAGACTCAGAGAATCCTGCAGAAGAAGAGGCAAAGTATAAGAGTCAGAGAAAATGGAGGACACAAACAACAAAACAAACAAACTAACTAACTAACTAACTAACTAACTAACTAACTAACTAACTAACTAACTAACTAACCAACCAAGGCCTTCTAAGCACAGCAGGGCCAACATGCATCTAAACCACAGAGACAGAGGCAGCATGCATAGGGCCTGCACTGGTCTGAACAAGCTGGAGTCCTAGGGCTGAAAAGAGAGGGGGACACACATCTCAATCCCTAGCCCAGAAGCTCTCTGCAGCTGATCACCATTTGCAAATGAAAATAAAGTTGGTTTTTTTTTTTTTTTTTTTTTTCCCCAAGGGAGTCTCACCGGGCAAACACACTACTCTTAAGGGCAGGTGCATGCCCAATAGTAAATGGCCAGTAGAAAGCCAATGGCATCTTTGGGGGTTCTTTGTTTGAGACTGTCATGTCAGGGCTCTTTCTTTCTTCATTTCTTTCGTTCTTTCTTCTTTCTTTCTTTCATCATCATCATCATCATCATCATCATCATCATCATCATAAATCTTACCCCACAGGTTCTTTGTGTATATATTATAGCTTCCTGGTTTGTGTTTTTACTGGGTTCCTGTAAATCTGTATGCACTAGTGGGTCTCTGCATCTATACCTTTTTCTAGTGTTATCCCTTAGATACCTGTTTATTTTCCTTTTGTTTTTTCTTTTCCTTTCTTTTTTTTTAAATAAACAGAAGTTAAATGCAGAGAAGTCACTGCTTGAATATGAGTAGCAGGGTCTTCCAGGACTCTAGAAAGAAAACTTCTGTTGTGCATATAATACCTGGTTATTTCCTAAGGAGAGACAGAAAGGGGGTGGGTCTGGATGAGAGGGAAGATAGAGAGGAACTGGGAGGATTGAAAGGATGGAAAACTGTAATCAGATTTATATGGAAATAAATATTTTATTTTTTAAAAAAATAGTTTATTCATTTATTTTACACCCTGACTGAAGTTTCCACTCCCTGCTCTCCTCCCAGTCTTTCCCTTCCTCCTCTACTCCCCATCCTTCCCTCCTACCTTCAATCTCTCCGACCACTTGCCTTTTCTCCTTTGCTGTTTAAAAAGGGTAAGCCTCCCATGGGTATCAACTGGTTTTGTCATATCAAGTTATAGTAAGACTAGGCAGATCTCCTATTGAGGCTAGGCGAGGCATCCCAGTAGGGGAAAAGATACCAAAGACAGGCAGCAGAGCCAGAGACAGTCCTGCTCCCACTGAAAACAAAGCTACACAACTGTAACATACAAGCAGAGGGCATAGGTCAGTCCTAAGCATGCTCTTTGGTCAGTGTCCATGGGGCCCTATGGGCTCAGGTTAGTTGATTTTATAAATTGTCTTGTGTCCTTGACCTCTTTAGCACCTACAATGCTTCTTCCCTTTCTTCCACAGGATTCCCCAAACTCTGCCCAAGTTTTGTATGTGGGTCTCTGCATCTGTTTCCACCTGTTGCTGGGTAAAGCCTTTCTGCCTGCAAGTATGGCAGAATATCATTAATATTTCCAGGAGTGGGCTTCCTCTCATGGCATGGGTCTCAAGCTAAACCAGCGGGTGATTGCACATTCCCTCAATTTCTGCTCCATCTTTACTTCTTGTAGGCAGAGCAAATTGTAGGTGGAAGGTTCTGTGGCTGGGTTGGTGTCCTAATCCCTGGAATGGAAGTCTTGCATGGTTAGAGGAGATGGTCAGTTCAGGCACCATATCCTCCACTACTAGGAGTCTTAGCTAGGGCCACACTCCTGGATTTATGGGAGTTTCCATTGTCCTATGTTTCTAGCTTGTCTCAGCTATTCCCCTCCCCCTCAATTCCAGTTGTCTCTCCTAGTACGTTCTCCCTCTGTTCCTAATCTCTCCTGTTCCTACTCCCAGTTCCACCCCATGATGTCTATTCTATTTCCCCTTCTCAGTGAGATTTTACATGTCCGCCTTGAGCCCTCCTTGTTACTTAGCATCTTTGAGTCTATGTATTTTAGTGTGGTTATCCTTTATTTTACCGCTAATATCCACTGGTAAGTGAGCATATAACATGTTTGTCTTTCAGGGTCTGGGTTATTCAGGATAGTCCTTTTTAGTTCCATCCATTTGCCTGCGCATTCATGATGGCATTGTTTTTAATAGCTGAGTAATACTTCATTGTGTAAGTGTGCCACATTTATTTATCCATTCTTCAATTGAGGAACATCTAGGTTGTTTCCAGTTTCTGGCTATTACAGATAAAGCCATTATGAATATAGTTGAGCAAGTGTCCTGGTTTGTTTCAACTCACTGCTGGATGGATCCTCTCAGACAACAGTGTATTGCCTTTATTGTGTTTAGATATGTACTGTGTATTCCTGATCTTTCTGAGACTTTAAGCATGAAGGGTGTTGGATTTTGTCAAAGGCTTTTCCAACATTTAATGAAATGACAATGTGGTTTTCACTTTCTCTTTTCACTGTTTATACAGTGGATTACATTGATAGAGTTTCTTAGGTTGAAACCCACCCTGCATCTCTGTAATGCAACCTACTTGATCATTATGGTTGATGTTTTTCATGTGTTCTTCAATTCAGTTGGTGAATATTTTACTGAATATTTTTGCATCAATATTCATAAGGGGAATTGGTCTGAAATCTTCTTTTATCTGTTATGTCTCTGTCATTTACTTATCAGGGTGACTGTGGTCTCATAAAATTAAATTGGAATGATCCTTCTTTTTCTATTTTGTAGAAAAAATTGAGGAGCATTGGTAGTAACTGTTATTTGAAAGTCTGGGTGGGAATGTAAGCTTGTACAACCACTTTGGAAATAGATCTGGTGATTTCTCATACAATTAGGAATAGTGCTTCCTCAAGATCCAGCTATACCACCCCTAGGCATATATCCAAAATATGTTCAAGTACACAACAAGGACATTTGCTCACCCATGTTCATAGCAGCATTATTTGTAATACCCAGAACCTGGAAACAACCCAGATGCCCCTCAACTGAGGAACGGATACAAAAACTGTGGTACATTTACACAATGGAACACTACTCAGCAATTAAAAACAAGGAAATCATGAAATTTGCATGCAAATAGTGGGGTCTAGAAAATTATCATACTGAGTGAGGCATCCCAGAAGCAGAAAGACACACACAATATATACTCACTTATAAGTGGATACTAGACCTATAGTATAGGATAAACATATTAAAATCTGTATACCTTAAGAAGCTAAGCAAGAAGGAGGACCCGGGGTAAGATGATCAATCCTCACTTAAAAAGACAAATGGGATGGGCATTGGAAGAAGGAGAAAACAGGAAACAGGACAGGAACCTACAACAGAGGGCCTTTGAAAGACTCTACCCAGCAGTGTATCAAAGCAGATGCTGAGACTCATAACCAAACTTTGGGCAGAGTACAGGGAATCTTATGAAAGAAGGAAGAGATAGTAAGATCTAGAGAGGACAGGAGCTCCACAAAGAGAGCAACAGAACCAAAATATGTGGGCACAGGGGTCTTTTCTGAGACTGATACTCCAACCAGGGACCGTTCGTGGAGATAACCTAGAATCCCAGCACAAATGTAGCCCATGGCAGCTCAGGGTCCACGTGGGATTCCTAGTAAGGGGAACAGGGATTGTCTCTGACTAGAATTCAGTGGTTGGCTCTTTGATCACCTCCACCTGAGGGGGGAGGAGCTGCCTTGCCAGTCCACAGAGGAGGACAATGCAGCCAGTCCTGATGAGACCTGAGAAGCTAGGGTCAAATGGAAAGGGAGGAGGACCTCCCTTATCAGTAGACTTGGAGAGGGGCAGGAAAGAAATGAGGAAAGGAGGGTGAGATTGGGAGGGAATGACGGAGGGCACTACAGCTGGGATACAAAGCGAATAAACTGTAATTAATATAAAATATTAAAATTTAATTAAAAAGAAAGTCTGGTAGAATTTTGCACTGAAATCATTTAGCTGTGGGATTTTATTGGTTGAAAAACTTTTAATGACTGTTTCTATTTTCTTATAGATTGTAGGTTGTAGATCTATTTAGACTATTCGTATGATTTAACTTTGGTAAGTAGTATCTATCAAGAAAACTGTCTTTTTATTTTATGTTTTCTAATTTTGTGGCATACAGGTTTTATTATTTCTACAGTATTCTGCCTACACTACATGTATGCCTACACACCAGAAGGGGGCACCAGATCTCATTATAGATGAGCCACTATGTAGTTACTGGAATTGAACTCAGGACCTTTGGAAGAACTACCAGTGCTCTTTAACCTCTGAGCCATCTCTCCCACCCGAGTACAGGTTTTTGAAGTAAGACCTAATGACAAAAATATAATGTTCAATAAAAGAAAAATGTCTTCACAGACTCAGAATAGAGATAGAATTGCCACATAGCGAACAAAGGAGCCATGTTGAGAACAAAGCTCCAACAGAATACTAGAGACAGGCTGAATGTCTGAAAAAGCAGGGAGCTACAGAGGGCGTGCTGGGCGGACACATGCTCTCCAGGAGTGAAGGCTTTCAGTGCTTTCAGAGCCTGTAGATATAAGGGGTTCAGTTACACAGATACACTGTATACCTTATATAGAATCACAAAATGGTACAAATAGTGCTTTGAAAAATCTCTACAACAAAATACATCTTTTGTAATTTTTCTATATCACAAATAATTTGATCTTACTATTGTTGATACTGTAGAATATACTACTATAAATTTAGATCAGAATTCATTTAAATAATTCTCTATGGGTGTCCTTTGTAATATCCCTAAATGTTCAATGCTACAAGTAGGATTAGAAAGAATATAACTGTATAATTACTTGCAGGGAAAAGTTCTAAAAGTAGAATTTCTGGGTCAGAAGGTAAGATGTCAAGAACGTTAATCTATATAATTCAAAGCCACCCCAAAATTTACTTCATTGTGTGTTTATACTGAGTATTAATTGATTGAGCACTAAACCTTTGAGAACACGGTGAAATTTTTAAAAACATCTTTGACCATCCAAGTTAGCCATAAAAATTAATTTCACATTGTAATTAATTTTTTGCTTATTGGTTAGCATATGTATGAATTGATGACTTTATTTTCTGTGGATCACTAACTCATGCCCAATGTCAATTTTTATTGAGGAATTTAAAATATTATCATCAGTTTCTATAATACAAACTATCCCATTAAAAGATATTATGATTATTTTCTTATTTGTCTTTAGACTTCAGTAGTTTTAAATCATTTGCCTCTTTCTGACCAACAACTCCAAAAGAGCCAATCCATTCCTGATAATGGACTTTTTTCTTGTTAGCCCAGGGTATTTATTAGGGGCAGTATTACTCATTATAGAACAACTCCATTTAAACTCCTTTTTTGTCAGGTGCAGTGAACTTTATGGTATTTAAAACAGTAGGGTTCCTTAAGCCATTACTCTTCCTGTGATCTATGATGGAAACTGGTGCTGAGTTGGGACAGGGGCTCTTCAGCAGCTAAGGGACTGTCTCTTTCTCTTGTTCTTGTGGAGTTTCTTACTCTTGGAGGTTGTGTAGGCCAAGAGATGCAACAACCTGTCGCTGTGGCCATTTTCATTATTATTGCAGGAAATGAGCTTGACAAAATTGTCATTGAGAGAAATGGCAGTCCCACCATCAAAGGTAGAAGAGTAGGCATCATCGTTAAAGTAGCAGGTCTTCTCTGTAGCACAGAATGCCTTTTAGTGGGCCCACCAAGCTGTTTCACCACCTTCTCTTGATATCATCACAAACTTACGATAACTTTCTCCAGGAGGCATGTCAGATCCACAACAGACACACTCAGGGGAGAAATAGGCCATGCCAATGAACTTCCTATTCAGCTCTAGAATGGCATTGCCTACACCCTACTCAGCCCCAGTGGGTTCGGGAATGATGTTCTGGCCAGCTCCAAGGCCATCACACCACAGCTTTTCAGGGGGACCACTCACAGCCTTCTGGGTGGCAGTGGTGTCATGGGCTTATATGAAATTACAAAATGAGTCCCACCACAAAGAAAAAGTTGTCATGGATGACCTTGGCCACGTAGGGCTAAGTGTTGATGATGCAGGAAGCATTTCTGACAATGAGTAGTGAGTTGTCATACTTCTCACTGTTCTAAACATTCATCACAAACATGAGGACATCAGTAGAAGGGACAGAGATGATGACCCTTTCGCCTCCATCCTTCAAGCGGGCCCCGGTTGTGATGACACCAGTAGACTCCACAACACACTTGGCACCAGCACAACCCCATTAATGTTGTTGTGATCTTGCTTTTAGAAGATAGAGATTGCCTTCCCATTCATGACAAATTTCCCATTCTCTGCCTTGACTGTGGAACTTGCCAAGGGTAGAGTGATACTGCAACCTGTGGATGAGGTCAATAAAGGGGCCAATGGTGGCAACAATATCCACTTTGCCAGAGCTGAAGAGAGCCCTAATAACCAGGTGTCCAACATAACCAAATTTATTCACTCCGATCTCCACCATCATGTCTCGGGGACAGGGTTGGCACTGCACTAGAAGATGTGGCTGTCTCTGGCACAGAGAGGCACAGAAAGCCTAAACTCCTTTACACGCGTGTAAATGGAAGCTTCTACAGTAGGAGAAAGCTCTTCACTGTTATTTATCTCTCCCTTACCTTGCATTTCTGCACCCACTACTATTTACTCCTTCCTGTTTCATTATTATCCATTTAAACCTTTATACCACCAAATTCTGTCTTTCAACTGAGTCGCTCCCTTCCTATAAATGGCCCTTAACTAATTTATTGACCTCTCTGGGTATTCCACGTAAAACCACATCCAAAGATTCAAAGCTAATACTCATGTATGAAAGGAAACACACAATGTTTGTCTTTCTGGTATCTTACTTACCTCACTCAAGTGGTTGTTTCCAGCTTTACCTGTGAATTTCATTATTACACTTTTCTTAATTGCATTGTGTAGCTATATCACATTTTCATTATCTATTCATTAGTTGTTTAATATTCAGTTTGTTTCTATTTCCCAGCTATTGTTAGTAGAGCAGCAATGAACATGGATAAGCAGTTTTCCTCCAGAGTAGTATACAGAGTTGTAGAGTTGGATTATGTTAGTGATCTATTTTTAGCATCTTGAGAAACCTCCAAACTGATTTCCATAGTTGTTTACCAGTTTGCATACCCCACCAACAGTGAATAAATGATCTCCTTTTCCCACATCTGTGCCAGTGTTTGTTGTTAAATGCTTTTAATCCTAGTCATTCTGATTATGAAAATGTTACAGGTTATGAACAATGTTTTTGGTTATCTTCCGAAACTTAAAAGTAAAACTATTACTGAAAACACTACAGAATTAAATCACAGTCCATGGATGCTTCACTGTCTGGTGCAAGCACAATTGTCACAGAAGACTGAGCATTTGTATAAACTAACAACTGAATCTTCCTTTTCCTAAGCATTTACAGCTCTAGAGGCAACTGACCTCCTGCCGAGACTAGCTAAACTCTCGCCATAAATTATACACAGTAAACACACTGAGCCTCCCAGTTGCAGTGAGTTGTAGGAACAACTCCACCAGGGTATTCATGGCCCACCTGACCCTAGCTTCTCTGTGCTTGTGTCATGTGTCTGTCCTTTCTTCATTCCCTCACTGCCCCTAGTCAGGTTTCCAGATCTAAGCCACAGTTTGGACCCTGGTACATCACCCACCCTCAAGTGGAAGGCCACACATCCAAGAGAATATGGGGAGCACAAAGTGAACTTAATGGGTATTTAAAACAAAACAGACAACACGAGGTTGGGTGGGTAAAGAAGAAGGCTGTTGATCTGGAAAGAGTCAGAGGAAGGCATAAATATGATCAAAACATATTATGCCAAGTTCTCAAAGAACTAATGAAAATGTAAAGCTTTAAATAAATGAAGTAAATGTAGCTTGCCTCTAATTAATTTACTCATCTAAAAATAAAGAATAATGATATATTTTTCATGTGTATGTTTTGAGAGGGTCTGTAATTTTATGTGACTTTTCTTTGCATTAAACCTCCAAGGTCATTTTCATTGCTACACATTTCTCCATGTTATTTGAAATACATAACAATTCTACAAAGGAACCTGGCAGATCGTAAAAGGCTCATATTTCTTTCAATTAAAATAACTGAGACTCCTGAATATACTATGGAGGAACTGCTATACTGATTTAAAAATTCAAATCCTGTTTTAGGGGATAAGGATTATTGAGCAAGTAAAGATGCTCGCTTTCCAAGTCTGAGAGCCAGAGTATAATTTTTGGGAACCACAAGGCTGAAGGAGATAATTAACTACTGCAGGTTGTAGCCAAGATGGACCCAAAGTCAGTTTTCCAAAGTCTTCTTCAAAATTGTTTCAAGTTGATATATTAACTAAAAGACAAAGATACATAATCCTTGTGAGTCTGAAGGGGTGAACAAGGAAGAAGGGTGATAGACATTATTTAAGTACATCTTATGCCATTATCTTTCATTCAGCTCCTCATTTGCATGAAACCACAACCTAGAATTTATGTATATGTACAAAATTGTTAAATCCATTCAACTAAACTTCATGAATAAATACAAGTCCTGAAAATTACCCCAGGATATTTGAATACAATGAGAGCAGATAAATTCCGAAAATGTCAGATTGGCATTTGATTAGCATTGTTTTTCTTTTTTTTTTTTTTAGTTCTTCATTGGACATTCTGGAAAAGATACCTGTGGTATTAAAGCAGATGTAACAGCAAAAACTGATGGAATAAAATAGGCAGATATATAAAAAAGGGGGATGCCCAGAACATAAGCCGTTATCAGGAAAACAGATGAAAGGTATTCATCCTACATATGCTGAGGGCTTCAGTTGTTCTAGTGAAACAGAAATGTTCACAGACACAAACACTTAAAAAGATTATTTCAAGGTTTATGGAGATTCAAAGCTTTTCCATTTTAGAGGCAAGAAGAGGAACAGAAGTCAGATGTGACTGAGAGTGCATTCCTCACGGCTTTAACCTCATACAGACTTTAAATATTTTCCGTAATAATATTAGACTGTCAACTCCACTCTACAATGGAGACCATCATAGATTTTTCTGAAAGTCTGGACAGTGTACAACATGAGACACTGAGAGGGGAAGCCACTGGGAGCTTACACAGATATTGTCTTTAAAATATGTCTGTTGATAAAAGTGTATAGTCCATCTTGATCCATTTTAATGACCCTTTGGAGAAGCCCTATCTGAAAACTATGAGTAGTAGGTTTAAAAACCGCAGCCAGGGATTTAAAAATACATATATGATTTGAAGTAAAAAATATAAATTTTATTTTATTTGTGCTTGTATGTGTGTGTGCTTGTGTGTTCGCGCATGCAAGCAAGGGTGCTGCCTGCATGTATTTCTGAGCACCACATGCATGCAAAGCGCTCATGGAGGGCATCTGATCCCAATGGAACTGGAGTTACCCAAAGTTCTGTGCCATCATGTGAGTGCTGGGAATCAAACCCAAGTCCTCTGGCATAGCAGTCAGAGTTCATAAACACCGAGGCACGTCTCCAGTCTTACTAAAGTGAAATCTAAGTATCAATAGACACACGTTCCTTCACTCAAAGACTGCACTAACTCATATCTATTATTCCTGGACACTGATGCCCAGTTGAGCAGTTGATCACTTTTTGGATTCTGCAGTCCTTGACCCACAGACTTGTCACAAAATATTCTTCCGTTTTGTTTCATTTTCTGTTGGACTCTTCCTTTTGCTGTAGTCCACGTTGTCGGGATTTTCAGCTACTTTTCAAGATATGCTTAAGTCCTATGAAACGGCTCCAGCAGGTAAAATGCTTGTGCACGTCTGACAATTTGAATTCAATCTTCAAAACACACATAAAGGTAGAAAAAGAGAACCAACTCCACAAGGTTATTTTATGACTTCCACATATGCACAATGGTGTCTGTGCATGTGAATGTGTAAGCAGCAATAATAAAGAAAAAGATGCTAGGTGAAGAAAGTGTACATGGTAGGGGCTAGAGGGAGGAAGGTAAAGGGATGAGTAATGTAATTTATTTTAGTTTTAAAAGTATTTAAAAATAAAATTTAAAAAATATTCAGAAACAAATTATGTTTGAAAATTTTTCTACATAGTAAACTCAGGACTTCAAATGATTCTTGCATAGCCTGGATTTCTAAAATTCAAAGGTAATGGTATCTTGAACTTTGTATGGACATTGTATGTATTACTAAGCCAAGGACTCTCTTAGATAATTAACAAAAGGACATGCAGGCTATAATAATTCTAAAACAAGTAATCTTTTGGACATTGGATGTATGGTGTCCTGGGTTCAAAACAAAATCATGAGGATTGTGAAGATTGAAGAGTAATGGCCAGAGAAACCACAAATGAATCTAGGAGGTAATTTTTTCAGGAGGGCAAAGCCCCTAAATGCATGTAAAAGACAACAGATAATGCTGGGACTTTGGAAATGTACGAATAGTAGATGATAAGGCAAGGTGGAAAAATAGTCAGATGCACAAAAGGGTGACAGATCATGGAGTAATCTGTCTTCTGGACAAGCACAGATAAATTAACAAAAATAAATGGGGCCGAAAAGATGACACTGTAGTTAAAAACATATTGGTTTCTTGCACAGGAACCAAGTTTAGTTCCCAGCACCTATACTGCGTAGTTCACAACCTCTTGCAGTTCCCGCTCCTCGGGATGCTGTTCTTGCCTCTGTAGGCACTTTCATCCATGTGCACACACTTTTATACAGACACATATGTAAAAGGATTTTACAAGTTAAATAAATATTTAAAGACATAAACAATACCAGAAGATTTCAATGGGTAGAAGTGCTTGTTGTCAAGCCTGATGGCTTAGGTTTGACTCCTGAGGGTCTACAGGGTGAAAGAAGAGAAGAGAATCCCAGAATCCCCTCTGACTTCCCAGCAAGCACCATGGCACATGCATATACACAATAAATAGTATGTTAAAATAGGACAGAACAGGTAGTTGTAGGGCAGCTTCCCAAAGTACAAAGCTTTGGCTAATGAGTGATTTATCTAGGCATAGAAGGGAAAAAAAGGAAGACAAAGGAAAGAATTATTTGATAGGGCAAGAGTCACCTCAGTGTTTACTTGACTTTAGACAAAGATAATTTGATTAAATTAGGTAGAACCTCATTTGAATGACAGTGGAAAATAATAATCCAATTTTATCTTTACATTTATATAAAATTAATATAATATATTTATATGATGCAAATACCCATCTCATCTCACTGTCTACAGCTACCTTGGGGGATAGATTACCATCCTGCTTTTCTACCTTCTAAACTTTAGTGAAGTGCTACTCATTGTCAACCGTACTCCAGAACCATGGGAAAATAATGTTTGCTCTAGAATAGGATGTTAGTGAACCAGAAATCAGCAGAATTACACAGAGAATAAATAAAGGAAGAAATAAAATATTCTGAAATTTTAACACAGAGAAGGCAGGCAATAATAGCTAATTAAGTCAGAAAATCACTGGCTTTTTGTAATACCATATTAATATTCTTAGCTGGTCTCTATAAAATTGTGTTTGTAAATAACTCAACCATTGATCACCACAAGAACAACATTCTAGCCACCATGATAATTGACATTATAACTAGTTTTTGTATCTGGGTGTCAGTTAGAGGGATACTGGACTGAGTTTCAGGCCAGAGTTTAAGTTCAGCTCTGTTCCACATAGTTCCCATCACTAAGAGCTATGTGTGTGGGTGTAAATGTATCCCCTTTCTTCCAGACAACGTGCTTTCCTAGACAACCTGGGAATGTTATTATTTAATCCCATGGCATAGGTGAATCAAAGCTTTAAAGAAAATGAAGGTGCCTATTAAATAAAATTTAAAAGGTATGTTCTTTTATTATTCTGGATTATCTAAAAGATGGAAAGAGAAGAGATAGAGAAAGAACCAGAAGGAAAACCAGAGAAAGACAAGTGTAACAGACACTCAGCCTAATGCTGACGATTTCAATAATAAGCCAGGGCACCGTGAGTCAGGGAATAGTAGAATCTTACAGAAATAGTTGGGCAAGGAAACATCTCTAGATTATCACTAGAGTCTCCAGATATAACTAATAACTCTGATTGTAGCATGGCCCAGTCAAAATTCTGACCCACAGAATGGTGGAAAATAGGTTATTGATTTAGATCAAAAAGTCCATAATGATTTGTTATGGCAATTTCAGTCTAATAGAATATCCAGCCTGCTACATATAGCTTATTATCCTTCTTGCTGACGGCTAAGGTATAAAAGCATGGGCTGAAATACTACGTATGCTAAAAGCCTCAGCTTCTGTTCATCTCACCATCAAAGGAGTGAGGAAATAGATACTGTTTGTGGAAGGGATTTTGAAGCTGTAGGAAAAGGTGTAGGCACAGGAAAGGGAAGACTGGTGCACAGTAAACCTCTCACTACACCAACATGGACCCAAGATCTGTTTTGAAAATAAGTTGGCTACCATGTACTCCATAACTGGAGTTGGAACGCAGGTCTCCCACTTTGCATAGATGGTACGGACAAATCATGATCGTCATATATTTTTTTAAGGGAAAAGCAGACATAAATATGTTAGAAACATCTACACTAGTAGAGCCATTCCAGACAGGGATCTAGTGAGATTTAACTGAAAATTTCAAAGTCTATTCCTTCTCTACAGAGGGGTACAACAAAGCAGATCCAGGTGAGAAAATATTTATTACAGTGCAGTTAAGTGTTGCCAAGTACTCAGTGGTGGAAGAATAAAGTATAACATAAAAAAAAAATCTATGGTCACTGTCACATACTATGCAATAGTGAAAGGCAAAATTTGATTACACATGTGGACAGATTGTAGAGTATATGTTAGGTGGGAAAAGGAACATTATGCAGCTCCTAACACAGACTGGTCTATCTAACAATTAAAATCCCCTGAGTGTTGTGTAGTTTCAAACACCTTTAACTACAAAAAAAAAACCCATAAAAAGGAAAATTGGTAGGTAAAAATAAATACCCATATATTAGATGCAGACATTACAAAGAAGAATTGAGAAAAACCAGACAAAAAGCATGAGATATTTTAAGTACAGAGGTGTAGATAATGATCATAAAAAAAAAGTGCTAGCTAAAGTCAATTATATGCATCCAGTTCTTGGCAAATAAGAGACAGGAAGAGATGGAGAAACAGGAGAGAGAAAAAGTGTTTGCCCATCAGGTAAAAGCTCCATAAAGCAAGAGAAGTTTCATATCACAGCACTTTTTCCCCATTAAGTTTTACACCTTCTAAAGGAGACCAATGCTTTCTAGCCCATTCTAATATCTGTCTGTATATACTCTCCACATATAAATATAGTGTGTGTGCATGTTCTCACACACACAAGGGGAAAAAAGGGAGGGAAGAAAAGAGAGGAAGAAAATATTTTTTTCTTAGCAATTTAATTTCTTTTCTTAATTATTTTAGTAAAGCTGTTGAAAGTACTTTGACCTCAAGAGTTCATTTTTAAACTGTGTCTTAAGCTTTCCCATATAAAGTTCACCTTTCTTGGGAGTAATATTGAAAATAAGGCAGCGGATTACATCAGTTACCTACAAGGCATTCTCTGTATTGAGACATCTCCTTTGCAGAGTGGAAATCACTTCATCTTCAATAGTGAAACAGGGGAGCAGAGTCTGGTCTAGCCTATTTGGGGCAATTACGGGTCTTAATTGAGAAGAAAGGGCTTTAGAAGCTGCTTTCTGGGTTACAGCCACTGGGGTGCCATCATGGTAGCAGAGCCTCATGCTACTGACCAGCATGCCAAGGTGACTGGAGTCTCCTCTGCCCTGAACTAGAACACATTTCCTCCAGCAGTCCAGATTCACATATGTAACTGCTCCTGACAGAGACAGGCTTTGGGGAGATTGAGGACATGATAGACACACAGTAACTTTATAATTATCACAAGTCAATAGACAACGAACAAACCAATTCTGTTCTTTCAGAACTCACATATGCGCACACACACACACACACACACACACACACACACACACACACACACACACACACACTATAGCCATGTTATTAGTTACATTTTCATTGTTATGATAAATACATAAGAGAAACAATTAAGAGGAAGAAATCATTACTTTGACTCATAATTTCAACAGTTTGCTCTACTACTGCTGTCCTGGTGACCATAAGAAGATATGATGGAATGGAGCTGCCCAACAAATGATGGCCAGGATATAGAAAAAGAAGGACTTGGAACAAGGTAACTCTTTCCAAGGCACAACCCAATGATACATTTTCTGCTTTTAGGGCCTACATCTTATATCTCCACTGTATCCCAATATCGTTCAACTATGAATGATCAAGAGATTAAAATATTGATGAAGGAGCAGTCACCTTTCAGTAGCATGCCAGCTGGAAACTAACCCTTCAACACATAAGCTCTTTGAAGAGGCACTGATTTTTTTAATGTTTTTTTTTATTTATTGCATTTTATTCACTTTGCATTCCACCTATAGCCCCCTCCCCCGACCTCTCCCAATCCTGCCCTCCCTCCATTTTCTCCTCCCATACCCCTCCCCTAGTCTACTGATAGGAGAGGTCCTCCTCCCCTTCTATCTGACCCTAGCCTATCAGGTCTCATCAGGACTGGTGGTGTTGTCTTCCTCTGTGGCCTGTTAAAACTACCTTCCCCCTCAGGGGGGAGGTGATTAAAGAGGCAGTATGTTTTGCATGTCTTCCTTGAGAATGTCATACGTGTAGACAATGTATTTTGATTGTATGCAGGCCCCATTTTCCCTCCATCTCCTTCCAGATGGTACCTCTTCTATATCCTCCTCCTAACTTCATGCTCTCATATGCATACACACAAACTACATCACTGACTCAAATTAGTGCTGCTTGTATGTGCAGGGGTACAGGGTCATCCACTAAGGTATGGGAAACTGAGCATGAGCAGCAACACTGAGGAACTTCTTTGCCTCAACTACCATCAACTGCCAATAGATCTTCAGCCACGGTGAAGTCTTACACAGGCAGATACTGCCTGGCAGGAAGGGTGGAGTGTGAATTCAGAGGACTACATACATGTGATCCACCTCCTCTAGAGTCTATTCAGCAGGTCTCAGGGGAAAACAAATTCATTCCCACAAAGACTCCAAGAACTGCTGGTTATAAATTATAAAAGACAATAGTAACATTATACAGACTGAACAGGTTATATTTAGAAATATATCTGCATTTATACATACATATATGCATGTAATGATTAATAAAAAAAGGACATGAATTTGAAAGGGAACAAGAAGAACTATATAGGAGAGCTTGGAGGGAGGCAGGGGAAGGGATAAATGATGTAATTATTTCTGAGATTATGTTCTCAAAAATAAAGAAAAAGAAAAGAGGATTTAAAAGAGACGTGTCTGTGCTGATTGTAAGATCAGGATTTTAGTAAAAAATGTTTTGAAATAGAAGCATCCTGGCACAAGAGAAAATGAGCAGATATGTCCATACCCTCTTCCTAAGCCAATCCACTGTGAATGCCAGACAGTATGTACACTCATATAAAACATGGATGTGCTAATATCAGAATGAAAGCCTGCAATAGTTTTCCATTAGGGATATGGTTTTATGTTTCTACAGGAAATAAAAAGACATGGATACCATCAGATTGTATGAAGATTTGAACTGCTGGAAAGGTCTCTTGAAAACCTCGACCACTGATCTGAAAAGCATTTAGTTTATTTAAAAATCTCAGGCTGGAGAAAAGGTTCAGCGGTTAAGAGCATGACTGCTCTTCCAGAGAACCCGGGTTCAATTCCCAGTATCCACATGGCAGCTCACAACTCTCTGTAACTCCAAGATCTGACACCCTCACACAGACACACATGCAGACTAAACACCAATGCACATAAAGTAAAAATAAATAAATTGTTAAAAATCTCTCTGTTTATAATTTCTCACTCAACACAGTACAATTAATGGTTTGAAAAAGAAAGGGGGAAATATCTTGAGAATTTTTGGTTTCTTTAAAAGTCCAGTTATGTTGGGAATGTATGTTTGTTTTAATCCCGGGTGTGGGGTATGGGGCTGCTTCAGATTGTCCATTATTTGTTTTGTGCTTTAGGAGGGGTGTAATTTTGACAGCTGAAAATAGTTTATGTTTGGTACTCTGGGGACTCCTTAAAGGGTATAAAAAACTGCTAGACCACAAGAGAACTGGTGGCTGCTGCTGCCCCCTGCTGCTTCTGGTTCCTGCTGCAGGTGGTTGCTGATTGCTTTTTCTGGTTGCTGGATTGCTGATTGCTCTTTGGAGACATCCTGACCACGGACAATGGACTAGCCCAAAGGAACCCTATGCCTCTAATCAGCAGGAAGTAGTCTAAAGAGATCCACAACCCTTTTCCACTCTAACCTTCTTTGTCTTCTACCTAGTGTTGGGGGTGGTGGTGGAAGGGATTGGGTTGGAGAAGGGTAAAAGAACTCAATAAAGTAGCCAGAACTCTGACACCAAGCCTTAAAAACTCCATGCTAGGGAGAGATCCTGTCTCAAAAAACCTATGGACAACACTGAGGAACAACGGCTGAGGTTGAGGTTATCCTCTGAGCCCTGACATCATGTACAGCCCCACTGCCCACCACACACACACATATACACAGTACTTTGAGGATATTATGCCCACACACACACAAACACAGTATTTTGAGGATATTATCTATAGCCCGCCACATATATATATATATATATATATATATATATATATATATATATATTTATATTACTTTGATGATGCTATGCATGCGTGCATACACGCATAAACACGCATACACACACACACACACACACACACACTAGTCTGAGGATATTAGTTCAAAAATTTTGCACACACTCTTCCAGAATTTATGGAGCCAGTCAGAAAGTTACAAATAAAAACAATTTAGCTCTAGGTTCCTGAGATTTCTGGCAATGACACCCTTGCAGTGTGCTGACTGTTCTGGAGCTCTGGGGTTCTCCAGGTTAAAGGTTAAATTGTAAAACGGCTGGAGAGTCTGGCTCTGTCTGCTGTTCTCAGAGTGCAGAATTTATTACTCAGTTATGGTCTCATCTAGTATTCAAGGTAAACAGCCTCATTAAAAGTATAATGCAAAGAAGATTCACAACTTTCCACACAGGGTCAGAGAGGTTGGCTAAGGAAGAGGGGGCGGCAGTCACTGAGACAGGACTCTTGCTTGCTGTGTCCTTGTCTCACTTGCTGTCTACACACTTTGTCATTTTAAGAATGCTATCAGCCAAGAAAGGTTAGGATAACCATATGCAAAAGTTAGGAGCCAAAATCTCTCTGGACGTTTTAAGCAGTGGTGGCGGGAATGAAACTTGGTAACAGACAACCAGTTGAGGAAAGCCAGAAAAGCAAAAACAGCGGTCTCTTCCGTGAAGGGTGAGCAGGCTTCTTCAAGCCTGGCCTGACCTGTGGAGCGGCAGGGAGGCAAGTCCCTTACCCGGAATGCAATCTCTTTCTTCCCCCATCCTATTACCTTCTATCTGGAATACTTCACACTCAAAATTTCTGCAGAAGCATCCTATTCAAAGTCCCCTTGATGATCTCAGGCCTCTTTGGGTATTGTCTTCATCTTCTGTTCCCACAGAGCTGGCACCCTGCTTTCAGGTGAGTAAAAACAGTGTATTGTTTTTGTTCTGTTTTTTTTTTTTTTTTTTTTTTTGGCTTCCCTTCTGTGTCTCACTACTGAAAGTTACACTCTTTTCCTCCCAGCAGCACAAGGTGACATTGAATCAGCACGGAGGCCCAGAATGGTGCTGTGTATGTTATTTTGGTTCTGGGGCTGGAATCAGGACACTGCCTATGCTAAGCAAGTGTGGTCGCATCGAGTTGCACTCCCCACCCCTACAATGCTTGAGTCAAAGCTATGTTAGGGCAAGTGAGCTACAGTAACAAAGGTGAGCAGAAAAAAGACATCTGAAGCATGAGGTAAGAAAAAAAAATAGGTGAATCACTTTCTTAGAAGAGAACATACTATTTCAAAGGTCCTAAGATATTACTGTATGTTAATGATGGTAGTGTCTTCTTCATGCCCATACGGCAGGGGAATGCCTCATTTCTCTCAGAAAGAAGTATCAGCGACTTAGGGCATAAATCTGTAACACATCAAGACTTGGAGAGATTAGCACTTCCTTTCCTAATCATGCAATAGTGGTATTTAATGGTGGTGGGAGAATTTTCAGGTCTAGTGAACTCTACTCAACTGTGTCTGGGACTTTCCTTCAAACAGTTCTGATCACTAATTTTAAATAGAAGAGAGGGAAATGATCTCACAGTTACACACCATTAGCAACTATAATGGGGTGAGATTTTACAGACTGCAAAGTCACTGCTTTGTGTGAAGATGGAAGATCATGAAGTGTTGTTATTAAGCAGAATGTGTAGCACACCGGCTTCACTTCTGCTGTGGAGGCTTGTCATTGAAACATCAGTGTGTATTGACTTTAAAATTCATTGGATATCTATCTATCTACGATCTAGCTATCATCTGTCTATTACTTGTGTGTATGTGTTCACATATTCTTTAACTTGGTCTTATGTAAGGCCATCTTCCTGTAAATATATAATACAGTTTGATCATATCCTGTTACCCTCCCATGTCTCCCTTTCATTCCTTAGTTTTGTTTCTATGACCCTGCCATCTGTAAATGTGTGTGTGTGTGTGTGTGTGTGTGTGTGTGTGTGTGTGTGTGTGT
>NW_026596069.1:19581597-19587236 GCF_907164565.1 Psammomys obesus
TGTGTGTGTGTGTGTGTGTGTGTGTGTGTGTGTGTGTGTGTGTGTGTGTTTATATCACCTGGAAGGTGGCTTTTAAAAATAACTAAACCATGAAGTCAAGACCATTAATTCATCTTTGCATGGTTGAGCATTTATTTTATACTATGATATTTGGTTCATATATTCCTAGCATATGATGAGGAACATGTGTGGCAAGTGCAGAAATAAAAATGAGGCAAGTAGATTAATATGGGATGCCCACTGGCCAGGTCCAACTGTAAAGGCTCTACCAGTCTAGAAAGCATACCTGGCTTTCATCGTAACTGGGTACCTAGTAGACATGTTGATGATGATGATGATGAGAGGGTGAACATTCCTCCCTGCATATGATATTAAACTGCTTAGCTAACTACAGAGGAGAGAGTTAGGGGCTAATGTATTGTTTCTACCACAGCAAGCTCAAAAAGAAGAAGGCAGATCCTCTTCCCCACCAGCCCTCTCCAGTATCTCTGTCAGCTCTTGGCCTATTAGTACCAGCTATTCTAAATCTGCATTTTAAGCATCACAAGCACTGTCTTGTCTTGTGGTTGTAACCTTTCCCGTGTCTTATACAGGACTGGCTTTTCTTCTGGCTACTTAATAATGAGATTGCATAGGCATGCAAAGCACAGCATAGGAACAAAACAAGAAGTTACATGTTGCATGCTAAGAAGTGTATGTGGGACAAGAAAAAAACACTAAATATAGAAACAATAATAAATTTGTGGCAATGAGTGTCTGCTTAGAAGGGTTTGAGTGCTGGAGGAGTTCAAATCATGGGTAACACAACCCAGGAAAGAAATTGTGTTAGTGAGGTTTCTATCTCTGTGACAAAATACACGAGGCCATCGGCTTAAAAGAAGGAAATGTTTTGCCTCACAGTTTCAGAGGATTTCCTCCGTGGTCAAGCAGATACCCATTTTAAAGTTTTCATAAAGCAATGAACTGATTCTGTTCCGCTGGACTGCGCCTCCTAGAGCTTTCCACACACATTTCTAGGAGTGCTGCAGGATGGACACCAAACCTTGGACACTGGAGTCTTTGGAAGGCAATCAAGATCTAACTTATGAAAGTACCTCTTCTCTTAGTAAACTAAAAAAGTTAGAAAAATATATTAACTGTAAAAATATAGAAATATACTAATAGAAATTGCTGTGCAACAAAATATTTAAAAAAAACTGCAAACCTCTCTCTCTCTTTCCTCCCTCCCTACTTTTCTCCTACCCTCTGGCCTTCCCTCCCTTTCTTCTTTCTCTTTCTTTCTTTCTTTCTTTCTTTCTTTCTTTCTTTCTTTCTTTCTTTCTCTTTTATCTGCTTCCCATGCAGCCCCACCTTGCTTAGAACCCACTGAAGTAACAAGGGATGACCTGTCACTCCTGCTTCTGCCTCTTGGGCACTGGGATGAAAGGCCATGTGCTACCACACAGAGCCTATGAGATAGAACACAGGGCTGATGCATGCTAAGCAGCTACTCACTCTATCAAGTGTGCTAGTCCTTAGCCCGGAACTTTAAAGCTGCACTGGTCTTTGTGCTCGTACTTGAAATTGCTTGCTAAGAGGAGGTAGCGTTTTCAAGTTTAAGTCATATTAAAAATCTCATAAATACATTACAAAGAAAAAGGATGCTTACATGCAAATTCTAAGCCCATAAAAAAGATGGAAGAACACTTACCTATAAGTTGAAAATATCCTGTATATAGATAACATTGTAGAAAAAAAACCAATATCTTGATTGAAATAAGATTCAACAAAACAGAGTAATTTAATAATAGTCCCCAAGTTGACTGAGCTTCTGAGTTTCTATTATGGCTCCTCTGGCTTAGGTGTTAGCAAGCTTTTTCTGTAAAGGACTAGTTAATAAAACGTTTAATCTTATACAGTCATTTTATCTGTTTCATTTATTCTATTTTATTATGTTAATATAAAATTAGCCATGGTCACTATAATAATTGTGATGGCTGTGTTCCCATCAGCCTAGATTTACAAGGACAAGTAAGAGGCCCTATTTTGCCTGGACCACTAGTTTTCAGACTCTGGACTGGTCCTGATTACTAATGTCACTTCTTAGTTCATATCCAGAACTTCAGACTAGTGTAACTCCAAGGGCTCTGCAAAGCAGCACTCACACCCAATACGCTCCTCACTGCATAAAAAGGCAGATGAAGGGTCAACACCGCTTTGTCCTTAGCATCTTCTAAAGTATTGCCCATCTTAGGGAATGGGCAGAGAATCATCAAGAAGACACAAATAGCTTCTTTTCAGTTGCTTCCTTCTGCTAAAGGACTAGTAAACATGTGTTTGTTTGTTTGTTTGTTTGTTTTGGCTTGATGGTTTGTTTTTGAAGCAGGACAGAGGTGCTCCTCCTCTGTACTCCTAACATGTTTTAGTTTCTGTTTCAATTTCCTACGATTTCTCTTTGGATTACAAACCTTTCAGGTTTACCTGCCCTTCATTGCTTGAAGTGCGTTTTCACAGGTGTTTATTTTAGTTGGATCATTCTGAATCCCGGCAC
This sequence comes from Psammomys obesus, assembly GCF_907164565.1. Taxonomy (NCBI): domain Eukaryota; kingdom Metazoa; phylum Chordata; class Mammalia; order Rodentia; family Muridae; genus Psammomys; species Psammomys obesus. The sequence continues at coordinate 19,584,128 of NW_026596069.1, forward strand.
TAGAGTATACATCTTAGGAAAACAAAAGATATTTCTAGTCTGGTTCCTATTTTGCTCTTCGTGACAGGATCATGCCTGTTCTATCACAAGGGTTCAGCAGTTATTTGATGATGAACAAACAAACTGAAGAATGCCTAAACAAGTATCAGGCATCCAACAAATCCAATGCTCAGGGGGAAAATATACTTACTAAATTCTTAGGACTAATTATAACAACATTTGTTCCCATGTTTTCAGTTCTAAAGATTTACTGAAAGTTCTAGAATTTGGAAAACATAGGGAGCTGAATTTGTTAAGCTAGCATTAACTTACCTAAAACACAAGAAAGAAAAGAGTGGAGAATTGCTGAAGTGGAAACTTCTGGACTCAGTTTTGTCCTGTGATGTTTTGCTGCAAGCTGGGCTAGTGATGTTTTGCCCAGGCTGGCTTGTCAGAGAGCACATGATATTTTGCTCTCTCATACAAGGGGCATGACTTTGGCCAGCTGAGAAAATCCGTGGGTGGACATTGAGGAGAGGGCATATATACAAGCCCAGGCAGAGGATAAATTGTTAGGATAAATGTTTTTAGGATAAATTTCGCTGAGCTGATCTCGTGCTTTGATGCTTGACTTCACAGACAGAAACATTCTAGAGAGCTTCTCTGGGCAATCCAACTGAGTCTTTCAGCTTTCACTGACTTTGTGTTGCTGTTTCGTGTTGGCCCTTGGACTGGACTGCTGTTATCTCCTAACGACCCATGACCCTGATCAGCAGAAAGTAGATAAAAGAGGACTAACAGCCCTTTTCCCTACTAATCTCCTACCTAAGGGTGGTTGAAAGGGAGGCAAAGATGCTTAAGAACCCTAAATAACGTAAATTTGGTGAAAAATCTAAGCCTACAAATTGCTTTTGCACAATCTGCTTTCTTGAGCTACTCGATGCAATCCTGACGACATTTCATCTCCCAGATGATTTTGTTGTGCACTCAGAGCTAGGCCCACAGTGCAGACAGCCTTACCTGGTGTTCCAGAGGAGAATGAAGCGAACAGTTTACGGTAGCAATAGGTCATTGAAACTAAATTTTTATATTCCCAATTAAGGAACCTTCTTGTTCCATATATTCTTACTGTTAAACTCTGAGTCATAATGAGATTACAAGGTTTGAGCTATTTTTATCTCTCCAACTGAACCAGAGCATGCTGATCCACAGATATGTACACAGAACAATAGAGCAAGAGACCTGAATTCTATGTTGGCCTATATAAGATTTATTTCAAGATGAAAGTTACTTAACATATCATAGCAATACACCTAATTATTCACAAGTGGTCCTAGGTAAATACATAACTATTTTTAAAGGATCTGAGATTGATATATATATACACAAATTAATATAAATACACATATAATGTATGTATATTATGTATATTAATACATGTATATTAATCCAAGTCAATTCTAGCTACATCTCAAAGATGAATTTGTAAAACAACCTGGTACTTGGAGATGGGCTACATTTTATTCATATGAAGTTTTGACTTACGAAAGTTCTGTCAGAGACACTGAGTTAAGAATCTCACTGGCCTTTTCTATATAAAAAATATCCTTGTCCATGAATGTGTTTGTTATGTATATATAACATACTGAAAGAAGAACAGATAAAGGAATAGTCTAAGAAATAATGGCAAAGGATGAGTTTTCCTTTGTGTGAAGAGATCTTACAATCTGTTCATGATTTTAACTTTCTAGATTAAATATATATATATATTTATATTATATTAAATATATTATATATATAAATATATATTTATATAAATATATATATATATATATATTTCTGAAAGACCTGTAAGGTCACCTGTTTATTCTTGCTAATTGGTAATGTCTGTCTTTGTGGTTTGCAAGCCTTAAAGTTGATTTTTTTTTCTGTTGCTTCAAGTTTATAATTGTTATTGTTAATTTTTTTTTAAATTTTTATTTAGGGGTGTGTGTGTGTGTAAGAATCTGGGGAGGCCATAAAACAGGGTTGGATCCCCTGGAAGTGAAGTTTTGGCAATTAAGACTCACCCAGTATGGGTGCTGGAAACCCAGCTCCATCATCTCTATGAGCAGAATTGACTCATAAAAGTGGAACCATTTCTGTTGCTCTCATTTACGTAATTTTAAAAACCTGTTTTTCCTATCTGTTGCAGAGGTGCATGCCTGTAATCCCAGCACACAGGGAGGCAGAGGCAGATGTATCTCTGTGAGTTTGAGGCCAGCCTGGTCTACAGAGTGAGTCCGGGAAAACCAAGGCTACCCGGAGAAATCCTGTCTCGAAAAACAAACAAACCAAAAACAAACTTGCTTCTTTCCCTCTGCTTGTTTTGGTTTGCTTTACTCTTCATGTTCTGGAGTCTTAAGAATTTAGATTATTTATTTAATATATGTCTTCTTTTCTCATTTCTGCTTGTAAGACTATACATTTCTTTTGCAGTACTGCTTTCTCTCTGTACCGAAACTTTTATGTTGCTTTTTCATTTTTTTTTCTTCAGCCCAGTAAGTGTCATATCTTCCCTTGAGACTTGTCTGACACGTCTATTATTGATGCATGTTTCCAAGATTTTGTATATTTTTCTGTTATTGATTTCTAGCTTGATTCCCTTGTGGTTGGATGGCATACTATGGTTTCAATCCTCTAAATGTTTTGACATATAACTTATGACTCCATTTCTTTTTTTTGGAATATATTTTACGGATGCTTAAAAACCGTGCTCAGTCTGTTGTTAACTGGACTGCTCTATCAGAACAATAAAAAAAAAAAGATCAATTAGATCCTGTCATTAGATGGAGTTCTTTTTTAAAATTTATATTGACTCCTTGTGAATTTCACATCATGCACCCCAATCCTGCTTAGCTCTCCCTCTTCTCATGCCCACTCTCTACCCTTGCAACCTCCTTTTAACAAAGAAAAGAAAATTTTGTTGTGGAATCTGTAGCATGTCACAGTGCATCCCACAGTATAGACTTTTGTCTCTCTCTCTCTCTCTCTCTCTCTCTCTCTCTCTATATATATATATATATATATATATATATATATATATATATATATATATAGAGAGAGAGAGAGAGAGAGAGAGAGAGAGAGA
>NW_026596069.1:19587336-19638476 GCF_907164565.1 Psammomys obesus
TATATATATATATATATATATATATATATATATATATATATTCTTGCAAATATTGATTGCAGTGACTTGGTCTGGTATGAGGCCCCGGCTTCTGTTCCTCTATCAATGCTGGGGCTCACTGGCACTCCTCTCGGATATCCCGGTGTTGCCCTGTGTCATTGAGATCCTGTAGCTTTGGATCTGCACGACCAGCCCCTTCATGTACTCCAACAGTTCACGGGTAGAGTAGGTGTTGGACTGGGCCAATTCAAAGCTCTAGATCTGGGCCTGAGAATATCTGAGCTTTGCAGCCCTCTACCCTCCTGCCCAGGCGAGGTGTAGGGCCCACTCTCCTGAGCACTGCAGCCTGTGAGAAGCAGGAAAGGCTCTCCTGCTCTCATTAACTCAGGTCAGTAGCTCTCCATCCTGCCATAAATGGTGAGGGATGAGGGAAGGGAGGAGGGTATCTCTCTCTCATCTCCCAGCAGACAAGGGACAGGCCCAGAGAAGCTTGCTTTCACTCAAGCTCTTGAGGCAGACTCACCCTCAACACCCACATCCAGGGCCCACTTTGCTGTGCTGCCCAGGTGAGGGGCAGGGACAGCTCTTCTGCTTCCATGACCTCAGCGCCAGGGCTCCCTCCTGCAGCTGGTGGTGAGGTGCCAAGAGAAGAGAGGGTATCTCTCCCTTATCTGTGCAACCGCACAGGAGTGGCAGGGCCAGCTCTCCCAAGCTTTTATCCTCAGGGCTGCCTCATCCTCAACTCCTGCAATGTGTTCGTTGGGGGTGGGGGCGTGGAAGAGGAGCTGCTTTTCTAAGTACTGCAGCTGGCTAGAAGTGGGGTCAGTTCTTCTGCTCTCATGTCCCCTGGGCCAGATCTCCCAGGATTCCTAGGTGAGGGGTGGGACCAGTTCTGCATGGCCCTCAGAAATTAACATGTCCCCAGGCAGCAGCCTAGACCAACAACATCTGTCAGGCCTTTCGTAGTAACAGGCCCCTGCTGTTACATGGTCATGGTCCCAGGTGGCATCCCTGGCTGCTCACATCAGTCTGATCATCAGTACCCTCAAGTCTCCAGTTCTGCCTCTCTTCATCGTGCCCATATCCTTCTGTTTCTCTTTCTTTTCCATTTCCCCTCTTAGTAGTGCTCGGGATCTCTGAGTGTCTGGGGCCATCTCAGGAGTGCTATATCCCATTTGTGCATTATGATATCAGGCAAGGGCCATCTTGACCACGGTCTATTCTCCAGGACTGGATGGCACCAGACTTGTGGTCCTCTCAGGCTTGCTCCTTGCCTGGCCCACCTGAGTGACCGCATGCAAGGGTCATCTGTCTCTGGCCCACTCCTGCCCTGGACCTGAGGTCCCCAGCCTGCATGTCCTCAGACTGGTGGTCATCTCAGGCTAGCTCCATGTGCAGGCCCCATAGCACTGATCTGGTGGTTGTCTCAGGTTCATTTTTTTCAGGGAATGTTATGCTACTAATCATTCAGATGTTCATAGGTCAGAACACTGAACATAGTCATAGCCTCTCTTCGTTCTACCACCTACTGACGCAAATGTGACACAGCAGCTACACCTGTAGTGCTTTTGGGACCAGGAATTAGTCTTATATTCTTATTGAGATTCCATCTTATTGTTTGTGTTTCAACAAAAAGACTGATTTAAGTCCCTGGCTCTGATTGTGCCGTTGAAGCCTTACTGTTTGGTATATATACATTCAGGACTGCATGTCTTCTTTACAAACTCTTTTATTATCATTTTATAATCCTTTCATGGATATGAGAAATCTCTTTGATCTGCAATCTACTACTTCTATTACTAACATAATCACCTCTGCTTTCTGTGAACTAATGTTTATCAGTACTCCTCACTGTTTTACCTTTAAAAATCCTATGTGCACGAAGGGAGTTTCTTACAGACAGTTTATCATTGGGCCACTCTGATAATCTTGAGAACTGATTCATTTAGACTATTTGCATTTAATTTAATAATGATGTATTAGCGATTAGGATTTTTGCATTTTGTTTTCTTTTTTTTTTTTTTCATATGTGAACTGGTATGGGTGGGTGGTGTGCTTCTGTGTAGGGATCGGACTACATTCTGGGAAATCGTTCTGTTACTCAGGGGCCGTATACCATCAGGAGTGTGTGTGTGTGTGTGTGTGTGTGTGTGTGTGTGTGTGTGTGTAGACAGGTTCTCTCACTAACCTGGACTATGAGGGAGTTGGCTAGGCTAGAAGTCTAAGCAGCCTAAGATATCTGTTTGTCTCAGCCTTGCCAGCCTTAGGATTCCAAGCATGGGTCACCACACTCAGATTTCTTTCATGTGTGTGTTCTTGTGATTGAAAGCCTGTCTTGCTGCTCACAAGGCAAGCGCATCACCTACTAAACTGTCTCTAGCAGCTTCCTCTGTAGTCTCTCTGCTCTGGTTATTTTTAATGACCTCATGTATATTTCTTATATCATTTACAGCAGCCTTTTTTTTATTTCTCTGCAGTGTTTTTCCTCATTCCTTTTTGTATGTAAGTTTTCTGTAGTGGATGCACTAGAAAGCGGTTCCCTAATACAATGTTATCATTTTGCCAGTGGAAAGGAAACACAGATTCTTTTTTTTATATATTTTTTATTTTTTATATTAATCATAGGTTATTTACTTTGTATCCCAGCCTTAATCCCTTTCCTTATTCCCTCCCAATCCTATCCTCCCTCCCTCATCTCCTCCCTGCCCCTCTCTAAGTCCTCTGGTAGGGGAGGTCCTTCTCCCCTTCCATCTGACCCTAGTTTATCAGGTCTCATCAAGACCGGCTGCAATATCCTCCTCTGTGGCCTAGCAAGGCTACTCCTCCCTCGGGGATGGGGAGGTCAAAGAGCCTGCCACTGAGTTTATGTCAGAGACAGTCCCTGTTCTCCTTACTAGGGAACCCACTTGGATGCTGAGCTGCCATGGGCTACATCTGAGCAGGGGTTCTAGGTTATCTCCATGCATGGTCCTTGGTTGGAGAGAGAGGGAAATGCAGATTCTTATGTCTACTTACATTCCCTTAACCTCTTTTTAAAAATGACATAATAGCCTTAAGACTCAAGGGAAAAGAAAAGACCATTTCTTCATTTGAGATTGTTTAGATTTCTACTTCATTCTTGAAATATATATATGGTTTTTGTAGGCAAAACTTTCTTTCAGAATGTGAAGAATGTGGTTCCAGGAGGGACATCTTCATCAATAAAATTGTTCATACACAATAAAGAGTCATTCTTCTCTTGCTGGACCCAAAGCTCTTTGAGTAGGTAAGATGCTTATCCTTATTCCCTATGTATTTCCTTTGACCTCCCCACCAGAAAGGGAGGTGATCTGTGGTAAAAGCACTAGTTCCCTATTAGGCCTATTCTGCTGTCCTAGTGATGAAGATATGGGGGATTATTGCTTCTAAATGAGGATGGAAGTTGGATGTTCATGTGCACTGCAATGATGCCGTGACAAAGGCTCTTCCAATTATACAGTAGAATGGAAGACAACACTCTTTACTTGATACTGTCTCTGCATGGCATCTAGAGTGTCTTTATTGCACCTTATTAGAATTGATGGCTAGATTCCCCTTTCATGCCTTGTTGGCTTGGGTGGTTACTTGCAGTAGATCTGTCATTGACTAAAATTTTGTCAATTTAAGCTGTTATCTTACTGGTTTTATTTCTAGAAAAACAGCCTTTATTAGTGATTTTTTAAAAAATATAAGTATTTTTTAATTTCCAGATTAACCATGCACCTTGTTCCAATGAGAAGATATAAAAAATAAATAAATAAAAGTAGGCCCATAATATTCCGTTTAGTGCTGTCTCAGAACCCAAGGTCCAACTTAAGAGTATGTCTAGGTTTACTTTAAATATAATAGGCAGGATATTTATCTGACTGTAAAAAAAAATCACTCCTGTTTATCAATTTTTTATTTTCTTTTTTTTCTTATAGGATTATATTAAGGGTCTTCCACATTCTTGGCAAGTACTTTACCACTAAGCCGTATAACCACAAACCTTTGCATGATTCATTTATATTTGAAATATACATATTTCAAAAAGTAAACTTTGATTAAATGTTGAGCAATAAAATCACTACAGGAAATTCTTGGCATTCTGGTGAAAGTAAATTAATTTTTCTTTTTTGACTATGGAGAAATGTTGAAAGAATTTTAAAACCAGGAGTGAATAAATAACATCAGAGAGAGGAGGGAGAAAGAGAGGAAGGGAGGGGGAGGGAGAGAGAGCTGATTCTGGGTGGAATGTTCCCTGAAGAAGAGAGAGAGATGGGAGGTAGAAGGGGATGAAATATTTAGAGTTCACTTATAAAACAGTAAGGCACAGAAAGGGACATCTCTAGAGGGTAATAACATGGGTGAAGAGAGTGGACGTCACCAGAAATAAGCAAAATAAAAGAACTGGGTGCTGGAATCATGTGATGAGGTCAGCAACTTTCATACATCCCCAATGACGGTTCTTCTGAAACTCTGTGTCTCCTGCTCTGAGGAGGATTCTAGGGACTCTGTGATGAATACATAGTTCTTGTGTTACAGATTTTCAAGCAAATCAGTGAGAATACCATTAGTTTTCTTGGCCTGATATGAGTTTCTTCTGTTGTTTTAACTTCCCTTGCAAGCATTTCTAAAAGACTAAAAGATCTTGTCATCTCAGAAATGAAGCTATCTGTGAGCAAATAAGCTTTATTGTTTCATGGGAAAGATCTAAGCAGCAGAGTCCCTTCTTGAACCCCAGTTTGAGACACCGTGACTCTTGTATGCTGAGAATCACTCCAGCAAGGATTTGGAATGGCATAAACCTAAATGAAGATTAGGAGGATGGATTTAATATTATGTACATCTAACCATAGCAGGGAAGCTGATAATTACCAAAACTGCAGCAGGCAAGGTACAACTTGAAAGCAATCTTTGAGTAACACTAGACTTGCCAAAAGAAAAAACATAAAAACAAAAATTTCAAGACCCTTTGAAACTTCATATTACTGTAGGGCACAATTTTTTGTCCCTTTTAAAATGGGTGTCACATTACTGTTTCACTTAGCTCATACATAAAAGAGATCCTAGAGGGTGTGGGGAAATATAAGGGTTATGATTTTTGAAAGTCTAAGGTACATATGAGAAGAAATACAGCTGTGTCTCAGCAGCTGAAGAAAAGATGCAAGAGCGATGGCTAAACTCCTCTGACATCCTCACCATAAATCATCTTTTAAACCAGCCACTTTTAAGACCGCCCCTTCCTCTTGGCGCATTGCACTGAATAGCACAAAATTTAGAATCACACTATGCTTTTGATATCATAAAATAGAACTGATTAGTGTCCATCTAATTCTAAAAGCTGATGCTGCAGAGACCCTACCGGACAGTGTGTGGTTCTTTTCTAAATTGATAACTGAACTAGCTTCTTGTGAATCAAACGATCCCTGTGTATGAAGAAGAGCAGGGATTCTTGTGAATTCAGGTGACAGACAGCATTGTTAGATTTCACAGCATCATCCACACCAGGGAGAGGAGGGACAATAAGAATAGAACACAGGCATCTCTAGACTTAATCTTAGAGTGTGGACCGCAGAAAAGCAAATGGGACAGTACGGGCGCTTTGTTCTAAGAAAACAGGAAATTGATTAAATTTTTATAGTGCAAGTGCTGTGTCAAGTCACAGATGTGTACCATGCTTACTGCATGCAGAACTTACTCATGACTCCCTGAGACAGAACATGGGCTCCTGTTTCTGCACATGCTTGCTTTCTGCTCTCTTCTTCAACTAGCTGAGGAGGATTGTTAGATAAAAGTATTCCCACTGTTCCCTTACAGGGTGTCACCTGAGAGACTGAATACGCAAATCAACAGCAGGCAGACCACACATAATAATGCAATTTCAACTCACAAAGTCTTCAACAACCAATCCAGAAACTCAGCTCACCTCTTCTGCTCCGTAAACTCCAAATGTGACCTTGATAATCTGTCTCTCCATTGCCCCACTTCCACTGTAAGATTAACAAAAGAAAGTCAAGTGTCAAAGGGGTGTCTATGTCTAAGACTTTTGTTCTTCTCCTTCCTCTTCTCCTTCTACTCCTTCTTCTCCTCCTCCTCCTTCTTTTTGGTTTTTTAAGGCAGGGTTTCCCTGTGTTGTCCTGGTTCTCCTAGAACTGACTGTGTAGGACAGTCTAGCTTCCTATGACCTCAGAGATCCTCCTGCCTTCCACTCCTGAGTGCTGGGATTGAAGGCATGCATCACCACTGCCTGGATGACTTCATTTCTAATTAGCTCACTTCTACACCCACGCCAACAGCCTTTGTCAGAAGAGATCTGTGGCACTTCCCATTTTCACTTTCCTGCCTGCCTCCAAGTTGCTGGGGTATTTAACTAAATGATAGTTTCTGGCCATACTGCTACAAATTCTAAATAAATATCATTTTTGTTTCTTTTTTCATTGATTGATGTGATAATTTGTTCACAAGCATTCTTGCTTATTCTCTGTGTGGAATCAAGGTCAAAGGCTTAATGTTAAGTCACATTCATCAGACCCATGTCTCTCAACTTAATTTTCTAAAAGTTCACTGAAAGCCAAACAGAACATACGGCAGTATTCATCTTCATCAAAGGCACTTAGTTTTGAGGACAAGAATTCATGTGTATTTTTTTTATGGACAAAGCTCTCTGTGCTTTACATGTAGTACTGTCTATTAAAATGGAAATGTTCAGTTCCTCACTGCTAATTTGTAGGAAGCTGAGTTTTATTTATGTATGTGTATCCTGTGACCGTGGTGAACTCTCACATCTTTGGATTTTATGATGTGTTATCACAAAATATGTAAGTACAAAGGTGCAGAAATAGATCACTTATCTACATGTGAACAAGGTCCTTGGGGTCCATCCTCAACACTGAGAAATAAATAAGACACAAGAGTGTTTTAACTCACAGATGTCATTCTTACTGATTTTCAAATGAAGTATACGGCAAACTACTCAGGCAAATCAGTTTCACATACTGATATGACTACAAATGTATAAGAAATTGGTTGGTTTTATTATCATTTTTAACTCCTTTCCTTCTCATGCATTTCAAAGATGAGCATAATAATACAATGGAAGACTCAGTTTTACTAAGATACCAACTCACGAGTAAACTTAATGTTACGAAGACTCTGAAGGATTATTTTGTTATCAACAAACTTATTCAAAAACACACTTCAGATGCCCAGTGAATTAAATAGTCGAGGCAGGTTTTGCAGTCGAGGGACAGAATATCTGATTTCAGGCTTAATATGACTATCAAAATTTGTTATTGAAATGACAGCCACACGGATTACAATATGGTGGAATGTACAAATGTACAAACGTGGATCAGTGCAAAAATGGTCAAAAGTACAAAAGCAAGTCCAGGGTGCTAAATAGTTACACACACACACACACACACACACATACATAGAGAGAGAGAGAGAGAGAGAGAGAGAGAGAAACACACCTTTATTCTGTAATTTTCTGCACTTTATAACTTATGTGAAGATTAACTCTAAATAACTTACTGTATAGCCTAACAAAATTTGGAACTATAGAACTTCTGAGAAATATACCACTTCTAGTATTAATTTAAGAGACTGCTAGATGTCATGTCATAACAACTCTCAGAAGTCCATGTTTTAGGTTTTTGTATACTTGGCATTCATTTTTTTTCCTACATAAATAAAAAGGAATTGTTGTATTGTTCAAGAATTATATATATAATATATATAATTATATAAAAACATATTATTTATATTGTATATTATATATTATATTATGTAATTAACACATACTATATTATTAATATATTAATATGCATTAATATATAATACATTAATTATAATATTATAATATATTATATAATATATAATTATATGTAATAATTATATATAATGTTTTTTCTTTTTCTTTAAATTTTTTTCTTCCCAATCTATTCATTATATATCCTGGTTGACACCCCTTCCCTCAATTCTCCCTAGTACCGCTCTCCCTCCTGCTACCCCCAACCCCCTTCCCCCATTCCACTAAAAGGGAGAGTTCTCAAAGAACTGTTGCCATCTGCTCACAGTTTGTTAAGTCGCATCAGGACTGCTTGGGTCCTCTTCCTCTGTGGCCTGGCAAGGCTGCATCATCAGAGGCAAGTGATCAAGGAACAGTCAACTGAGTTCATGATAGAGGCAGCCCCTGCTCCCCTCTCTCAGAGATACACATGGAGACTGAGCTGTCAATTGGCCATATCTGAACAGGGGGTCTAGGTCCTCACCAGGTATGGTCCTCGGTTGGTACATCAGTCTCTGCAGGACCCTCTGGGCTCAGCTCTTTCAGTTTTGTTGGTCTCCTTGTGGGCCTCCTGTCCTCCCCCACCATGTCCCTCTAATCCTACCCCTTTCTTCTTTCATAAGACTCCCTGTGCTCTGCCCAAAGTTTGACCATGAGTCTCAGCATCTGCTTCAATCCCCTGTTGAGTGGATCCTTTCATAGGACCCTCTATAGTATGCTCCCAGCTCCCATCCTGTTTGCTCTCTTTCACAGTTTCTGGTGTCTATCCTGTTTGCCATTCTGAATGATATTTAAGCATCTACTATGCTTTAATCAACTCACTTTCACTCCTTCCCATATAATTCCCCCCATCTCCTTTAGACAAATATATGCAAAGAGTCTTTAAGAACTCCAAGTTGTACAAAATTTTTTGATTATTTTTTTATCAGTGATTTTCTTGTCATGATGTCCCACTTGTAGATTTTTGACCTAAATTCTTGGGCAAACTGAGTCCTGATTAGTAAGTCCTATTCTTCACCTATGCCATCTAGAGTACTACCTACTTTTTCCTCTAGCACTTTCAGGGTTAGTTCTTTGATACATTGGAAATAGATTTTGTTCATGTGGCCACCCAGTTTTCCTGGAACAATATGTAGAAGATGTTTTCTTCTCCAGCTCTGTTTCGGTGTCTTTGCCAAACATTAAATGACTGTAATGAAATGCCCTCATAGCGGGGTTTTCAATTTTGTTCCATTGGTCTACATTTCCTTTCTTTTTTATTAGTGTGGATCTGTAATATATTTTAATACCTAGTATAGTAATGTCTCCAGCATTGTCCCTTTTGCTCAGGACTATTTTGGCTATCTGGTGTCTTTTGTGGTTACATATCAATTTTAGGATAGATTATGCTATTTCAGTAAAGAAAGAGATGGTAATTTTGATTATGTTTGTATTGAATATGTAAATAGGTTTCGCTAAATTGGTAATTTTCACAATGTCAATGCAACCAATCCATAAGCATGTGATGTCTTTTTTATTTTTCTAGTTGTCCTTATCTCCTTTAACAAAGGTTTAAATTTTTCATTGTAGAGATTGTTTAGCTCTTTGGTTTTATTCCTAGGTATTTTAATTTCTTTGAGGCTGTTGTGAAAAGGAGTAGAACACGCTCACTTTCCCTGCAAGTCTGATGTCCCTAGTAACGTCAAAAGCTATACCCAGAAACTCACCAACTTCTCTGCATAATCATGAGCTCATAAAGGATAACAACAGTAGACATGCTAAAGTGGACTTGGAAAGGTCATGAGGCCTCAGTCCTACACAAAGAACTACATGCAACTACGAAATACTAAGTGTGAAAGAAACAGTCTTCTCTAGGCAAAACCATGCCAGTTGGTTATCAAATACCAAACAGTAAGCCCTACAGACAAACATACAAGTAACATTTTACAGTCTGAGCAGGTTGTGTCTATGTGTTCAGGAATATATATATCTATGTATGTACATGAACATATATATGTATGTATATGGGAATATATATGTATGTATACAAATGCACATAAATGTCTTTAATAATGATTAATGTAGCTGGGTCTTGAGGAAGCGCTATTCCTAATTGTCTGAGAAAGCGCCAGATTGACTTCCAAAGTGGTTGTACCAGTTTACATTCCCACCAGCAGTGGAGGAGGGTTCCACTTTCTCCACAACCTCTCCGGCATGTGTTATCACTTGAGTTTTTCATCTTGGCCATTCTGATGGGTGTAAGGTGAAATCTCAGGGTTGTTTTGATTTGTATTTCCCTAATGGCTAATGAGGTTGAGCATTTCTTTAAGTGATTCTCTGCCATTCGATATTCCTCTGTCGAGAATTCTCTGTTTAGCTCTGTTCCCCATTTTTTGATTGGATTACTTGGTTTGCTGCTTTTCAGCTTCTTTAGTTCTTTGTATATACTCGATATTAGTCCTCTGTCAGATAAAGGGTTAGTGAAGATTCTTTCCCAATCTGTAGGCAGGCGTTTTGTTTTGATGACAGTGTCCTTTGCTTTACAGAAGCTTTTCAGTTTCATGAGGTCCCATTTATTGATTGTTGCTCTTAGAGCCTGTGCTGTTGGTGTTCTGTTCAGAAAGTTGTCTCCTGTGCCAATGAGTTCTAGGCTGTTCCCCAGCTATACCACTCCTAGGTATATACCCAAAATTTGCTCAAGTACACAACAAGGACATTTGTTCAACCATGTTTGTAGCAGCTTTATTTGTAATAGCCAGAACTTGGAAACAACCCAGATGTCCATCAACGGAGGAATGGATACAGAAATTGTGGTATTTTTACACAATGGAATACTACTCAGCAATCAAAAAGGAGGAAATCATGAAATTTGCAGGCAAATGGTGGGATCTAGAAAAGATCATTCTGAGTGAAGTATCCCAGAAGGAGAAAGACAAACATGGTATATACTCGCTTATATAGACCTACAAGATATGTTAAACATAATGAAATCTACACACCTAAAGAAGATAATCAAGAAAGTGGACATGGGCGAAGATGATCAATCCTCATTTAGAAAGACAAATGGGATGTGCATTGAAGGTATGACAGGAATCTACCGCAAAAGGCATCTGAAAGACTCTACCTAGCAGTGTTTCAAAGCAGACACTAAGACTCATAACCAAACCCTCGGCAGAGTGCAGGGACTCATATGAAAAAAGGGGAGTTAGTATGATATAGAAAGGATAGGAGCTCTACAAAGACCAAATATATCCAGGCACAGGGTCTTTTCTGAGACTGACACTCAACCAAGGACCATCTATGGATATAACCTAGAACTTCTGCTCGGATGTAGCCTGTGGTAGCTCAGTAACCAATTGGTTTCCCATAGTGAGGGGAACAAGGACTATTTCTAACAGGATCTCAAGGGCAGGCTCCTTGACTCCACCACCCCCCCCCAGGGGAGGAGCAGTCCTTTTAGGTCACAGAGGAGGACTCTACAGCCAGCCCTGAAGATACCTGATAAAACAGGGTCAAATGAAAGGGGAGGATGTCCTTCCCTATCAGTGGACTTGGAAAGGGGCAGGGAGGAGACCAGGGAGGGATTGTGGGATTGGGGAGGGAATGAGGGAGCGGGATACAACGGGGACACAGAGTTAACAAAATGTAACTAAAAAGAAAAATAAAATTTAAAAAACTAATAATGATTAATGTAAAAAGAGGCAATAAATATAAAAGAGCAAGGAGGGACATATGAGAGCATTTGAATGGAAGGGAAAATGATAGCACTATATTATAACCTCATGAAAGAAATAAATTTTAACAATAATTCTTAAGTGGGATTCAAAAAAATGAGAAGCCATAATTAAGTGTCAGTAAATTAGGTTTCATCAATGGTACAACTTAAAGTTTCTCTGCTAAAATTTAATGAACTAAAATGGCAAAGCAGAGGAGAGAATATTCAGCATCACTTAGTTTGTTGCAGGACTTGCATCTAGAACACAGAAAATGTATAAACGCAATGATAAGACGTTAAACAGCCCAATTTTTAAAATGAACAAATAATTTCACTCTTTATTTAACAATTGAAGAAAGATTCCCAAACAGCAAATAAGTAAGTATAAACACGATCACATGATCTTCTAGGGAATTTAAATCAAAGCTTCAAATACTCATCTACAAAAATAGCTAAAATTAAAAAAAAGAGAAACAATGATAGCTATTTATAGAGTATTGAACAATTGGTACTTTTACACACTGCTGGGTGGGGATGGAAAATATGACCACACTGGAAATTTAACTTGTTTGTTTCTCATAAAATGGAATGAATAATTGCTGTGTGACTCAGTACCCCAACTTTCAAATACATCCTTGAATTTGAAAACACGCTTAGATGAAAACCTCTATATAAATAATCGTACACACATAAATGATTTTAATGTATGTTAATGCTTCTGCTTCTTTCGTTATTGCAAAATAACAATGATTTGAAAGCTTTTCACTTGGTGAAAGCATTCACAAAGAGATACAATGGAAGAATGTGTACCTTTTAGAAATATCAAGCACCCAATAATGTGGAACACTCAACAATGTGGTCATATTCAAATACATTTTACATGCATATGACATTATGCAAGACGTAAGCTTGCAGGAAAGGGAGAAGGCCGTTGGTATGTTGCATTGCAGTTGAAAAGGAATGTTTGGGGAGGAGGAAACAATCTTAGATATTGAATTTTGGGGAGACCATGGACTAATCAAATTTGCAATTTTTCATGAAGTTGAATAAGTGAATCTGGCTATGTTTTTATGTTTAAACTTTTCATTTAGCTATAAATAGTATTAAATCAAAGGACATGAATGGCTTGCCTAGTGACAGTAGGCGCTGGACTTGGCTCACTTCAGGCATTTGTTCCTAGGACCTGTGTTTGGGACTATTGACAAAGTGAGGCATTTGGCAGCTGTGTCTGAGGTATTAAAAATGTTATTTCCTGTGTCTCCTCCAGGACTTGTTGCCAATAATTTACTTTAACTAAAAGAAAATCTGCAACGAAGCATGAAAATATTGCTGAAGTTGGTCAAGATAACTCAAGATTTGTGCTAAAATGTTTTCAAAACCCCAATTTCAAAAATTCAATCAAAATGACATCAATGTCATTTCTTTCTAAAGAAAGAAAATATGAATATGAATTTGATGAAAGGCAATAATTTAAAAATAAGGTGTTATCCTTACCAAAAACATAAAAAATGAGTTTGTTAGTGATTTCATTATACATTTTAATTGTCTATCTCTATGTCAATTGTATTGAAATTTGATATTAATGTGATGAACTCTAAAACAGTTTACAATTCAGTTGTTCATGCAATAATGTGTTGTTATGTATTATACCCTATCCAATGTTACCACTTCAATTGTGCTTAGTATGGATATCATTGAATTTAGGCTTAATTTATTACAAACACCCAAATAGTTGATATTTCTGTACAGAAAAATAGAAACACAATTTTAAACAATAATTGCAAGCATTAGTGATTAATTTAGCCACATAGCTTAAAATATTCTGCTACCCATCTGGGCTGCGTTACTATGATTTCTCCTTGGAATATGCAAAGATGAGTAAATAAATGTTTGTTTTTATGATCCTTTACTGTATTTTTTGCCTCACTGAAATGTAGTCAACACTGCACAGTACAGCTGTTTCATGTGTTCAAATGTATGAATTTGGAAATGAGCATGGAAGTGTTGAAACCATTACCCAGCATGTCCTTCATAATTTCCTTGTGCCTCTTTTGTTCCCTTTGGTTTTGTTTTATTTCATTTAACAGGTACCTTAACCTAGAATATATTCCCTTAATGTAACTCAAGATTCACAATTCCATGTTCTAACTAGAGAATAATGTCATATAACAGACCTTAGAAGTTTTTCATCTTACATAAGAGAAGATGTATAGCATTGAAGAACAATGTCCCACCTTGTCTTCCCAGATCTGCAAAAACACCATTGTATTCTCTAATTCTAGAAATTGTATTGTTTTAAATAAAATATCAAAGAGTCATGCAGTGTTATTTTTTTCTTCAGGGATGGTTTTATTGCAGTCAGAAGAGCATGTTACAGATGCTATATAGGCTAGAATTGGACGGGTTTCCTACTTCTTGAAAGGCTGGATAGTATTCCATAGTATGCATGCCAGCCATAATTTATTTGCCCATTTGGCATAAGTGAACATTTGAATAATTTGTATACCTTGGCTATTGTATGGACAGAGCACTGGAATATTTTTTTTTTTATTAACGATCAGGATTATAGCTGATACTGCTATAACCAAATGAACATTAATAAGAGAAATCACATTATTCAAATAAAACTTTGACGTGACATGGTGTGATTTCAAAGGTAATAACCCCAAATTAAAGATATTTGTATTTATAAGTTTAAATTTGGTAAAATGTGCACAATCATGTAAAAATGTTTTTGGAGACAAAGATTATGCCTTACTGATAATAAACTACAGTGGCATGAGCCAGCAAGGCCTTGGTTGGGTTCTACTTGGCTTGGGTATAGCGAATTCAGGTTGTTTTCCCTACTTTCATATGAGGTAGGTTGAAGAATTCCATTATGGCAAGCTCACACAAATAAGTAGAGAGAATGACAGGGACTTTTTGCCTCTGGACAACGTTCCCTAGTCTTGGAAGTACCGGGTGCAGGAATCTTATGTTCTGAGCCCCAACACTTATGGATAATAGAGTAAATGTGCCCTGAAGATATTTCTTCAAAACCTTTTCCACAATTGCCAAGCCTTCTACATTCTAGCTAGCAATGGCCAACGATTTTAATTTCTCCACACCATGACCAATACTTTTTATCTATTGTTGTTCGATCATAGCTCAATAAGCAAATAATTAGACTAATGAATAATAAAAATAAAAGTTCATTGACTTATATCCAAGGAGAAATCATAGTAACCGAGCACAGATGGGAAGCATAATATTTTAAGCTCTATGACTAAATTAACCACTAACACTTGCAATTATTCTTTAAAATTGAGTATCTGTATTCTCACACAGAAATATCAACTGTTTGGGTGCTTTAATAAATTAAGACTAAATTCAATGATATCCATACTAAGAGCAATTGAAGTGGTAACATTGGATAAGGTATATGATATAACAACACATAAAGCACACACAACTGGATTTTAAAATGTTTTAGACTTCATCACATCAATATCAAAATTTAGTAGAATTTACATACAGATAGATATTTAAAACATATTATAATCACTACCAAACTCAGTTTTTAATGTTTATAGTAAGAATAATACCTTATTTTCAAAAATATTTTCTTTCATATATTTTAAATTTAAATTTATTTACTTATTTATTACTATTTATTCACTTTTTCTCCCCACTGTAACCCCTTCCCTTGTCTCCTCCTAGTCCCACCCATCGTCCCTCTTCTCCCCAATGCACTTTCACTAGTTCCTTTATAGGGAAAGACCTCCTCCCCTTCTATCTGATCCTAGTCTATCAGATCTCATCAAGGCTGGCTGTATCATCTTCCTCTGTGGCCTGAAAAGGCTGCACCCCCAAGGAGATGTGGTCAAAGAGCCAGCCATTGAGTTCATGTTAGAGACAGTCCCTGTACCCCTTACTAGGGAACCCACTTGGAAACTGAGAAGTCTATGGGCAGTTTCTTTAATATATTGCACAGTCATGTACATAAGAGTCACTTGGCTTCTAGAGTTGAACTCAGGTCCCCTTTCTTGCAAGGCAAGTATTTACTGAAAGGGCCATCTGCCCAGCCCTGCTAACACTTTGAAAGGTGACTATTTCATAGTCTACCCTAAAGTGTCAGGAAATAATACATTTCAGTTTGGATTGAGATACTATAGGCATGACAATATGACAATTCTCTCTTCTGGTGTGTGTGTATGTGTGTGTGTGTGTGTGTGTGTGTGTGTGTAGAAGGAAGAAAGGAGGAGAATGAAAGAATTTTGGAGGTAAGATTTGTAGCATGCAGTGTCCATCACTGTGTCTTTTCTCCACCACCAGGTGGAGAAGCCTACTGCACTTATCAGCCCCATCAGATGGCCATATTTGAGTTTCCGGGGCAGCAATGTTGATTTTGGGAGAGAGGGCTGAATAGAGTGAGTGTTTTTGTTGTCGTTGTTGTTTTTAATTTTTTGTTTCATTTTGCTTTCAGTAATAGGGTCTTACCATCGAGTTATGGTTGGCAACCAAGAGCAAGAGCAATCGCAATAGCAGCTGCCTGTGCTGATTTGAATGCCTCTGCAGCCTCCCTTACACAGAAGAAGGCATCACATATCTGGCCCTAAGATATTGATTTAATAACCCATGTTTCCGGGAGCAGCGTTGTCCATCCAGCAGGGTACCTCTATGATGCTATAGTGGCAAGGTTGTGATGTTGATTGTATTTAAAGCCTGATGCACAGAAAGGAGTACCTGACTGGTGCTATAAACATGGTCAAAACCATGGCCTGGGAATTCACAGGACCCAGTGAGGCCTGGGTCCATATTATGAAATTGCCTTTTAAATATTTATGCTTTTATCTAAAGATTTATGCTCTTTTAATGTTTGCCCAGAAGAGCTTTTTATTACAGTCAGTAGTGGTTAATGCAAAGACTCATAATTGTTCAAAGTGCTAAGAATAAGTGACTCTGAGCACTTATCAGTACATTGGTCATCTATATTGGGACAACTGCCTGCAAGGGCCAGGGGACATCACAGAAGAGGAGGTGGAAGAATGTAAGAGCTGGGGAATAGGAAATAGAGCTGTAAAATGCTGTCCTCTGGATATGGCATAGTTGCTGCACACATGAAATCACAGTAACTATTGTTACCTGCACAAGACCTATAACAAGATCAAGCCAGTAAGAATCTCCAAAATGGAGCTGGGAGGAGATCTCAAGCTTCAGCCGCAGCTGAGGACCAATTAGCTGTTGATGATTGCTATAGGAAAGAGAGATATTTTTCTTTGAGGGATGGCCAAATACTGATTGCCCATGACCCAGTGGGTGACCCCACAGCCATGCACATCTGAGCACACTAAATGACTTAGTGGGTTATAAATAAAAGAATAGTTGGAGCTGGAAAAGATTTCTATGCATTTAGGGGGCATGAGGATTTAGAGGGAGAGAGCAGAGGTGGATATGATTAAGAAGTATTTTAAATGCCTATGAAATTTTCAGAAGATAAAAACTAAAAATAAATTCATAAAAACTAAACTGATGTTCTAAGAGACTGAGAATTTGAATTCATTATGCATATATATTTGCATTGGCAATTCAGAGCATCTTATAAGTGATTTCATATTAATCCAATGTTACTAGACTGAAAGGTTTTAGAATCACTTAAGGTTTTCCTCAAAATTATCTTCAGTTAAATTGGCCACAATGACCAAGCCCCATTCTAAGCAAAAGTTAATGAATGAATGAGATTCATGCAAGATTTCTCCCATTCCTAGAATGGATTAAAAGATCATCAGATCTAACATGAAATACATGACCATGAACATGTCCATTCTTCAAATGTCTTCTGCTTAATAGTTTGTCTTTGACATCTTAATGTCATGCATTTGATTCAGTAAATTACAACATATATTTGATTAATTAAATCTTGACTCAGAAGTTTGGTCGTTCTTTTTTCAGGTATGTTTTTACTCAATGAGATATTTCTCTTTCACAGTAGCAAAGCTTTCAATGTAAGTATACCTCCAAGCATCCCCAAGCATAGTACATACACAGTGCAGAAATTTAGAAAACATAAAGAAAAGGAGGATAGTTCAGTGATAAAAGCATATGTTGACACCATATACATAGAATCAAGAAAAGGGGGGAAGGGGACCAGAGAGATGGCTCAGAGGTTAAGGTCCTGAGTTCAAGTCCCAGCAACTACATGTTGGTTCACAACCATCTATAATAAGGTCTGTTGCCCCCTTCTGCAGTGCAGGTGTACAGGCAGACAGAACATTGTATACATAATAAATAAATAAATCTTAAAAAAAAAAAAAGAAAAGAAAAGGAAGGAAGAGGAGGAAAGGGCAGGGGAGGAAAAAGAAGGGAAAGAAAGGAGAGAAGGGGGAACAAAAGAGGAAAGAAGGGGAAGGAAAAAGATTGAATTGGGAAAACAGAAGGAGGAGGGAGAAAGGAAGGGAGGGAAGGATAAAAGGAAGAGGGAAGGGAAGGTACTGAAGCCATGTCTTTTACACAGGCACATCAAGGTTTAGCACACATTGTTCTGAAACAAGACAGCAGCAGCAATACTATGCATGAACACTTAAAATGCAGTCATAGGATTCACCAAAGTTCTGTTAAGAAATATGAAGGACAAAAAGAAGAGAACGCAGTCACTCTAGCATAAGAATTTGAAATAGAATTGTTGGGAGTAGTTTCTTCTGCACCTGACCTGAAAGTCAGAAAGGATATCATCAAAGAAACTAAATCACTCTAGAATATACTGCTTAAAAAAAAATAAAAAAAGAACAAAAGGATAGATGGTTATAAAAGGAGAGGTGGGGCAGGGGCGGGGCCGGGGTTGAAAGAAAAAGCTTGAGGACTGTCTCTTCAAAACGTTCTCTTTTCTGTTGCAACACAATGGTCATACTTTACAGGGTCTCTAGGTCAGCCATTTGGGATGAATCTTCCTGCTTAATCAGCCTCCTGATTGCTTGATTGTTGTTATTGCTTCTGTTGCAATCTTTTACTCCAACAAGAAGGATGCCATTCCCCTTCCTTCTTGGCAATGGCTCAGCCCTTCTGTAGGAGACTGCTGTCCCAGCAACCGAGGCTGCTCATCACTGTGACACTTGTGAGGGATCTCTCAATGCAGGCCAGCACTTCCAAATTGCACACCATCTGGGCAAAGCACGAACAGAGCCACAACAAATCACTCATCACATTGTGAAATTTTATGGAAATTCATATAATTTTTAGAAATTTATCACGTGGCTATTCCCCCAACTGATTTATAGCAGGCAGGTTTATTTGCTAATAATCTCATGATTGTAGCTTCATTTGTTAGTTGTTTTATGCCTTGTGTAAAAATGTCATCTTTTTAGCACTAGCAAGGGAGCCTTGATTCAAAACCTTTTAATACATTGCCTTTTGTGCAGATGGGTTTTGGCCTTTCACTGTGCTTCATCATAACTGAGTCTATGGTAATAGCATTTTAAAACATTTCTATAGGAAAGAAAAATCTTTAGCACTATGTTTTGATTGAGTTTTACCTTTATACAACTGTGACACATACATTTTTCATACAATAAAACTGTATTTTGGATTTTTTTTAAAAAAAGAAATATTGGCTAAAAAGGATTTAGTGTGATTTCCCCAAGGGAAACACACAGCATTACCATATGAACAGAGCTAATGAGTGAGCAAACACATGGGCGGTGAGACAGTCAGGAAGTTGCAGCAAAACCACTTCCAATTCTGTTGAAACAGAAGATATTAAAGTGGGTCTTCCTGAAGTGAAGGAGATGGCTCAGTGTTTCAGAGCACTTGCTGCTCTTGCAGAGGCCCCTGGTTCTGTTCCCACCACTCACATCACTGCTTGCAGCTGCCTGTAGTTCAAAAGGATCTCACTCTGCTTCTTGCCTCTGAGGGCCCTAGGCATGCATACCATGCATGTGCACACAAAATAAAAAGAAATAAACCTTTTCAATTGCCTTCCCTATATCCTTCACTTCTCTTCTGGCCGTCTTACCTTCACAGAAAGCGTCACACACTGCAGGATTCCTGCAGAATTCAAATTTGAATGGGTTGAAACTTAGATTGAGCTAAGGCACAAATGAAGAGACACACCACAGCATAGGTACCCTAGCGTATGTACATACCACACGTGGGCTTGAATGGTTTCCCTTCTCCTTTTTTACTTCAGAGAAAGTACTTGCTTGATGTCTATCTTTATAAACAATGGTAAAATAGGTATTTTTCACACAGTATGTTGATCACTCGAAAGCCAAAATATTAAAGGACGTTGATGGTGAGAGTAATAAATAAGTAGAGATGCTATGGAATCCATATGGATGTTCCTGAAAAAGTTAAAACAAGAACAGTCATATGATAATACTATGCCACTGCTGAGAAAATAACACAAGGAATTGGTAAGCTTGCTATGAAAACACCTATGTACAGGTTTGTTGCAGCATTATTCATAACAGCTTAGTTGGGAAATCAGCCCAGGTGCCTATCAATGTATGAACAGGTAAAAAAAGCTATGCAGCCTACAAATTAAACTGAGTTTTATTCAAGCAGAAAGAAAAATAATGTCATTTTCAGGAAAACAGATATAATTGGGAATCATCACATCAAGTGAAAAGATGGTTATCACAATGATAACCATTATAGGTTTATTTCCTCATTGTGATCTTAGAGGGAAACTACATAAATACAAAGACATAAAAGGAAAGGGGGGGGCTATTAGGAGAGAAACAGAGGAGTTGAGAATAAGAAAGAAAACAAAGAGGGAACATGGACAAAGGACATTATATGCATCTATGAAAATGTCATAATTTGTACCCAAACACTTTATACAACTAAACGGACTTTACAAAGAGAGGTAGATTTATTATTAAAGAAATCAATATGCCTAGCAAGTTGGTAAAGTGTTAGCTGCATTAAGGATCTGACTTCCAAATCCCAATACCCATATAAAAAGCCAGGCTTGGAGGTAGATGTCTGCAATCTCAGTGCTGGGCATATGAAGACAGGTGGATTTCTAGTCCTCACTGGCTGGAGTCATACAGCCAATTGAAGAGCTCCCATTTCAATGAGAGACCTTGTTGCAAAAAGTTAAAGTGGAATGAGATTGAAGAAGACAACAACACTAATTATGGCCTTTACACACATGCATGCTCAAAACATGTTTTCACATACATAAGTAAACTAAAAGAATATACACACACATTCAAGGAGAGAGAGAGAAATAAAAATTTTAAAATACAAAGAAACCCTCTTGATTAGTTTCTTTAGGTGTACAGATTTTAGTAGGTTAATCCTATATTATATGTCTATATGAGTGAGCATGTGCATCTTTCTGCTTCTGGGATAGCTCACTAAGGATGATCTTTTCCAGATCCCACCATTTTCCTGCAAATGTCATGATTTCCTTGTTTTTTTATTGCTGAGTAATATTCCATTGTGTAGATGTACCACAATTTCTGCATCCATTCTTCAGTTGAGGGACATCTAGGCTGTTTCCAGCTTCTGGTTATCACAAATAAGGATGCTACAAACATGGTTGAGCAAATGTCCTTATTGTGCACTTGAGACTCTTTTGTGTATATGCCTAGGAGTGGTATAGCTGGATCTTGAGGAAGTGCTATTCCTAGTTGTCTGAGAAAGTGCCAGATTGCTTTCTAGAGTGGTTGTACAAGTTTACATTCCCACCTGAAGTGGCGGAGGGTTCCTCTTTCTCCACAACCTCTCCAGCATGTGCTGTCTCTTGAGTTTTTGATCTTAGCCATTCTGATGGGTGTAAGGTGAAATCTCAGAGTCATTTTGATTTGCATTTCCCTGATGGCTAATGAGGTTGAGCATTTCTTTAAGTGTTTCTCTGCCATTCGATATTCCTCTATTGAGAATTCTCTGTTTAGCTCTGTACTCCGTTTTTAATTGTATTACTTGATATTTTGCTGTTTAACTTCTTTAGTTCTTTATATATACTGGATATTAGTCCTCTGTCAGATATAGGGTTAGTGAAGATCATTTCCCAATCTATAGGCTGTCTTTTTGTTCTGACTTTTTGTTCTGTCTTTTTGTCCTTTGCTTTACAGAAGCTTTTTAGTTTCATGAGGTCCCATTTATTGATTGTTGCTCTTAGAGCCTGTGCTGTTGGTGTTCTGTTCAGAAAGTTGTCTCCTGTGCCAATGAGTTCAAGGCTCTTCCCCACTTTTTCTTCTAAGAAGTTTAGTCTGTCTGGTTTTATGTTGAGGTCTTTGATCCACTTGGACTTCAGTTTTGTGCAGGGTGATAAGTATGGATCTATTTTCATTTTTCTACATGTAGACATCCAGTTAGACCAGCACCACTTCAAGAGGAAGAACTCTTGCTAAAATGCTCAATTCCTATCCAGAAATACAAAGAGGATGGACATCAGAAGAAGGAGAAAAGAGGTAACAAGTCAGAACCCTGATACAGAGGACCTCTGAAAGGCTCTGCCCTGCAGACTATCAATGCAGATGCTAAAACTTATGGGCAACCTTTGGGCAGAGTGCAGGGAATCTTAGGAAAGAAGTGGGAAACAGTAAGATCTGGAGAGGACAGGAACTCCACAAGGAGAGCAACAGAACCAAAAAATCTGAGCACAGGGTCTTTCTGAGACTGATACTCCAACCAAGGACTATGCATGGAGATAACCTAAGACCCCTGCACAGATGTAGCCCATGGCAGTTCAATATCCAAGTGGGTTCCATTGTAATAGGAACAGGGACTGCCTCTGACATGAACTGATTGGCCTGCTCTTTAATTACCTCCCCCTGAGAGAGAAGCAGTATTACCAGGCCACAGAAGAAGACAGTGCAGCCACTCCTGATGAGACCTAATCAGAAGGAAGGAAAAGAAGACCTCCCCTATCAGTGGACTTGGGGAGGGGCATCCATGCAGAGGGCGGAGGAAGGTAGGGATTGGGACAGGAAAAGGGAGGGGACCACAGCGGGGATACAAAGTGAATAAAGTGTAATTAATAAAGAATAACAAAACAAAACAAAAAAACAAAGAAACCTCATCTTTCTAATTGCCTTGCAGGAAGCTTATAATGGCTAAGGTTGGTTATTTCCCAGTTTGATTTTAAGATGCAATATTTTATAGGACGTCATGGTCAGTGGTCAGAATGAGCTCCTCCTACTTGTTCAGTTTCTGGTTCTGGCATTGGTATTACTGCCTGCACACATAACTGTCCCCTCTACACATGTCATAGAGGAGACATGTGAAGTTTTCCTACATAGGTCATTCTTCTATCAAATTCCTGTGCAAACTTCATTCTCTCAGTAATATTATGAAATTATAAAGAAACCAAATTTTGATTTATCAAATAAAATATTTTAGAATTCTATATAAACACATGTATAAACTATTATCTACATTCTTTCTGCATAAACTGATTTTATGAGAGGGTTGGTGTTCATGTTCCTTTCCCAGTGCATACTCTGAGACTCCTAGAATGCCTTGTATCTTTCTCTATCCACTTACTGACCTCCCTGCTTCAAATCTGGAGAAAGAAAAGTAAAGCGTCTTACACACAATGTCTATCCGACATGATGCTGTTGATCAATTGTGGTCTTTAATATTTTATTATTTATTTATTTACTTACTTATATTTTATTACAGCTTATTCAGTTTGTATCCCAGCTGCAGGCCCCTCCCTTCGCCCCTCCCAGTCTCACCCTTCCTCCCTCTTCTCCTTCTATGCCCCTCCCCTAATCCACTGATAGGGGAGGTCCTCCTCTCCTACCGTCTGACCCTAGCCTATCATAGCTTATCAGGACTGGCTGCATCATCTTCCTCTGTGGTCTGGCAAGGCTGCCCTCTCAGGGGAAGGTGATCAAAGAGCTGGCCATTGAGTCCATGTTAGAGAGAGCCCCTGCTCCCCTTACAAGGGAGCCCACATGGAGACTGAACTGCCTATGGGCTACATTTGAGCAGAGGTTCTTCAAACTATTTCACAGAATAGAAACACTGTCAAACTCATTTTATGAGGCTACAGAAACTTTGATACCTAAACCACACAAAGACCCAACAAAAAAAGAGAACTTCAGTCCTATCTCTCTTGTGAACATCGATGCAAAAATACTCAATAAAATACTTGCAAACTGAATTCAAGAACAGATCAAAGATATCATCCACCATGACCACGTAGGGTTCATCCCAGGCATACAGGGGTAGTTCAATATACAGAAATCCATCAATTTAACCCACCATATAAACAAACTGAAGGAGGAAGACCATATATATGATCATCACCTTAGATGCCGAAAAAGCATTTGACAAAATACAACAACTATTCATGTTTAAAATCTTGCAGAGACCAAGGATACGAGGCACATACCTAAACATAGTAAAGACAATAAATAGTAAGCCTATAGCCAACATCAAACTAAATGGAGAGAAATCAATCCCACTGAAATCAGGGACAAGGCAATACTCTCTCTGTATTTCTTCAACATAGTACTTGAAGTCCTAGCTAAAGCAATAAGACAACTAAAGATCAAGGAGATACAAATTGGAAAGGAAGAAGTCAAAGTATCACTATTTGCAGATAATATGATAGAATACATGAGTGACCCAAAAATTCTACCAAAGAAATTCTGCAGCTGATAAACACCTTCAGCAAAGTGGCTGGATATAATATTAACTCAAGAAATCAGAAGCCCTCGTGTATACAAAAGACAAACTGGGAAACAACACCCTTCACAATAGTCACAAATAACATAAAGTACCTTAGTGTGACTCTAACCAAGCAAGTGAAAGATCTGTATGAAAAAAAAAAAACCCTTCAAGTCTCTGAAGAAAGAAATTGAAGAAGAAATCAGAAGATGGAAAGATCTCCGGTGCTCATGGATCCGTAGGATTAACATAGTGAAAATGGCCGTCTTACCTTATCTACAGATTCAATGCAATTCCTATTGAAGTACCAACCCAATTCTTACAGATTTTGAAAGAACAACTCTCAATTTCATATGGAAAAACAAAACAAAACAAACAAACAAACAGAATAGCTAAAACAATCCTGTACAAGAAAATGTCTTCAATATTTAATCTTAATAAAAACAGGTGATAAATGGGCTTGGAGAGATGCCTCAATCAGTAAGAGCAGTTCTGTATAAATACGAGGACTTGAGTTAGAATTCCCTGTAAAGAGTGATGCAGCAAGAACTTCTTCTGGCCTCCATGTGGACACACAACACTCACTCACAGATACACACACAGACACACCCATGCACACATGCAGAGAGAGTGTAGGGCCAGGAAAATCGGTGATAGGAGATGACTGCTGTCTCACAGAATTCTTTCCCACACCAAGTACATAGAAAATAAAGCTTCTGTTTCACAGGTCTGTGGCCTTTGTCACTAAGTGTAGGATGATAGAGTGCTGCGCCTTTGAGGTCAGCAGACAGTGACACAACGGCTTGCTTATTACCAGCAGAATTTCGAAGCACCTAACTGAAATCACACATGTTCAAGTGAACATACATGAGCTGGATGTCAGCTTTTCCTGTTTTTATAAGGATTTGTATGGAATGGTCTTTAATACTTAACAATCATTTCATTGCTAATTCATAACTGTAATTTTGCTATTGTTACAAATCATAATGTAAATATATAATATGCAGGATATACATGACCACCAAAAGGGTCACAGACCCACAGGTTAAGAATCATTTCGTAGGTAGGTATCTACCCCTGAATTTTTAATTTTTTGCTTCCTAATACACTTATATTTCTCAGAGTCAAGCCATAAACTACTAATTCAACACATAAATTGAATTTAGTTACCCAAACATAATAGTGCCATTTTCCCAGTATTTAATTTTCTTAGGTCCTTGATTTGTTTCCACTGAGAATGTCTGAGCCATTTTTTTGTGTAAGTGAAGTGATATATTTACATACAACTTTTTATGCATTTGCATACATTAGTGAATATTTTATATAGCAACATGATTTACATGTTTCCCATCTCAACAGTATTCTAATGCATTAGAGTCTTCAATAAGACAGGAACCATCAGTTATACAAGCCATTACGTGGAGAAGGATTAAGTTAAGCTAAAATTTACCGGTGTATAGAGCACTGAAGATCATTATCTGTTGCATAAATGCTATAATACAATTCATGATTTCTACACTATCCAAAACCAAAGTAAGTTCATGCTAAGAATCTTGCTTAAAAGGGTGAGAATATCTTGTTACAAGGGAATTAAATAAATTTCCTTTGTTGGTGTGGGATTTTTATTACAATATGTCTTAATTTTTTTATAATACTTTCTTAAAAGTCCTAAGTTTGTAAACTTTGGACATTGATCTTTGTGTAATAATATATTTGGTTTTTTTTACTTGAATAAATGAAAGCATCTGATATGATTGATAATTCGATCAATTTATTTGGATTGATTCCCATCAGAAACATAGGACACAGAGGTGTGACACAGGGAGAAACTTGAAAAGATATTGAAAATCCAGATTTTCTGATGGTTTTAGCACCTGATTTCTCAACCTCAGAACCCTTGACCTGTTCAGACCATGATTCTTGTAGGGACTGTCCTATATATTATGGGATGTTCAGCAATATCTCTAATCTTTCCCTACAGATTTCAATAGCAGTGTTCTAGATGTGAAAATGAAAAAAAAACAAAAAAAGTTCCTATGAGTTGTTAGAGTAACATTGCTCTAAGCTGGAAAATGCTGACACCAAGAATGCCCCAGAACTCATTCCTTCTCTCTTCCATTTCCTGAAAACTTTGATTCGAGAAGTGTTGGGAGAAGCTCCATAAGTATGAACATTGGAAATGTGATGAAAGAATCAATATCCAGAGCAATATACTTAAGAACATCAGAAATGGCCCAAGCTTTCCCTGCTGATGCCTGAAAAGGCTTTGGTATAAAACAATGGACAGCACAGGGTGCCAGGAATTAGGAGGCCCAAAGGAATAATGGCAGGGGATAGGAGGTCAAAGAGTAGTGTGCAGGATGCCAGGGAATAGGTCAAAGGGTAGTGTGCAGGAAGGATTCCGTACATGCACCTGAAGCTTCCCCTTTGTTTATGTGGAATTTTTATTACAATATGTCTTAATTTTTTCTTTTTTATATTAATTATAGTTTATTCACTTTGTATCCCAACTGTAGCCCCCTCCATTATTCCCTCCCAATCCCACCTTCTCTCCATCATCTCCTCCCATGCCCATCTCCCAGGCCACTGACAGGGAAGGTTCTCCTCCCCTCTGATCCAAGCCTATCAGGTCTCATCAGGACTAGCTGCAGTGTCTTCCTTTGTAGTCTGGTAAAGCTGCTCCTGCCTCAGGAGGAGGTGATCAAAGAGCCAGCCACTGAGCTCATGTCAGAGACAGCCCCTGTTCCCCTTACTAGAGAACCCACTTAGAGACTGAACTGTCATGGGCTACATCTGTGCAGTGGTTCTAGGTTATGTCCATGCACGGTCCTTAGTTGGAGTATCAGTCTCAAAAAAGACCCCTGGGCCCATATTTCTTGGTTCTGTTGCTCTATAATACTCTTTCAAAAGTCCTAAGTTTGTACGATATGGATATTTATCTTTGTGTAATAATATATTTGGTTATTGTTATTAGAGAAATGAAAAGGCTAATATGAATTATAATTTAATCAATTTATTTGGATTGATTCCCATCAGAAATGTAGGACTACACATGGAAATGTGACATAAGGAGAAACTTGAAACAATATTAAAAATCCAGGTAGTTGGACAACCTGAACCTGACTGTCACTGGATTCATGGCTATAGAACAAAAGTACATGGCATTGAGAGAGTTTACTTACCTATGAACTAATGGCCCCAACATATCTGGAGACACCCTGCAATGACACAGCAGCCCTATGAAGGGAGTTGTTCTAGTCAAATGTTCAGGAAATTTGAACACTAGAACAAATAATAATAGTAAATGTTATAATCCATTGATAAAGATAAAAATACATGACTCTTTACTAATAAAATACACAGATGATATAAAAATGATTTTCATATTTTTAAAGGCATTCATTATAAAATATTTCTTAGTTATTAAGAGAAAACAGTAACTTCATAGAGAAAAATTTGATAGGCATGACAGTAACAAACTCATGAAAGTTACTATTATCAAAAATAAGCCACATAAAAAATATTTTACAGTCTCAGAACAAACCCTAGAACCCCTGCTCAGATGTAGCCCATGACAGCTCATTATCCAAGTTGGTTCCCTAGTAAGGGGAACAGGGACTGTCTCTGACATGAACTCAGTGGCTGGCTCTTTGAACAACCCCCTGAGGTAGGAGCAGCCTTGCCAGTGCAAAGGAGAACATTGCAGCCAGTCCTGATGAGACCTGATAAGCTAGGGTCAGATGGAAGGGGAGGGGGACCTCCCCTATCAGTGGACTTGGAGAGGGGCATGGCAGGAGATGAGGGAGGGAAGGTGTGATTGGGAGGGAATGAGGGAGTGGTCTACAGCTGGGATACAAAGCGAATAAACTGTAATTAATGCAAAAAAATAAAAATGTAATTAAAAATTATTTTCCAGAGAATAAGGTGGAATATGAAAGACACAAAGTCATTGTGAGATTTCTCTTTTAAATATGAAGAAGATAAAATCTGTGGAGTAAATAACAGACAAATCTAAAATACCCGAGACCTACAGTTACTTCAGGAAGTCAAGGTAGCAAAAGTCAAGAAAAAGATGGAATAACTCCACTTCATATGTGTGCTATGTTGTAAGTTTCATTATGGGTGGAATATCATGTTTCATGGAGGGTTTTAAACTCTAGTACCACAACACTGATGTATAGGAATGAAAAGGACTGGGGATTGAGACACGACTTAGCCGTTAAAGGGCTTATAGTTTTTTCAGAGGGATAGAGTTCAGCTTCCAGACCCTATGTCATACAACCTAAACCTCCTGTAACTCCAGCTCCAGGGAATCCAAAGCCTGGCTTCTACAAGAACCCTGGCTTCTACAAGTATATATGCCCCCACACTAACACACACACACACACACACACACACACACACACACACACACAGTTAGAAATAAAATGAATCTTTAAAAGAAAATTAAAAATGAAGAAAGCATTATTGGAAGAATGCATTTGAAATAACACACATTTATAAATGTCTGGCCTTTGAGAAGAGTTGCATGATCCCATTTTAAAATGTTTTAAAGTATAATGGACACATGTAGCAGATACATTTTGAACTACAGTACTTTTTTCTATTAAAAATATCTCCATTTTTGCCTTTTGAGTAGTTGGTGTTAGATCCCTCAGGCTCCCTCTGTGTATGAATTCTATTCCATTTACCAAGCTAAGAAAAGAGGTCAGGAAAGGTAATGTCAGAGAGCTGAAAGATGAGGACAAGCCTCCCCCTGATTGGACACAGCTCATTTGTACGGCATTGTTCTTGGGCCACACGGAGAACAATGCAGGCTCTTTCAGGCTTGCCAGGAGATCACCTCATCAACAAGATGAGCAATTTAACCAGCACTCAAATCTATACCTGGTGGATTTGGTTCAAATCACTTTCATTCCCTTCAAAATACTAATGAGGCTCCAGGTCATGAGAGCAGGCTGCCCTTTGCTTTCTACAGGGCCACAGTTCCCAGGGTCTTCTATCAAACGGATTTTAAGGGAAAAGGAAAAATTCCCTTTTTCCCATTATGCAAATACGAACATCTTGGAAATGCAGCTGAGAATCTGACAAGAGAAACGATATTGCAGCACTATTACTTTTCTGACTACCTTCAGCCTCTTTGCATCCTGAAACAGTAGTTGTTTATCACCTCATTGACACTCGTGGCATTAATTAATATTACCTCGGGCCACCTCTAAAGCTCTAGGCCTTGCAACTGGTATTGGCTGGGGGCAGAAAGCAACATCTGCCAAGAAATATTTATTTATTCACTAGGTTTTCTAGAACCCATCACCATAATCCTTATCCTCAAATATGAAACCCTGCAATAACACAAATCATTGCCAGGCTGTGACACTACCTGAGCGATTGCCGCTACTTCAAAAATGCCAACTGCCATATTACTAGGACAGGCTTCAAGTGAAAAGAAAAACAGAACCCCCTCTCTCCTTGGCCCCTCTACCCACCTCCTGCAGGTTGCACGCGAACCACAGAACCCCTTTATAGTTCTAACACACAAACCTAAAGCGGTCCAATTGCACTACACGCCAGCATGTCTACGGATTGTCATTGTCCTTAAAGAAAAAGACATTCTTTAAATTAATTACATAAATAAATGAAATGCTGTAAGCTGAACATCAGCCAAGTGATTCATTTTTCTTCAGCTTTTAGGTGTTTTCTCCTCCAATGCAACCTATAATGATTTCCCACTATGAATATTGCATAGCCTGACATTAATTATGTATGCCAATGAAACATGGCACTCACTCTGCCCTTCCTGTGTTTCAAGTTCCCATTAACAGAGTTCTCTGCTTCTGTACAGAGACCAATGGAAGATCACACAGGGCTTTAAATGGTGGGAAATCGTCTAGAATTTCTTTTAGTAAAATATTTCCATATCCACTTTTTTCTTATAAAGTAATTCAGTATGGAGGTACTGCTCATTTTTTTTCTGGATGTGATTTCATATATTTTTCAAAAAATCTCCTCTCACCTCTCACAAAAGAGACTGCCATTCACATTTCAAAATGTTTAAATGAAATACATTATATACGTACACAAATTTTTCCAACAATAAAAGCATCTATACATTAGCTGTGCACAAACTGATGAGGAAGGACCCAAGAACACAAACGATCAAGTTTAATTGCCTTTTTTGTTTTGGGTATTTTGCTGTTTTTAATCAGAAAATACTATGTGTAGTGAAGTAACCAGCCATAGAAAGGCAAATACATCATTTTCTCTCTCATATACTGACCGAAGCTTCTCATTGTTAAATATATGTATTTAGGTGGGGACTCAGGAGAGTGGCAGAAAAAGGGGCTTTAAGGGAGAAAAGGTGTGGAGGGTAATGAAACACCTGACCGGAGTGCAAGAGGCAATACTGGGGCTAGAAGGATGTAGCAAACGGGAGACGGGAGGCTGGAACGTAGGGTGGAGACAAAGCACCAAAAGTAAGTATGAAAACAGCCAGGGGAAACATGTTACTTTGTAAGCAAACTTAAAAGTAGTAAATAAACAAGTTGTTTAATAGACTTCACAGTTATAGCCTTTCTCAAACCCTGAAAGAGCTTTTAGAATACGGAGACTGAGTCGTCTCTCCTTAAAAAGAGGGATTCTGAGGTGGGTGTGTTTGAAAAAAAAAATTTGCCTTTGTGATTTGTTTTTTTATTTTCATATTTATCAGCAAATACCTTTATTTCTGGTGAGTTTTTCTGATAGAGTAAATTAGAGTGAGGTAGTTAAAAACGATTTCCAGTAAGTAAGCTAATAAATAAACAAATGAAATAAATAAATAAATAAATAGATAGATAGATAGATAGATAGATAAATAAATAAATAAGGTGGGGAAAGGAGGATAAAAGAAATTGTGGGTACTACCATGACATCATCTTCTATAATCTGAATTCCTAGATTCTGTAAGAATTATTGGCAAGGACAGATGACCACTTTAAGACAAAAAAAAGTATAATTAGATTCAATAGTAATTTAAGTAAAAGTACAATGAAATATATTTTAAAAGCCAATAAACATTATTAGAAGGCACATATTTTATTAATTAATATCCTGATAAACATTTATGTACTTTATATTTTATATTTATATACTGTATACTGTATATTTGAGTTACTTTTTGACTACGTGTTGCATATACAAGTGATTTTTAAATTTTTTTATTTTTAATTTTTTAATAATTACACTTTATTCACTTTGTATCCCGCCTGTAGCTCCCTCCCGCCTCCCCTCCCAATCCCACCCTTTCTCCCCCTTCTCCAAGCATGCCCCTCCCCAATTCCACTGATAGGGGAAGTCTTCTTTTCCTTCCTTCTGATCCTAGTCTGTTAGGTCTCATCAGGAGTGGTTGCGGTGTCTTCCTCTCTGGCCTGGTAGGGCTGCTCCCCCCTCAGGGTGAGGTGATGAAAGTGCAGGCCAATCAGTTCGTGTCAGAGGCAGTCCCTGTTCCCATTACTATGGAACCCACTTGGACACTGAACTACCATTTTTAATGGATTGATTTGAGTTTTCCTCTCAAATAAGTCAATAGTATCTGTCTTCATTATTGATCATTCAAAAATGTATTGGCTACAAATTTGTCTTTACTATTTCCAATGTATGTTTATGATCACCATCAAATTTGTTACCACTAGTGAATGTCACATATGGACATACAAATGTGCAAATAAACATGTACATAAGAGTAGTTAGAATTTCCCCAAATGTCTGCTCTTGTCCATTATAAAACTTTTCTTTCTATTATCCAGACTTCTGCTGTGTAGAGGGCAGGATAAGGCTACTCCTTAAACCTATAGAAACCAGAATGGCACCGGCTTCATTAGAACAATGAAAACCATGGGCTGCGAGACACATCTCGCAGAAGGCAGGCAAATTCCTACTTGAACTCCCCTACTTTTTAAACTTTACCTTTTTTTCTCTCTATCCTTTCTAACATTCTGGAGACAGAACCAGGCCTTCATGCTAAGCATTCATTCTTGGGAGGAAACCAGGCCTCTTTTGTGCTAAGCATTGGGTCTCTCTGCCTTGAAGCTCTATCTTAGTCCCCAACTGCACTTCCGTTCCATGAAATGTCATCAGTTTTTGCAGGCCCTGATTTACAACTCCATGTGACTGAAAGGGCATGAAACTGGACTTTATTGCCTCTGTGGTAAAGGATTCTTATTTGGGACAGAAAAATAACACCGATTTTAACAGCAGCAAAATATGAACACTCTACTACAAACTTGCCTGTCTGTGTCAGAGGGAAGCCACTCTATTCTGCATTTGAAACTTAATCAATGATATCTGTGTGAATAACAAAACATGAAGACTATTTTAGATGTATTTCATTAAACTATAATTACGAAGCATGACACATTCCCCATCTCTGAATTTTCAGGGGAGCTACATGACTTATTTAATCCCCTCACAAGAAAGGCAGAATAATTTTCAATGTTGAGATGAAGTTGGCAAGTCTAAAAAACTGAACTAGTTGAGAAGCAATTCTGGTAGACCATCAATTGAAATGCCTCCACAGATTCGGCGTGAATCATAATTTGATGGAGCCTTTGCCTAGAACACCCATGAGCTCCCCTCCTCCACCGAGCTTTTTATTATTGTTATTATTATTATTGTTGTTGTTGTTATTATTAGTTACATTTTATAAACTCTATATCCCAGCTGTATCCTGCTCCCTCATTCCCTCCCAAAACCTCTCTCCCTCCCTCATCTCCTCCCTGCCCCTTTCCAAGTCCACTGATTGGGGAGGACCTCCTCCCCTTTCATCTGACCCTGTTTTATCAGGTATCTTCAGGACTGGCTGCAAAGTCCTCCTCTGTAGCCTAGCAGGACTGCTCCTCCCTTGAGGGGTGGGGAGGTCAAACAGCCTGCCATTGAGTTCCTGTCAGAAATAGTCCCTGTTCCCCTTACTATGGGAAACCAATTGGTTACTGAGCTACCACGGGCCTCATCCAAGCAAAGGTTCTAGATTATATCCATACATGGTCCTTGGTGGAGTATCAGTCTCAGAAAAGACCCCTGTGCCCAGATATATTTGGTCCTTGTGGAGCTCCTATCCTTTCCACATCATACTAACTCCCCCCTTCTTTCATATGACTCCCAGCACTCTGCCAAAGGTTTGGTTATGAGTCTTAGTATCTGCTTTGATACACTGCCAGGTAGAGTCTTTCAGAGGCCCTCTGCAGTAGGCTCCTGTCCTGTTACTTGTTTTCTCCTATGTCTAATGCACATCCCATTTGTCTTTCTAAGTGAAAATTGATCATCTTACCCCAGGTCCTCTTTCTTGTTTATCTTCTTTAGGTGTATAGATTTCACTATGTTTATCATATCTTATAGGACTATATGAGTGAGTATATACCGTGTGTGTCTTTCTGCTTCTGGGATAGCTCATTCAGGATGATCTTTTCTAGAGCTCACAATTTGCCTGCAAATTTCATCATTTCCTTATTTTTAATTGCTGAGTAGTATTCTGCTCAGACATAGCCCCATGGCAGCTCAGCATCCTAATAAGGGAAACAGGGACTGTCTCTGACATGAACTCAGTGGCTGGCTCTTTGACACCCCCCCCCAAGGGAGGAACAGCCTTGCTAGGCCACAGAGAAGAACATTGCAGGCAGTCCTGATAAGACCTGATAAACTAGGGTCAGATGGAAGGGGAGGAGGACCTCTCCTATCAGTGGACTTAGAGAGGGGCAGGGAGGAGATGAGGGAGGGAGGGTGATATTGAGAGGGAATGGGGGAGGGGGCTACAGCTGGCATACAAAGTAAGTAACCTGTAATTAATATAAAAAATAAAAATTATTTTAAAAAGTATGCTAACACTTTATACAATAATAGATCTTTCAGAGGTATCTCCATTCCTGACCTCAAGCTATACTACAGATCAATAGTAATAAAAACTGCAGGGTACTGGCATAGAAATAGGCTGGGTTGATGAATGGAATCAAATTTAAGACCCAGAAATAAACCCATATACCTCTGCACACCTGATTTTTGACAAAGGAGCCAAAACCATGCAATGGGGGAAAAAAGACAGCATCTTCAACAAATGGTGCTGGTCTAACTGCATGTCTATATGTAGAAAAATTCATCACCCTGCACAAAATTCAAGTCCAAGTGGATCAAAGATCTTAACATAAAACCAGATACACTAAAAGAGAATGGGTAAGAGCCTTGGACTCATTGGCAAAGGAAACAACTTCCTAAACAGAACACCAACAGGCCTGGCTCCAAGATCTACAATTAAAAAATGGGACCTCTTGAAACTGAATGTCTTCTGTAAAGCAAAGAGCACTAACAATAGAATGAAAAGGCTGTCTACAGATTGGGAAAAGATCATCACCAATCCTATATATGACAGAGGTCTAATATCCAGAATATATAAAGAACTCAAGAAATTAGACACCAACTAACCAAATAATACAACTAAAAAATGGGGTACAGAGCCAGACAGAATTCTTAGCAGACGAATCTCAAATGGTGGAGAAGCACTTAACGAAATGTTCAGCATTCTTAGTGATCAGGGAAATGCAAATCAAAATGACTCAGATTCCATCTTACACATGTCAGAATGGCTAAAATAAAAAGCTCAAGTAATAATACATGCTGGAGAGGATGTGGAAAAGGGGGAACCTTCATTACTGGTGGGAGTGAACACTTGTACAATCGCTTTGGAAATCAATCTGGCGCTTTCTCAGAAAATTGGGAATAGCTCTCCCTCAAGACTCAGCTATACCACTTCTGGGTATACACCCGAAAGATGCTCCACCATATAACAAGAACATTTGCTCAACCATGTTCATAGCAGCTTTATTCTTAATAGCCAGAACCTGGAAACAACCCAGATGTCCCTCATTTGAAGAATGGATAAAGAAACTGTGGCACATTTTCACAATGGAATACTACTCAGCCATTAAACACACACACACACACACACACACACAATCATGAAATTTGCAAACAAATGTAAGGAACTAGAAAAGATCACCTTGAGTGAGATAACCCATACCCAGAAAGACACACATGGTATGTACTCACTTATAAGTGGATTTTAGTACAAGATAGACATACTACAATGTACAGACCCTGTCAAGATAGATAGCATAAATCTCAATCAGAATGGGAAATAGAATAGATAGAGGTAGTGGTGGAAGAGTGGGAACAAGGATCATCAATCAACCAGGGCCCAGAGGGGACTACAGAGCCTGAAGCACCAGCCAAGGACAATGCATGGTCTGAAACTAGGTCCTCTTCTTACAAATACCCAATGGACATCTTAGGCTTCATGTGGGCCCAATAGTCATGATAGTGAGGAATATCTCTGACATGGACTATGTTACCCCCTTTTTGTTCACTTCCCCCTGATGGGACTGCCTTACCAGGCCATAGGGGAGGAAGATGAACACAATCCTCATTCGAACAGATGAGCTGGGGTGTCTGGATACAGGAGTTCCCCTATTCTGAGCAAATAGGGGGAGGGAAGGTGTACAAGGGTGGGTGGACTGGGAGGAGAGGAGGGAGGGACCTATGACTGAGATATAAAATAAATTAATTTCTTTAAAAAAAAATAGAAGGTACTACAGAAAGACTGCAGGGGTGGAGGTGTTCTTTTAAAGAATTTAAAAGTGGGCTTAAACATAATTAACAATTTTCAGCTGTACTGAACAAAATGGCTTGCCATGTTTGTTTGTTCAGTGATTATATTTCCAAAGTTCTTCCGGCTTTGTGGTTTCACAGCATAAGGAATAGGTATGGACATGCTGTTTAGAGCTTCTTTTAAGGTGGTCCAAGAACATTTTTCAGGCTTTAAAGAAAATACAGTCAACAAAATGCATCATCTTTGGCAAGTCTTGTCATCATTACCCCTCAAACTGGGTGAAGGGGTTTTGTTTGTTTTTATTTTGTCCCTAAGGGAATGTCCATATCACTGGTAAATTCAAGGGCAAGGTTGGATGATCCTGGGAGAATTTATTTTCAACACTTATAAAATGTTTTTGTTTATTCCTTAATTTAAATTGGGTCTAAATATCCCATAAATTCTCAATGGTGAAATGACTTCTTGTTTCTGAACACATTAACCAAAGGAAAAATCAGTTCAGGTACCTCAGTGTTTACATTTGCAAACAAATTAACATTATGAAGCACACAGCTTTGTACATTCAGAACTTTAAAGACTCTATATAATTAATGGACCATTTTACAAGACAAAAATAAAAGATTTAAAAAAATAAGTTATATTGCCGTAGTGTGGAGTAACTTGGAATTTATAGGATTTAAAAATGATTATTAATGCTTGGGCTAAGTTTTACAACTTTCCATGCCTTAGCTGAGAGAATGATTTATATCTTAAATATAAAAGTGAGGTGGAAACCTTCCCGGGTGCATTTCCTTTGTGTTCCAGGGGACAGGCTAGTTTCACATGCAGTAAATTACAGTGGTAAGTACAAGGATGTAGTCAGCCCAGCTGCATAAAATATGCCAACATTGTTTTCTAAACAAAGCAGAAGTGTACAAAATAGTAACAATCAGTGGGTTTCTCCCTAAAGCCAAATGGCCAGGAAATTGGTGGGGGTGGAAAGCTTCTTCCTAGCTTTGAAAGAAGTTAGTTTCACCCTGATTAGATTATAAAAAGCTATGAATATATCATTTTGAGCCAAAATAATATTTTGACAGGTTATGAAGGAATAATACTTTTATAATAAATTGTTCAGTACTAGAAAACCTGAATGCTTTTTTATCCTTTAAGGCCTGGAAACTCTTTCTCTCTCTCTTTCTATATGTATGTCTCTATCTCTCTTTCTCTCTAGGTCTCTGTCACTCTGTCTCTCTGCCTCTGCCTTTGTCTCTGTCTATCTGTCTCTGTCTCTTTGTCTTTGTTTGTTTTTCTCCCTGTCTCTATTTCCTTGTCTCTCTTTCTAAGTCTCTGTATCTCTGTCCCTCCCTCCCTCCCTCCCTCCCTTCCTCCCTCCCTCCCTCCATGCTTCTTCCCCCAGAAGCCCTGCAGAGTTCCCTTACAGTAAACAATATCCACACCTCAGCCGCCTGCTTCCCTGTGGGACCTCTACAGTCCTGCCAAAGAGTAAGAGATCGTCAATAATCTGCCTTGTTTGCCTTAATTTCACCCATGCAGCCCTACAGAGGGCATTCATTAAATATTTATCAGAGGACTGCACGAATGAGGACAGATGGGAGAGTAAAAGCAAAATCATCCAGAGTCCGTTTGAGTTTCCATAGTACTTTGTGAGTTTCCAGGTACTTTTTGTCATTTTATAGATGCAGTTGAATATATATGTAAAGTGATGACCAACCCCCTCAAGTCCTTTCTGAAACTGCTTAAATACAACCAAGGCACTTTAGAAGCCCCTACTGTCTAAAAAGTTCATTTGGAGGAGCAATGACATAAACAGTGGCTGTAAATTCTATTGCGAACAATGAGAGTGATTGAGTGTTTCCATATACTAGGCCAGTATTGATTCCCATCAGTTATTTCACAGCTCTTGTCTGTTTATCAATGGGGAAACCAAAGAAAAGAAAGGATTTGAAACTTCTTATTGCCACATAATTTCTTAGTCTACCCCGGCTACTTTCACAGAATGCCCTAAAGTGAATATTTTAAAAGGAAAATGTCATTTATCGTGGAAGCCTGGAAGTCAAGGTCAAGAGGCCCACTTACTGAGGGAACTCATACATACTCTGACATCCTATGTCAGAAGGCAGAAGGGTAAGAGGGCATCTGAGAGCAAGCAAGGTGAGTCAAACACGTCCCTTAGTCACTAACCCATTCCTATGATAAAGGCATTAATGCATTCCCAAGGTCTCTGCCCCATGGCCTGATCATCTCTTCAAGGTCCCACTCATTGCTCTGTTGGGGATTATGTTTTCAACACAGGAAGTTTGAGGGACACATACAAAGCACAGAAGGCAGGAAGTACAAGAGCTCAGGGCGCATATAGGGTGTGTGTGTGTGTGTGTGTGTGTGTGTGTGTGTGTGTGTGTGTGTGTACGCGCATGTGCGTGTGCGCATGGGTGAGCAGGTTAGTATGCCTGTGTGCGCACGAAGACCAGAAAAAGATGTCAGGTAACCTGTTACATGACTAGCAGCTGTACTGGGGTTGGAACTCCCTCAATAAACTGTAGGTTTAACCACTGGGTTACATTCTTCTCTATCAACGGCAGCATTGCTTTTGGCTCACAGAATATTTCCTGGACATGAGTCTGAACTACTGACAATGAAACAATATTTTGGGAAGAGAAACAGTATCCATTTCAGTCATTTCCATATGTTGACAAGTAATGTTACTGAAATAGCCGATATCACTTGGTATTGCTTTACAGCGATTCAAATAATAGGTTTGTCTAACAGAACATATAAATTACAACCATTGTGCAAAGATGGAGGGCGTCTTTTGCCAAAGACGACAAACGTTTCAACTTTGTGTGAAGATAGTAATTTCTAGAGATAGATGCTAAGGGCAGACCTAGAGAAATGTCTCTCCTTGGTTATTATGAGTACCCCCTGACCCAAGTCCGCAGAAACTAGGTCACTGGCCACCAATTTCACCCTCCCCACACAGCAGCAGCATCTCAATACATTCTAGTGCCTTGGTTTTTTTTTTTTAATTTTTATTTTATTTTTAGTTATGCATATATGTGTTGGGAGGTAGATTAACGTGCACATTTTTGTGTGCAGATACCTAAAGGCAATAGAGGAGGCCAGCAGATCTCCTGCAGCTGGAGGGACAGGCAGTCAGGAGCTACCCTACAAAGGCACTGGGAACTGAACTCAGGCCTTCTGCAACAACAGTACACACTCTTTAACCTCTGAGCTGTTACCTCTGCTGCTTTCTAATTTAGTCGTTCTTAAGTCAGGCTGTATATCAGACAAGGCTATGAAGCTTTCTAAAAAGTTTCTTTTTTATTTACTATTGCACATGTGTTGATATGAGCATGGACAAATGAATGTACAGTGAAATTCATCTGTTGTAACTGGAGGACAGCTTTGTAGCATAAGTGCTCTTTTCCACCTTTATGTGGGTTCTGGCAGCCAAACAAAAGCCATTTAGCTTGCATGATATATATATATATATATATATATATATATATATATATATATGCATATATATGTACATATATGTATACATATATATACATATGCATATATATGTGTGTGTGTGTGTTCAGCCATCTTGTTGGCCCCCTAGGAAATAATCATAAAATATGTAACAGGAAAAACAATCCTTTATTTCAACAAACTCATAATATTAAAAAAATCATTTAGAAAATCTTATACGATATCTAAAAGTATATATATATATATATATATATATATATATATATATTCTCACGTCTTCATGAATTGAGCAGCCACCTCATCCTAGGCTGTTTGTATAATCCAAGGCATTACAGCAAGACTCCTTGGGGGTGGTTAACTCTCAAAGAGTTGTCTGGTGAGTGCCTCTTTACTGGATGGCGCTTTCTCGTTATGGTCCCCCACATGGAAAAAGCAGAGAAGTGAATGTGAACCTTTCTCATATGCCATTACTTACATAACAGGAAACCATCACTTGTGATCTAATCCTTTCCTGAAACACCCAGTCCTTCCCACGACCACTTAGGTGAGTTAACTGCAGCGTAGGTCTTTTAGGACATGCATTCAGACCACCTCAAATGCCAATTACAAAGGCTTAAAACATCGCTTATTGAGGTCATGCTTGCAAACGATTTCCTACTCCATGTTGCAATTCAACATGTACTTGTATTACGAATTGTAGTTGTTTGTGACTAGCGTATTGTCTTGCAGGTGAGAATGTAATTATTTAACAAATCTGTCTTCCATGTATGAACTGCTAGTAAATAAAATAAAAACAATGTTTAAATGTGAATCAAAGGACATGGTCCAGTGTAGCTTTCAGAATATCCAGCGTTGCCATCAATCATTTTTCTGTAGCACAATTTGTTATCTTCAATTAGAGGGATTAAACAAAGCATTCATTTATTTTGCAAACTCTCTCATTGTGTTACACTTCCAAATGGCAAAAGTTCAATATTTTCTCTCGTGGAGCCTTGCCAATGAAGGCTCTCAATAACTGTAGAGGCACTGAAAGAGGTGCTGTTCTAAGAGTGAAGCTTTTGAGAAAAAGAGAAAAATCCTGAAGAACTTTGAATATTACTTCTTTCTACCACTGCACCAGAATAATAGTCCTCTGAAATATTAGCATGTGAAGGGCAATTTCTGAGACCTTTGCCCACCCCCTAAAATGAAGAAAGGTTGCACACATTTCTTCTTGCTGCTATGAATAATGAAAAGCCAGGGGATTCCTTGTAGCAGTACTGGAATAATTATAAAATAGCTGATTAAGTTCAAAG
The DNA here is from genome assembly GCF_907164565.1 of Psammomys obesus. Classification (NCBI taxonomy): domain Eukaryota; kingdom Metazoa; phylum Chordata; class Mammalia; order Rodentia; family Muridae; genus Psammomys; species Psammomys obesus. The sequence continues at coordinate 19,627,824 of NW_026596069.1, forward strand.
TTAGTATGGAAATCTGTTCCTTTAAAAGTCTTTCATAATCTATCTCTGGAGGAAGATAATTCTATCAAATTTGAATTAATCCATAGATAATGGCAATCCTATCACCCACCATTGTGTATCTCTATATAGAAAATTAATAATTCATGCATTCTTAGATTTCACCTAAAAATAACTCAGGGCCAGATTACAAAAGGGATTAATTGTAAACATTATGAGTTATGGCAGACACCCCAGGACCTGGATTAATCAACTTCAAACACATAACTTGACCTAACAATAATAGCCCAACCACAGATAACTCTTTGGAGAATGGGAATTTTTGAATGCAAGTCACATAATGATCCCTTCATAGATACAATAAACCATTTTTTAAAATTACACTACTGCTATCATTATAAAGTATAATCAGGTCCCCATATTACCATCATCACAAAAGCCTGTAGTAGAATTAATTGTTCTCCATTTTAAGTCAAAAATAGACTCTTTATCACAAAGCCTAAGTTAAAGCGTTCTGAAGAATTCACATTTGGAATACTTAAGCTCATGATTAGCAGGTGCATTGTAAGAATGTATTCATTTCATCTTTGATGACGTCTTGTGACTTTCTGCATCTTGGGACACTGTACATCACTTAGGAAGTCCAAGGAAAGCGATAATTATATGCTTTGGGCATTAAGTATAACCAAATTATGAGGATCCCATCCCCGTTGTTTTGAAGTATATGCTAAAGTGGACAAGATAAAATTCACCAGAGTAACCAAAGTTAAATCAATGTCAGGTAACAGCCAGCCAGTTCTCTCTGTTCTGAAGCCAGTTTACAGAGCTGGTGCCCACACAGCTCCCTCCATACCCTTCCCACACTCTATGGCGGTAGAGTCTGATGTGGCCTGTGTGGATTTGATTAGCGAGGCAGCTCACTTAAGCGCAGTAGCACAGTAGCGGTCATATTCAAAGCTGTTTTAATTCATTTACCGTAACGGTCTCCAAGTTCCTCCACTTATACCACGTTTCAGAAGTCCTGTTTCTATGTAAGCTGGGGAATGCCATTGTGTGTTCAGATTGCATCTTGCTTATTCGCCCGAGAGGGAATACTGGTTTCGCCTCCGCCTTTTGGAAATACTATGACAGATAAGGTCAGCATGAGCACAAGAGAGCAATATTTCTTTTGCCACTTTGCTTTCACTGTTTCCTCATGTTTATATCCCAAGAGGTAGAATTTCTGCTTCATAACATAATTCCACTTTAATCATTTGAGAAATCTCCATATTTTGCACAGTGGCTGCCACATTTTACATTTGACACCAAACAAAAGTGTGCAAGGTTCAAATTGGTCACCAGAATGTTATATAATGTTGTTCGTAAGCATTGAGATTATAACTAATAATCTTTCACAAGTATGATTTTTCAAAAGTTTTTCAGTATGTATGTTGTATTTAATTCTGAACCTTTTTTCCCCTTTATAGAGAAGAAAAATGTTACAGTTGAAGGTGTAGAAATTAATATTTTCTGAGAAAATGTGTGCCAAGTGGAGTCTTACTGCTTTCTTCCACATAAATGATGTGATCCTTTTCACAAAGTAGGATTCCTGGAAGCCAGTTTTCTGTATCTTTAATCTTGGCACTGTGAGCTACGCTCAGCAGAGCAAGCCTGGGATAGCATTCTGGGAGGCAGAGGCAGGCGGATCTCTGTGAGTTCTAGACCAGCCTGGTCTACAAAATGAGTCCAAGACAGCCAAGGCTACACAGAGAAACCCTGTCTCAAAAATCCAAAAAAAAAAAAAAAAAAAAAAACCAGAAAAGAAAAAAAGAAAAAGAAACCTTAGTACCGAAGAGAGACAAAGGCAAGATTATAAATTCATGTCAGTCTACACCATAGGGAGAAACAGAGCCCCCGTCCCCCAAACTACAAGAAGTCAGCCTTGAAAGTGTACATACAAAAACATTATATAAGCTTAACAGATTATATGCAGGAGTGTGTGTGTGTGTGTGTGTGTAAATACAAATATATCATGAAATAACAATTAGTGAAAAAAGAGCCCATGAATTTGAAGGAGATCAGGAAGGGTTATATGGAAAGATTTAGAGAGGGAAAAAAGAAAAGGAAGAAATATTGTAATTATATTACAATCTCAAAAAAAAAAAAAACACAAGCAAGTGCTGATAACAAAAAGTATAGTTTTAATATTTTTTAAATAAGTCAGATAAATAATTTTAACCTTCATAGAGTTTTGAGATTTAGAGTTAATCACAAGCTTCTTGGGATCTAGGACAGAAAACTTTCAAAACGTTCTACCAGTCTCTTCTGGATAATGTACATTTAATCATCTGGTTCCTGTGAGGAGGAAACTCCATGCAAACTACACAGAGAACTGACCATTGTAAAAGTAACGTGTTGGCTAGCTCATTTTCATTATAATTCCAGTATTGCAAAAGGCAAGCCACAAACAAGGATTATTAAATGAATGTCAACATCACTGCTATAGTATCAAGTGTTGTCAAAGTAAACATGATGACCCCTGTCCTCATAGCATTGGAAAGGGAGCTGAATTCCAAAGAAAACATACCTAAAGAAGAAAATGGGGTAGGATGGAACCGTCCCTCTGGAATCTCCTTCTTTTAGCATCCAACCCTGTCTGATTCTTGAGCTGCTCATGCTTCGTGTTTCTTTGTCCACACACACACATGTTTTGTTTTCCATCTCTAATCTTCTCTTTGCACAAATTCTACCTCTTGCTGACATTACCAGCTCTTGTCATATCGTCAGAGGCATTATCACACTTGAATGGCTGTCTTTCAGTGTTGCTGACTCAGCTGTTTGAGGGACCATGAGCAAGCGTGCCTATGTGAAGGTAAATCGAGGACTCTAGTGCCTACTGTAGTTGTTGTTGATGATGTTATTCAATGGGACATAAAAACGTTTTCATTAGAACCACTGATGTAAAGTGGAAAAAGTCCACAGTGTGACTTAAATAATTTTACCTAATTTTTTACCATCATTTATTTCAGAGTTTTTCTGTGCGTGCATGCATGCTCACATGTACATGCATACACATCTACCTGTAACAATGCAAATGTGGAGGCCAAAGAAACCCCCCCCCAGGAGTCAGTTCTCTCCTTCTGCAATGTGGGTCCTGAAGATTAAACTCAGATCATTAGATTTGCAAGCAAGTGCCTTTACTTTCTGAGCCATGTTGGACCATCTAACTTTCATTTTGGGGGGATTTGCAAATTTTTAAAGTTTAAATTTTTACATTTTTTAGTTTGATCTTCCCTAGCAATATGACAAGCTTACAAAAACAAAAATATACACAGTTGTCTTTGAAGAATATACAATTCTATCGTTAAGTGCCTTGAGGTCGGTTGCTCTTGAGGTCGGTTGCTCTTGAGGTCGGTTGCTCTTGAGGTTGGCCATGTCTTCATTTCCATGTTCTTCATGGAGTTCGCCTACACTAAGAAATGGCTCAAACTCAAGCAAGTCCATCCACCAGAGTGAATGTTTGTCAAACTGATGTTGGCTCCCACCCTTTCAGCCGGTGCAGTCATTTTCTTTCATCTTCCATGCATCATTTCTTGCTACAACTCACTAGGATCTAAGGTCCTGTTGACAACTGCTTCCCGGTCCCCATTCTTAGCTCAGTATTGTATCATGTAAAGACAGAGATGGTATCTGTTCCCCATGCTATTGTAGATATAAAATAAAACCCTGTTCATATGACTGCTTGAAGTGAGCTTAATCTACATACAATTCAGGGCCTGACTTAGTTCTAGCCCTGCATTCTACTATACCCACTTGTGTGTGACAAGCTCTACCCAAACTTTTCCCTCACTCAAGCCAATTAGAAATGTTATATCAATAACCACAGAGACACTGAAAGCTAAGCTCTCTATAAATCTCAAAAAAAAAAAAGCAAACCTAGAAAACTTAGGGTAGGATTCTTTAACTTAATAAATCTTTGAAGTTACAAAAGAAAAATCTTCAACATTAGAAAAATAGTATCTTAAAAGATACCAAGGGGGGCTTGACAAGATGGCGGCACCGGGAGGACACTGTGTCTGAGGAACAGGACAGCAGTGTTGGCACAGTGACCAGGAGACTGAACTCTGGGACCTAAAACACCAACGTTTATGATTGCCAGGTGAGAGGAAATCCTGCAGTGTGGAAATCAATCGGGACCGACCTCAGGTCACCCAGTCAATCCCTGGAAAAGGTTCTGGGGACCGACAAACGCACCTGCCACACCAGATCAGAGCACACAGACTCCCACAGCACCCACAGCCGCCATCCCGGACTGGGACACACAGCTTCCGGCCCAGAGTGAGGCGTCCAGCCTCCGGACCAGAGCAGAGACCTCAGTTGCTGGTTCAGAGAGGAGTGCACAGCCTCTGGCCCAAAGCTGAATGCACAGCTGCCCAGATCGGCGTGCACAGCCTTGGGCCCAGAGCGGTGACACCAGCCACCATCTCAGACTGTGGGGCACAGCCTCTAGCCCAGAGTGGAAGCCAAGCCTCTGACCCAGAGTGGAGCCCTTAGTTGCTGGCCCAGAGAGGTGTGCACAGCCTCTGGCCCAGAAGGGGACACACAGCTGCCATCCCAGATCAGAGCGCAGAGCCTCCCAACCAGAGCAGCACCCACAGCTGCCATCCCAGAAAGGCACACACAGCTTCCGGCCCAGAGTGAGGTGCCCAGCCTCTGGACCAGAGCGGAGCCCTCAGTTGCTGGTATGGAGAGGAGTGCACAGCCTCCAGACCAGAGTGGTGCCCCCAGCCGCCATCCCAGACAGGGGTGCACAGCCTCTGGCCCAGAGACTTGCTGTGCTGTGCACTCAATTCACCTTCCCAGACAGAATTGTGTGCCCCAGGGTACCAGACTGAGTTTCCCTGTTGGGAGAAAACCCCACAGCTAGGGAATCAGCAGGTTCTTCAAGAGGACTGTACCTGGAAAACAGTGTAACAACAGCAGCAGCTCACTAAATTCAGAACGAGAAACCCAGCAGCGGGCAGCTGTCTCCAGGACTTCTATGGTTAGAGGAGAGCCCTGCTGACTAACAAAGACCACAGCCACTACTCAGGTCTATACGCCTGAGGTGAGCAGTGGCAATTCTTAAGAAACACTGGCCATACAGTGACCATACCCAAAAAGTGGAGGAGGCCTCCTACAGGAAAAATCATCTTCCTGCTAAGGGGATTCTCCCTACCCCAGGATTCCAGAAAACACCAGAAACTAACAGCCAACACCTAAAACAGCCCAGTGGGTAGAGATCAGCATAAAAGCTCAAGCAACAAAAGACAGAGCAACATGGCATCTTCAGAACCCAACCATCCAGGGGTGAGCAGCCCTGGACACCCCAGCATAATTGAAATTCGAGAAGATGACCTTACATCTATGCTGATGAAGAGGATAATAGAGAAAACAAATAAATTACCTAAAGAATTAGAGGAAAATAAAATCAAACAGATTATAGCCATCCATGAAGAAATACGGGAAGATGCAGCCAGTCTGTGGCCTTTTAGAAGAAAAAGTTAAATCACTGAAAGAAATAAAAGAAACAGAGGAATGTTCAAACAGTTGAAGGAACTAAAAGAAAAACAGGAAAATACAATCAGACAGGTGAAAGAAATAAACAAAACACTCAAGATCTGAAGACAGAATTGGAAAAATTAAAGAAAACACAAACGGGGGAAATCATGGAGATGAAGAATTTGGGGAAGAAAACAGGAACTACAGAGGTAAGCATAACCAACAGACTACAAGAGATGGAAGAAAGGATCTCAGGTGTAGAAGATACAATGGAAGAAATCGATGTATCTGTCAACAAAAATGTTAAATCCAAAAAAATTCCTCACACAGAGCATCCAAGAAATCCAAGACAATATGAAAAGACAAAACCTAAGAATAATAGGTATAGAGGAAAAAGAAGACTCCCTGCTCCAAGACCCAGAAAATATCTTCAACAAAATCATAGAAGAAAATTTCCCCAACTTAAAGGAGAGGCCTATAAGAATACAAGAGACCTACAGAACACCTAATAAATTAGACCAGAAAGAAAATCTTCCCGCCACATAATAATCAAAACAGTAAGTATACAGAACAAAGAAAAAATACTAAAAGCTGCGAGAGAAAAAGGCCAAGTAACATATAATGGCAAACCCATCAGAATCACACCTGACTTCTCAACAGAGATTATAAAAACAAGAAGGGCCTGGATGGATATAATGCAGACCCTAGGAGAACAGAAATGTCAGCCCAGGCTAATATAACCAGCAAAACTCTCAGTCCTCATAGATGGAGAAAACAATATATACAATGACAAAAACAAATTCAAACAATACCTACCCACAAAGCCAGCATTACAGAAGATACTAGAAGGAAAAAATAGAACCCAGGAAAGCTAGCTACATTCAGGAAAACACAGGAAATAAATAACCTCACTACAGCAAAATCAAAAGTAGCCAAAAACACAAACACACTACCATAGCCAACAGCAAAATCAAAACATCTAATGGCCACTAATCATTAAGAATTAGAAGAAGATATGAGAAGATGGAAAGATCTCCCATGATCATGGCTTGGCAGGATTAACATAGTAAAAATGGCCATCTTACCAAAAGCAATCTACAGATTCAATGCAATTCCCATCAAATTACCAACACAATTCTTTACAGACCTGGAAAGAAAAAGTCTCAACTTCATATGGAATAACAAGAAATGCAGAATTGCTAAAACAATCCTCTACAATAGAAGATCTTCTGGAGGTATCTCCATCCCTGATCTCAAGCTGTACTATAAAGCAACAGTAATAAAAAATACATGGTACTGGCACAGAAACAGAATGGTGGATCAATGGAACTGAATAGAAGACCCAGAAATTAACCCACATATTTATGAACACCTGATTTTTGACAAAGATGCCAAAATCATACAATGGAAAAAAAGATAGCATCTTCAACAAATGGTGCTGGTCTAACTGGATGTCTACATGTAGAAAAATGAAAATAGATCCATACTTATCACCGTGCACAAAAATAAAGTCCAAGTGGATCAAAGACCTCAATATAAAACCAGACACACTAAACCTGTTAGAAGAAAAAGTGGTGAAAAGCCTGGAACTCATTGGCACAGGAGACAACTTCCTGAACAGAACACCAACAGCACAGGCTTTAAGAGCAACAATCAATAAATGGGACCTCATGAAACTGAAAATCTTCTGTAAAGAAAAGGACACTGTCATCAGAACAAATAGACAGCCTACAGATTGGGAAAAGATCTTCACCAACCCTATATCTGACAAGGGGCTAATATCCAGCATATATAAAAAACTAAAGAAGTTAAAAAGCAACAATTAAGTAATCCAATTAAAAAATGGGAAACAGAACTAAACAGAGAATTCTCAATAGAGGAATATCTAATGGCAGAGAAACACTTAAAGAAATGCTCATCGTCATTAATCATCAGGGAAATGCAAATCAAAACGACCCTCAGATTTCACCTTACACCCATCAGAATGGCTAAGATCAAAAGCTCAAGTGACAGCACATGCTGGAGAGGTTGTGGAGAAAGGGGAATCCTCCTCCTCCAATGCTGGTGGGAATGTAAACTTGTATAACCACTCTGGAAATCAATCTGGCACTTTTTCAGACAACTAGGAATAGTGCTTCCTCGAGATCCAGCTATACCACTCCTAGGCATATACCCAAAAGAGTCTCAAGTACACAATAAAGATATTTACTCAACCATGTTTGTAGCAGCTTTATTGGTAATAGCCAGCAGCTGGAAACAACCAAGTTGCCTGTCAACCGAGGAATGTACCATACAAAAAGTATGGTACATCTACACAATGGAATACTACTCATCAATAAAAAACAAGGAAATCATGAAATTTGCAGGTAGATGGTGGGAACTGGAAAAGATCATCCTGAGTGAGCTATCCCAAAAGCAGAAAGATGCATACTCACTCATATATAATATAGGATAAACCTACTAAAATCTGTACACCTAAAGAGACTAATCAAGAGGGAGAACTCTGGCTAAAATTCTCAATCCCCATCCAGAAAGGCAAAGAGGATGGACATCAGAAGAAGGAGAAAACAGGGAACAAGTTAGGAGCCTCCCACAGAGGGCCTCTGAAAGGCTCTGCCCTGCAGACTATCAATGCAGATGCTGAGACTTATGACCAACCTTTGAGGAGATTGGAGGGAATCTTATGAAAGAAGTGGGAGTTAGTAAGATCTGGAGAGGACAGTAGCTCCACAAGGAGAGCAACAGATCCAAAAAATCTGGGCACATGTGTCTTCCCTGAGACTGATACTCCAACAAAGTAGCATGCATGGAGAAAACCCAGAACCCCTAGCCCATGACAGTTCAGTCTCCTAGTGGGGTTCCATAGTAATGGGAATAGGGACTGCCTCTGACATGAACTGATTGGCCTGCTCTTTGATCACCTCCCCCTGAGGTTAGAGCAGCCTTACCAGGCCACAGAGGAAGACAATGCAGCCACTCCTGATGAGACCTAACAGACTAGGATCAGAAGGAAGGAAAAGAAGACCTCTGCTACCAGTGGACTTGGGGAGGGGCATATGTGGAGAAGGAGGAGGAAGGGAGAGATTGGGAGGGGAGGAGGGAGGGAACTACAGGGGGGATACAAAGACCAAGGACCATCTATGGATATAATCTAGAACTTCTGCTTGGATGTGGCCCGTGGTAGCTCAGTAACCAAGTAGTTTTCCAAAGTAAGGGGAACATGGACTATTTCTAACAGGATCTCAAGGGCAGGCTGTTTGACCCCCCCCCCCCGGGGAGGAGCAGTCTGTTAGGCCACAGAGGAGGACTTTGCAACCAGCCCTGAAGATACCTGATAAAACAGGGTCAGATGAAAGGGGAGGAGGTCCTCCCCTATCAGTGGACTTGGAAAGGGGCAGGGAGGAGACCAGGGAGGGAGTGTGGGGTTGGGGGGGGGAATGAGGGAGCGGGATACAGCTGGGACACAGAGTTAACAAAATGTAACTAAAAAGAAAAAAATAAAAAAAAACAAAAAAAAACAAAGTAAATAAAGTATAATTAATAAAAAAATAAAATAAATGAAAAAAATACCAAGGCATTTCATGAAGCCAGCAAAATAAGAGAATGAAAACTACACCAAGACTTCTAAAATAAAAACAAAAAAGATTTTTAAATTTGATCTATTCACTGGCTTACTTGGTAAGCATGAAGAAGTGGTTCGTTTAAACCATGCTTCTCAAAGTTTGGTGTGCGTCAGGTGTGTGGAAGTAACAGTCTAAATGTTCAAATGCTCACCCTCCCCTAGACTTAGTGAGCCAGAACTTCTTGCCTCATGGTATCTGTGTTTTATATTTGAAATGACTTTTATAAGGACCAAAGTAAAAACAACCACACTTCGTCACCCTGCAGATTTCTGAAGTTCTTGTGTAAACATTAGGGTGTGAATGTTAAAAAGCCGTTTCATCAATGGACAAAGGAAAACAAAAGCATAATTATGCTCAGAAATTAAAATCTTCCTTCTGAAAACACCAGAGAACACACAGGAAAATGAATACTTACAGCAAGAATGAGAGCACCTCTGAACTACACCAGTATATTACTGCACTAAAAATGACAAGTTTGAATTGTCTCTTACCCCATCAGCAGTGAAAACTAAGAAAAGTATTGACTGGGGCTGGGGAGCTGGCCAGCAGCTAAAAGTGCTTGCTGCTCCTGCAGAGGACTGGAGTTTAGTTTTTAGTACCCTTGTGGGTGGGTCAGGGTAACCTGTAACGCTAGCTCCAGAGGATATGACACTCTCTTTTAGCCTCTGTAGACACTTGCAGGCATGTATACAAAACACACATACAACACTCTTGCACTCAGACACACACACACACACACACACACACACTCATACATACATACACTCAGGCACACATACACACTCTTGTGCTTGCATGCACACACAATCTTTAGGGAATAAAAGAAAAACTTACTGGAAAATGTATTGGAAATAATGACAAAAGAAATAAAAAACTAAGACTCTTGGGCTGGAGAAATGGCTCAGCAAATAGGAGTGCTTACTGTACAATGAAGAGAACCTAATGTCAAATCTAGAACCCACAACAAAACCTTGGTGTAGCTGTGACTGCCTATAACCCAGCCCTTGGAAAGGGGGCAAACACAGAAGGATTCCTGGGTTTTGATGACTATCAACCGGCCCCTTGATTCAGAGAGACCATATCTCAAAAGAACAAAGTTCAGAGTGATAGAGAAGTACACCTGAGATCCTTTTCTCACCTCTGAAACAGGTGCACAATGGCATATGCACTTGTGTCCATGTGATAATACAGTATGAATCATACACACAAACACACACACACACACACAAACACACACACACACATACACACACACACAGTAGTTTTAGCAAAAAAAAAAAAAAAAAAAAGATGAGATAGATAGATTCCAGGTAAATTTTTAAAGTAAGAGTGTGTATATGGGACTTGGAGATCTTTCCATCTTCTTTCCATTTGCCTGGCCCACCTGGGTCAGTGAATCCAGCAGAGACAGAAAACACAGTGGAAGTAACCTGAACATGGGACCAATGCCCCACTGTCATCCAACCTGAGGAAGCCTGTGTGCTACTGGACCATACTTTGCCTTGGAGATCTT
>NW_026596069.1:19638486-19666488 GCF_907164565.1 Psammomys obesus
TGAGGAAGCCTGTGTGCTACTGGACCATACTTTGCCTTGGAGATCTTTCCAGCTGCTCCCCATCTGCCTGGCCCACCTGGGACAGACAGTGAAAGGGACCACCAGGCAGGCTAACATCAGAGTCGACCAAATGGCAAGAGGCCAGTGTAAGAACCCAAGTAAAAAAAACCTCAGGGCCATCTGACACCACCAGAAACCAGCAGTCCTATCACAGCAAGTCGAGCTACTATCACAGCTGAAGCATAAGGAAAATATTTTAAATCCGGGGTTATAAAAATGATAGAGCTCTTAAAGGAGAAAAATAAAGCTTGCAAAGTAAGACAAGAAAATACATTCAAACATGTGAAAGAATTGAACAAATCCATAAAGAAATACAGGAAACTATCATCAAACAGAAAGAAATGAATAAAATTGTTCAAGACCTAAAAATGAAACTAGACGCCATAAAGAAAACACAATCTGAAGCAATCCTGGAGACGGAAAACCTAGAGAAGAGGACAGGAATTATAGACACAAGCATCACTAACAGAATACAAGAGATGGAAGAAATAATCTCAGGGGTAGAAAATATGACTGAAGAAATCGATATATCAGTCAAAGAAAATGTTAAATCAAAAAAGCTCCTGACATAGAACATCCAAGAAATCTTAGACACTATGAAAAGACCAAAACTGACAATAATAGGAAGAGAAGAGGAAAAAGATTCTCAGCTCCAAGTCCCAGAAAATACTTTCAACAAAATCATAGGAGAAAACTTTCCCAAACTGAAAAAAAGAGATGCTTATAAATATACAAGAAGTTTACAGAACACCAAATAGATTTGATGAGAAAAGACAATCATCCCACCACATAATAATCAAAACACTCATTGTAAAGAACAAAGAAAGAATATTAAAAGCTTCAATGGAAAAAAGCCAAGTCACATATAAAGGCAAACCTATCTGATTTACACCTGACTTCTCATCATTAACTCTAAAAACCAGAAGGACCTGGACAGATAGCTTACAGACACTAAGAGACCACAGATGTCAACCCTGACTACTATATCCAGCAAAATTTTTAATTAGCATAAAGGGAGAAAACAAGATATGCCATGACAAAAACAAGTTTGAACAGTACCTATCCACAAATCCAGCTCTAGAGAAGATACTAGAAGGAAAACTCCAACCCAAGGATACCAGCTATACCCAGGAAAACAGAAGTAATAAATAACGCCATGTCAGCAAAACCAAAAGAAGGGAATCAAACACATACACTCTATACCACCAACAGATGGAGGTGAGGAGGACCTCCCCTAACAGTGGACTTGGGAAAAAAGCATGTAAGGAGATGAGGGAGGGAGAGTGGGATTGGGAGAGAAGGAGGAAGAGGGCTACAGCTGGGATACAAAGTGGATAAACTATAATATAAAAACATTAAAATAAAAAAAAAACAGGAAGTAACAACCACTGGTCACTACTGTCAACATCAATGGTACCAATTCCCCAGTAAAAAGACACACGTTAACAGAGTGGATACGAAAACAGGACCTATCTTTTTGGTGCATACAAGAAACACACCTCAGCCATAAAGATAGACATTACCTCAGAGTAAAGGGCTGGGAAAAGGTTTTCCAAGCAAATAGACCCAAGAAGCAATTTAGTCATTCTCATATCTAATAAAATAGACTTTCAACTAAAATTAAACAAAAGACGTGGAGATACTTCATACTCATCAAAGGGAAAATTTACCAAGATGACATCTCAATTCTGAACATATATGCTCAAAATGCAAGGGCATCAACATTAGTAAAAGCAACATTACTAAAGCTTAAATCACACATCGAACCTGACACATTAATAGTGGGAGACTTCAACAACACAGTCTTTCCAGAGAGATCATCAAGACAGGAACTAAATGCGGAAATAAAAAAAACTAACAGATGTCATGAATCAAATGGACCTGAAAGATATCTACAGGGCTGGAGAGATGGCTCAGAGGTTGAGGGCACTGCTGCTCTTCCAGAGGTTCTGAGTTCAATTACCAGCAACCAAATGGTGGCTCATAACCATCTATAATGAGATCTGGTGCCCTCTGCTGGTATGCAGACAGAACACTGCATATGTAATAAATAAATAAATAAAATAAATCTTAAAAAAAGGTATCTACAGAACATTTCAACAAAACACAAAAGAATAAACCTTCTTCTCAGCACTTCATGAAACCTTCTCTAAAATTGACCATATATTCAGTCACAAAGCAAGCCTCAATAGTTATAAGAAGATTGAAGTAACCCCTTGTATCTTATCGGACCACCATGGAATAAAGCTGGAACTCAACAACAACAGAAGGTCTACAAATTGGACCTTTTGTACAATGGAAACTGTACAATTCCCTATCCAACAACCACTGGATCAGGGAAGAAATAATTAAAGACTTTTAAATTATTCAGTGAATCTGAAGGCACAACATACCCAAACTAATGGGATGTAATGAAAGCAGTGCTAAGAGGAAAGTTCAGAGCACTAAACACCTTCATAAAGAAATTGGAGAGATCCCATACTAGTAACTTAGCAGCACACCTTAAATCTCTAGAAAGGAAGGAAGCAAACATACCCAAAGAGGAGTAGAAAACAGGAAATGAGCAAACTCAGGGCTGAAATCAATAAATTGGAAACAACAAGAATGATACAAAGAATCAATGAAACCAACACATGTTTCTTTGAGAAAATCAACAAGACAGACAAAATCTTACCAAACTACCTAAAAGGCAGGGGGAGAGTATCCAAATTAACAAAATCAAAAACAAAAAAAAAGGGGACATAACAATAGACACAGGAAATCCAAAAAATCATTAGGTCTTACTTCAAGAGTCTGTATTCCACAAAATTGGAAAATCAAAAGGAAGTGGGTGGTTTTCTCTGTAGATTTTACCTACTAAAGCTAAATCAAGATCAGATAAATAGTTTAAACAGTCTTATAACTTCTAAGAAAATAGAAGTACTCCTCAAAACTCTCCCAACAACAACAACAAAAGCCCAGGTCCAGATTGTTTTAGTGAAGAATTCTACCAGGCATTCAAACAAGAGCTAATACCACTATTCCTCTAAATATTCCACAAGATAGAGACTGAAGGAACATTGCCAAACTCATTCTATGAAGCCACAGTCACCCTGATATCTAAACCACACAAAGACTCAAAAAAGAAAGAGAATTTCAGACCGGTTTCACTCATGAACATTGATACAAAAATACTCAATAAAATACTCACAAACCAAATCCAAGAACACATCAAATATACCATCTACAATTTTCAAATAGGCTTCATCCTGGGGTGAAAGGATGGTACAACATACAAAACTCCATCAACATAGTCCACCATATAAACAAACTCAAAGGAAAAAAAAATGATCTTCTCATCCCAGATGGAAAAAAAAATCTTTGACAAAATCCAACACCCCTTCATGATGAAATTCTTGGAGAATCAGGGATGCAAGGTATATACCTAAATATAATAAAGGCTGTATATAGCAAGCCAATTGCAAACATCAAATTAAATGGAGAAAAACCCAAAGAATTATAATAAAGCCAGGGATAAGACCAGGTTGCTCACTCTCTTCATACCTCTTAAATATAGTACATGAAGTTCTAGCTAGAGCAATAAGACAATTAAAGAAGATTGAGGGTATAAAAGTCAGGAAGGAAGAAGTTAAAATATCACTATTTGTTGATGATATGATTATGCACTTAAGTGATCTCAAAATTCCACCAGAGAACTCCTGCAGCTGATTAAATACCTTAGGCAAAATGGCTCGGTACAGGATTAATTAAAAAAAAAAAAAAACAAATCAGCAGCCCTCCTGTACACCAATGACAAACAGGCTGTGAAAGAAATTAGGAAAACTACACCCTTTACAATAGCCATAGATAATATAAAGTATCTTGGTTTAACTCTAACCAAGTAAGTGAAAGTTATGTATGACAAGAACTTAAATTCTCTGAAGAAAAAAAAAATTGAAGAAGATCAAAGGAAAAATCCACCCAAATGTCTCATGTTTGAACATATGAACCTCCCATGCTCCTGGATTTGTAGAATTAACAGTAAAAACAGCTATCTTACTCAAAGCAATCTACAGATGCAATGCAATCCCCATCAAAATACCAATGTAGTTCTTTATAGACCTTCATAGAACAATTCTAAACTTCATATAGAAAAACAAAAGCCCAGAATCACTAAAACAATCCTATATAAAAAAAGAACCTCTGGAGGTATATCCATCCCTGACTTCAAGCTATACTACAGAGCAAGAGTAATAAAAACTACATGGTAAAAGCATAGAAATAAACTTGTTGATCAATGGAATCAAATTGAAGACCCAGAAATAAACCCACGTACTTACAGTCACTTAATTTTTGACAAAAAAAAAAAAAAAAAAAAAAGCCAAAACCACAAAATGGAAAAAAGACAGTATCTTCAACAAATAGTGCTGGTCTAACTGGATGTCTACATGTAGAAAGATGCAAATAGATCTATATTTATCTCCCTGCATAAAACTCAAATCCAAGTGTATCAAAACCCTTGATATGACACTAGATATACTAAATCTATTACAAAAGAAAGTGGGGAAGAGATTTGAACTCCCTGTCACAGCAGACAACTTCCTGAACAGAACTCCAACAGCTCAGGCTCAAAGATCAACAATTAATAAATAGGACCTGTTGAAACTGAAAAGTTTCTGTAAAGGAAAAGAAACTGTCAAAAGAATGAAACAACAGTTACAGATTGGAAAAAGATCTTCACCAACCCTACATCCAACAAAGGACTAAGATCTAAAATATATAATGAACTCAAAAGAATCAAACACCGATAAACAAAATAACCCAATTTAAAAAAATGGGGCACTGAACTAAACAGAGAATTCTCAACAGAGGAATGTCAAATGGCTCAGAAGTACTTAAAGAAATGCTCAACTTCCTTAATTGTCAGCGAAATGCAAATCAAAACGACTCTGGGATTTCATCTCACACCAGTCAGGATGACTAAGATCAAAATCAGAAGCAACAACAGATGCTGGTGAGGATATGGAGAAAGGAGAAGATTCTTCTATTGCTTGTGGAAGTGTAAACTTGTACAACCACTTTGGAAATCAATTTGATGCTTTCTCAGAAAATTGGGAAAAGTGCTACCTCAGGACCCAGCTATACTACTCCCAGGTATATACCCAAATGTCACTCCACCATACAGTAAGGACACTTGTTCAACTATGTTCATAGCAGCTTTATTCAAATTAGCCAGCATCTGAGAACAACCTAGATGTCCTTCAACCAAAGAATGAATAAAGAAACTATGGCACATTTACACAATGGAATACTATTCAGCTATTTTTTAATAATTTTTATTTTTATTTTTTATTAATTATACTTTCTTCACTTTATATCCCCCCATAAGCCCCTCCCTCCTTCCCTCCCGGTCCCAACCACCCTCCCCCTTCTCATGCATGCCCCTCCCTAAGTCCACTGATAGGGGAGGTCCTCCTCTCCTTCCTTCTGATCTTAGTCTATCAGATCACCTCAGGAGTGGCTGCATTGTCATCTTCTGTGGCCTGGTAAGGTTGCTCTCCCCTCAGGGGGAGGTGATCAAAGAGCAGGCCAATCAGATTATGTCAGAGGCAGTCCCTCTTCCCATTACTATGTAACTCACTTGGACACTGAACTGCCATGGGCTACATCTGTGCAGGGGCTCTAGGCTATCTCCATGCATGGTACTTGGTTGAAGTATGGGTCTCTGGGAAGACCCCTGTGTTCAAATTTCTGGTTCTGTTGCTCTCCTTGTGGGGTTCCTGTCCTCTCCTACTCATACTATTTCCCACTTCTTACATAAGATGCACTCTGCCCAACAGTTGGCCATAAGTCTCAGCATCTGCTTTGATAGTCTGCAGGACAGAGCCTTTCAGAGGCCCTCTGTGGCAGGTTCCTAGGTTGTTTTCTGTTTTCTTCTTCTTCTGATGTCCATCCTCTTGGTCTTTCAGGATGGGGATTGAGCATTTTGATCAGGGTCCTCTCTCTTGATTAGCTTCTTTAGATGTACAGATTTTAGTAGATTTATCCTATGTTATATTTCTATATGAGTGAGTATATACCATGTGTGTCTTTCTGCTTCTGGGACAGCTCACTCAGAATGATCCTTTCCAGGTCAGCTATTAAATAGAAAGAAATAATGAAATTTTCAGGCCATTGTGTAGAACTACAAAAGATCATCCTGAGTGAGGTAACCCAGACCCAGAAAGACACACATGGCATGTACTCACTTATAAGTGGATTTTAGCTGTATAGTACAGGATGAACATACTATGAGGCACAGATCAAAAGAAGGGAAGTAACATGGAAGATGCATAAATCTCAATAAGTAGTGTTTAAAGAGAGGGACCAAGGTAGGAGAGGGAGCACAGAGAGATATGATGATGGAGATCAGACCTGAGGAGAGCAAGGGCAAGAGGACAGAAGGCTTACAGAGAAAAGAGAAACTGAGGGCAGGGCTATCTCTGTGAGAAGCTGGAGACCTAAGTCAGGGTAGGCTCCTGGGAGGATAGGAAGGGGATTCAAGCTGAGACTCCTAGTAGCAGAGGCCATAGAGACTGAAGACAACAGTCTAACTAGACATCTAACCAATCTTCTAGTTGAGGGAGGAGAACACCAATCCACCCATGAAAACTTCGACCTCAAATTTACCCTGCCTACAAGACATGCAGGGATGAAGATAGAGCAGATAGCACAGAGACTGAGGAAATGCCCAACCAATGCCCGGCCCAACCAAGATCCACCCTATCAGGCAGTGCCAACCCCTGACGCTGTGAATGATACTTTGCTAAGCTTGAAGACAGGAGCCTGTCAGAGTTGTTCTTTGAGAGGCTCTACCCAACTGAGACTGACAACCAAACACTGGTTGATGCCTAAGGAGTCTTGTGGAAAAGTGGGAGGAAAGAAAAAAGGACCTGGAGGTGATAGGCATTCCACAAGAGGTCCACAGCAGAGCTAACTAACCAGGGCTAAGAGGGGCTTGCTGAGACTGAAGCATCAAGCAAGAACCATGCATGAACTGGACCCCTACAAAGATGTAGCAGATGGACAGCTTAGGCTTTAAAAGTGGGTCCTCTAATAAGGGAAGTGGTGACTGCATTGGACAGGAACTCACTAGCCAGCTTTGCTCACTTCCCCCTGTCAAGACTGTGTGGCCAGGCCACAGGGGAAGAGGAAATGCGCAAGTCCTGATGGACCTTGATGAGCGTTGGAGGACAAGAAAGGGAGCTCCCCTTTTCTGAGGAAAATGGAGTGGGGAGATAGGAAGAAGGGAGGGTGGGACTGGGAAGGGAGGGGGAGAGGGCTACAACAAGACTGTAAACTGAATTTTTTTAGAAAGGAGTATGTATATGACGCTTTCACAATGGCTACTCTTGTTTTAGGTGGATGACCTTGAACTGACACTAAACTGGTGGGTGACCTTGAACTCCACAAGCCACCATAACTCAGCAAATTCCCACCTCCATAGGAATGCAGCTAGACTTCTCAAAACCTGCCCTTTGCCTTAGATCATTTGGATTGTTTATGGTGCTTTTGACAAAGAAAGCTTTTAAATTTTTAATTAGTCATATCTCTAAATCTTTTTAATGAGTTTGTCTCCTGGCATGACTCTCCATCTCTCCTTAGAACCTTCTCTCTCTGGCTCCACTCCTGGCATATTTTCCCTTGCTGGGGATCAGAAATCTTTATTTGTCCATTCATTATTCTCAGCAGAAGATTTTAACACTTGTCCTTCTAATACAGATATAAATTTACATTGTGATTCCCTACAGAGAAAAGACTGAAATTGAATGAAAAACTGAAGCAAGTATCTGCTGTTTATTTCTCTATCTATCTATCTATCTATCTCTATCTCTCTCTACACACACACACACACACACACACACACACACACCTATACAATAGGTGTCATGGGCTTATCTTCCTTATTTATTTCTATTATATTAATATACACTATGAATCTTTTAACATAATTCTAACTATCTTTGGATGAAGAAAAAATAAACATAATCATTATATCAAAATAAATATTCTGTCTAGAATAAAAGAAGCAGATCCAACCACATTTTCAGGAAAATATACTTAAAATTTTCCAATTCAAAGTCATGGTTTATCAAAGCGTACTGAGGCCTCCGTCACGAATGTGAGAAAACCATGATGGCATTGGGGCTATTCCTGCTGAGGCTCTCCACCACCTCCTCACTGCCCTGCTGTCAACTTTCAACCTTTAAAAGTTTGGAAAAGACTGACATTGACTGCTACTTGGGTCTGAGTTTTTTATGGGGCTTAATATCCATATCCCTTCTGTTTCTTATACAAAGCTGTCATTTATTCTCAGTTTTCTAATTCTGTTCTCTTATGCTTGGCTTCTCAGAAGAAGAACATTAAATGTCTTTAATAGACTACTATGATTGTGGGTTCCTGGAACAAGAGTAGAAAGATTCATGAAGTAGAAAATCTGTGGACATTGTAGAGCCCATTGGGGCAATGGTCCTGACGCATAAGAAACAGAAATGTAAGCTGAAGGTGTATAGAATGACTATGTATTCTGTGTTCAAAGTTAGCATCCCAGGGAGGCACATGAGACAGTACTTGGCAGTTGTCCTCTATACATTTACTTATGATCCTGAGACCAACCATGACAACCAATGTTCCTCTGCGGATGATAGAGGCATAGAGAGCTCAACCAGAAAATCTGTGTGTGCTGGCTCTCTTTATACACTGAAGCCAGGAACCCTGAGCCAGTGCCGACATCCGCTTGTATCTGTGCATGTGTGTGCAGGCCAGTGTGCTGTTGAGCACAATCTGTGTCACTGGACATTGACCTCCATCCTCCCAGCACAGAACATCCTCATCCTTCTTTGATGTGCTGCCGCCCTGAAGCACAGCTGATAACTGAGGTTTTCAGCACTCATTTGAAGAAAAAGGCTGCAGAACAATAAGATCATAAACGTTTCGATCCAACAGCTTTGTTCTATGTACCATGTACTAAGGAAGAGGCCTCTTGCAAGTCACTTAGCCTGGCTGTGTCTGTTTCCTCACCCACAGAGTTGTGAGTCAACACTGATAATACAGAGCTCGGTGCAGCATCTAGAACAGGAATACGTAATGCCTGCTGAGTAACAGATTCATTGCCACCACCAGCAGCTGCCCTGTGAGCTCATCCCACATGAGGCTGTATATGTGAGCATCACGCTATATCCTGGGGAGCACTCTGCTCTTCCTGTCTGCTGGAGTGTACCTTCACATCTCTTCTTAGTCCGAACATAGATACTACTGTTACATCTTTTTAATTTTCCTCTCTCAACACTCCTTTCCATTCAACCCTACAAACTTGTCTCGATCTCTTTGTTAGAGAACAGTTATATAATACAGATGCAGAAAAACAGGTGAGTCTTTCTGTAGTCATGCCCAACTTTCTCCCACCTGGTATTATCAAGCCACTCAGACAGATGAGCAAGGCAGCTTTCTAATCTTAGCTTTTGCTTCCCTTCATCTTAATTTATCTTCCTGTGTCACCACTTTACTGCAATTGCCACTACCAAAGTTACTGTTAACTACCGAGTTAGAACATCATCTTTTTCAGTCCTTATTTGACCTGACTTATCTGTGAGTTTGGCACACATCTTTGCAATGATCTGTCTTTCTCCATGGTTTGTTCAGGTTGGTTTTCCTTCTTTGTCTTGCATCCTTTTATGTTGGTTGTTGTTTGCCAAATGTTTTGAGTTTTTTGTTTTTTCACTCAGCCTTTGGATATCACACTGGTCCAGGCCTTTCTTTCATCTCTCATTTTGGACACTCTGCCAGGCAACCCCACCTACACACAGACCAAGAGCCGTCTGCACTAAGTAGAAACTGTGTTCAAGTTTTATCACATTATATTTACTGAAGATGAAGCAATGCCTGTCACCGGGCAATATACATTGCACACATATGTCTCTGACACTTCAACAGCTGCAGGTCATCTCTCTTGAATTTGCTCCCTCCTTTTCAGTCTGTTTCAGAGCATAACGCAGTCACTTGCAAGGCTTTCAACTCTATTTAGCACATAGTCAACCATTCCTCAGGTCTTTGCTTCAACATCACTTCCCCATGAAGCCTTTCCAACTATATGCACAAGTGACACTCCGTAAGCTCTCACTAAAATGAAATCAGGGTTAGCATGTACATTTCCTCCTATAGAAAGTCATCTGAAATGCAGGAATCGTTTAATTGTAGCCTAAATATTCGTCCTAGTGTCAGGAAAGGGCAGCTGCTTACTATACAGTGAGTAAATATTAGATCTCAGTGAGCCAACAGACAGCCTATACTTGTGCTTCATACTGTCAATATGTTGTCAGGTAGCAAATCTCACTGAGATTATCGCCAGCCTTTTACCCAAACTCTCCCTTCTCTTTCATATGCCCTTTACAAAGATTTTTACTTAATGCCCAAATTGCTTTTCATCAGTTTGGCAACAGCCTCTTCATAATGAAATAGTGTCTATTTAATTACAAGACTCTGCACCCAGCCTGTGTTCCTGTCCTGGCTCTGTGACATGATGTGACCTTGAGAAGGACACGGCTTCTCAGGGCCTCCACTGACGAAACAGACTCAGTAATAAACATTACCTTGGCATGGTGACTATGGGCATAAAATAAAGCGCGGCACAAAGAGTATTTCAAACCGTGCCTTACCAAGGAGACAGTGAATGAAAGCAGTAATTGTTATTTCCAGCTCACCTCCTGGTATTACCATCGTCAGGAAACACACACATGTGCACGCGCACACACACAAGCACACATGCACACACACACATGCACAAATGTGCACATACACATGAACAATCACACACCTATGCACACACACACACACACACACACACACACACACACACACACACGAGACCCTGAAATACACATTCCAACAGCTTCTAATTTCTGTCCTCATTCACTGGCTCCTAGAAACCCTTCTACTTGGACTTCTGCACAGCCTGACCTCTGCCCACTTCTTTAGATGTCCTTGCTACATTCTTCTAGCTTAAGAACATGTTGTCGATCCACATGGAGTCACTGAATCCTGAAAGTTCAGCAACATGGAGATAACCATGAAAATCTTAATGTATGGATTACCTGAATCTTACTGAATGTTTAAAATATTTAGCAACTATTGTTATTAATACTAATATAATATTAATACTGCTAATTGTTATCTTTATTTTGGAATAGTCTCTCATTTTCCTAATCCGGCAATGGACTACTTAAGTTTTAACATGATCTCAGACAGCACTCCCTCCAGGAGGCCTGACTGTCTCCATCTTTCTTCTGTGCTCCACTGGTGCCGTGGTTCTTTCTTCAGTCCATCACAGAAGACAATTGCTTTAGTACCGTTTGCTCACTTGGCATTTCACAACTGACAACTTTCTTGAGATCAAGAACTGTCTATATTTAGTTGTTTGAATTCACAATATGCCTATTGCATTAATAGCACTCAGAATGTTATAAAGGTGAAAATGTCTAAGTGGATAGCTATTTCGTGGTTTACTAAGGAAATTGACTACATTGTATGTGTACGATTTATACATTTGACAAATAATTAATAGTGTGCACTCTAGGATGGCGAACAGACAGCATAATTCATGAAAGGAGCATGGCACAGCCAAATGAGGTGACCTGCCTAATGTCTGATAGTTTTTTCTTCTCTTTGCACTCTCCTGTTTTATGTATTAAAACTTATGCCTATTAATCCCTCACAAAAGATACCTCTTTTTTAAATGGCCTTGCCCATGTTACTCCATCCTAGAGTCTTACTCAGTTCTTCCATAGAAACAGTTCCTTATCCACCTTAAGAAAAACAACCCATCCTCCTGTATTCCTTTCTTTCACTTGGCCCTTCCCACAAATACACCTGCCACATCCATTGAGTGAGAAGTGTTCTTTAGAGATTATACCCAGGTTAGTGCTTAGGATGGAGACAGGGAAGGGAAGACAAGCTCAAGTAAAAAAAAAAAAAAAAAAAAAAAAAAAAAAAAAGTTTGTGTTTCTTATCACATACCCCACAAGTAAATCTGTCCCGTTCCACAAATACGTGTTTCTGTCTCATGTCAAATTTGATTTTTAAAAAGTTTCCACCAATTAAAGCCACTTGGAATGGGCTGATAGACTATTAACATTTTGGGCAGTAACAGCATTCTTAATGATATTCATAATATTTTATTTATAATACTAATCCTCTCTGTAGGATCATCACTAAATGATACAAAAGTCAGATTGAATCAATTTTAATTATGCTTCAAAAGTTTTTTAGTGTCTTTGTATGCATTCTTCAAGGATAGACTATACTAAGGAATGTAGACAATAACTATGGGATTGAAATGTTTATAAAATAACTAATTTAAAAAACACTGTTTTATAATAACATTGAGATTTCCCTGGTAAAGAAGATATTAAACTATCAATAAATAATAAATGGGGGCTTGTGATGTAGCTCAGTGATTATATGTTTGCCTAGTACTCCAAAGACCCTGGGTTGATTTCCAGCACCCCAAATATAAATAAAAATAACAACAATAAGACATAAAATACATAGTTGACCCTGTTTTGTCTTTACTGTGATTTTGATAGAGTGTCAGGAATCATATTTTGGGGAATGATTTTCCTACTTTTTAAATAAGGACACCACATGATAAACATTAGAATTAAGTGTTATTAATTATCTTCTATGTGTATTCTTAATTCAGCTCTATCTCACTGATGTTTACTCAAATAGAAGTATGCTTTTAAAAAATCATTTGTCTAGAAGAGATGACACACAGCTTTAGTCTCAGCACTTAGTAGGCAGGCAGAACTCTGTGAGTTCGAGGCCAACCTGGTTAACATAGCTAGTTCCATGCAAGGCAGGTACATATGGTAAGACTCTGTCTCAAAGAAAAGAAAGGAATCATTGGCTGTGAGTTAGTCTTCTGATTTTGCCAATGTGTTAAAGTATGGCCTTCCATTTAGTCATGTTCACAAAAGCTGATATAACAAAAAAGTGGAACCATTCCTCTTCTGGGTGAGAGCTTGTCTGAGTAGAGACAAAGCAGTAACAAGGAAGGAAGTCCCTGGAGTGTGACTTGGACCTGTGAAGTAAAAACTCTCAGAGTTATTTATAATTACCACCTTTCTCAATTTCCCCTGCCTTATCTTTCCTGCTTTTTTTCCCTCAATACCTTCCAAATTGAATTGGGACTTTGATGATGTCACTGTGGCCCTCTGTTACTAACCCTTAAAATCTATTTTCTTCTTTCCTGGATTCACATTCATTATTCTCCTTTCTTTATGGTTTATCTGCTACTGATGTATACTTTCAGTGTTCTCCCAAATGTTATATATGTATATATTTTACTCAATTGATTGCTTTCTTGAGAACTGTATCTTTGCAATTAGAGCACATATAACATTTTTTGGGGGGGCGGTTCCACTTTCAGACAGCTCCCCAAGAGAAATACTAGAAGCAAACACAATGAACTAATAAATACAGGATACATGGAAAGAGGCAGGCATGAAACCACAGCCTCTTTCCATTCCTTTCAGCAGGAGGGCAGCAGATTCTGAACTGCTCTGAGATTCAATTTCCTTGTCTTTAAAATATAGCTATCACACCTATTTCGTGGTGTTATTTGGAAGACTAAAATCCTAGGATTTAAACGACCTAGCTCACAACCGATGGCTCCTGCTATTGTTATGATTATATCTGCCATTTTACTGTGGTTGTGGTAAAAGCCTTCATATAGGTTGGAGGCTAAAGGTCAAATCTTAAAATTTTTACAGAAAAACAAGCAGAATGTTTTCATAATGTAAGGTGGTAAAAAAAAAACACACACAAAAAACTAACTTAAAGAAAAGGCTGCTACATTAGACTTTATTGACATTAAAATCCTCTCTGTTTATAAAAAAAATAAGAAAAGAACTACTATTCCTACTATGGAATAGTAACACAATAATACATATGAAACCTTTAACACTATTTAAGAAATGGATATCTAAGCTCAAGGAAAATGTTGACTATTTCAACACGAAGGCAGCCAATGGACAAAGTCATATGGCCAAGTAGCAAGCTCACTAGGCACCAGCGTCATCAGCTTAAAGACACAAGACACCACTACTCACCAGCTGAGATGACTCAAAGATGTCACAGAAACAAATGTGGAGTCACGTGAACCAGAACTTCCACACCGCTGACGGCGTGCAAACTAGACTGATCATCATCTTAGGAAATGGACAGAACCTGTTGGATTGAACATACATATCTCCAAGCTTGCAGCAAGCTCACTACTCTCTACAAACAGCTCGTAGCACAAATAACTCGATGTTGGTGTGGTGGTTAAAATCAGAAATCTCCATCATAGCTTGTGTATTTTAACATTTGGTCCCCAGTTGGTGGGATTCTACAGGAGATTATAGATCATGTAGAGCATGAATTCTTAGAGAAACTGCTTTTCTGGGGATGAGCTTGAGAGTTTATGGCCTCGCCCCACTTCTAGTTTTGTCTGTTTGCTTTCTGCATATGTGGTTGAAGATATTTTCTCTCAGCTTCCTACCCCAGATACCAGCTGCCATGCCTCCTCCTCCCACTGCGGACTCTCTACTTCTAGAATTGTAACCAATGTAAACTAACACACTTAAGAAAACTCCACATGTTTAACTGTACTTCAGTTGCATAAATGTTATTCAGATATGGAAATTGAATGGGTTGTGGTGACATATTACAATATGAACTTACATATAAGAATCATAAATACAGCAGTAAAGAGCCTAATGCTGACAAATATGAGCAATGTTGTTCCTTTTACAAAAAGGTTAAAAGCAAGCTGAAGTAAACTGTTGCCCTTGACGTTATAATGATGGTTATCTTTACGTAGAAAGGGACAGTGGCTTGGAGAGACAGGATGGTAAGATGGGTTGCTAAGAATGTCTTCTTGCTGGGTAGAGTCAGTAATAACAGGAATTTTCACGCTTTGGGATAGTTGTTACTACCACTCAGGATACCTCCATCTCTTGATATCTTTGCTATGTTTCAATATATAAGTTTATTGCAAAAATTTACTCCTCGTTAGGAAAATCTGTAAATTTTTATTTTACAAGGAGAGTTTTTCTCACCATATCTCTGACAAATGAGCTGTGCTTTGAGAGACATGCAAACCAATGCAAGTTTGAAACTGAAAATAGAAATATACTTCATTACTTTTCTTTTCTAATAAATATTTCATTCGTTGTTTTCACGAGTCCCCTGAGTCTCCAAAGAGAAAACAGACACCAGGTGACAAAGCGCCAGCCTGAACAAGACAAGAATTTTTATCAGTAAGAACCTCGTGAGCACTATATGAACAGCATCTGAGCACTCTCTCTTTCTGTCTGAGGTCCATCTCATTTCATTTTTTATTGGAAATAGATTCCTCTCTCATACAATACATCCTGACCACAGTCTCCCACCCTCCTCTCCTCCCACTCTCCCTTGCACCCCACACCCCACCTCTTACTTCCTTCAGAAGAGTGTGGGCTTCCAAGAGACAACAGCCAAGTGAAACAAGGTACATTAAGGCAAGGTAAAAGCCCTGGAGGCATCAGGAAACAGGCTAATGTTGTCTGGATTAGAATCAGTACCAGCGGATTACTGGTTCTTTTGGACAGGCTGCGTATTGGGTTCACTAACTTGTACTCTGGTGTTATAACTAAAGGGAAAACAAAGGCCATATCAGAAAAGTTACCTGCAAGTGGGCAACATTCCACAGGAGATTATGTACCATGAAAATGGTTGTCATAAAGTAAGTTCTGCTTTCTCAGCTTGCCCTCATCCTTTCACTATTACTGTGTAATCTTGTCCACACCCACAAATCTTGGACATATGTTATGGATGCCATATATCGTCATAGGATATATATTCTGTAACATGGGATATAGACAGAAACCCATACAATAAAAAGCCAAGCTCAGAATTGTGCTTTCAGACTTCCAGAAATATAGGCTAAAGAAGACTCAGGTTCAGCTCTATCGCTATATATCGCTACTGCAATGCCTGATGGACTAAAACAATCCCCATGAATTGCAAATGCCTAATTAAACCATTTGTTGGGCCACCAGGATCACCAGGATAAACTCAGTTAAAGCAACTTTGCTTTCTTTTGTACATTCCATACAGTTTACTACTTTCTACCTGATTTTTATATTTTCCAAAATTTTGTTGTTATTGCATTGTTTATAGTCTAAGTTGCTTCTTTTTCTTCTTCTCCTTTTTTTTTCTGATTATTTGCGAATCTCACACCATGCACCCTGACACGGCTTAACTTCCAGTCTTCCCATGTCTGCCCTCCCTGCCATAACCCCCTCTCTAAAAGCAAGTCTATTTTGTTGTTGTTGTTGTTGTCCATATACTCACTGGAGCATGGTCAATTTCTTAGTAGTCAGCCCCACTAGGAACTTTTCCCACTAGGAGTCTTTCTCTGCTTGCATCTATGCCAGAAGTCATCCAATGAGGAGACTCATGTGGCGGTCAGAGAGAAACAGGGCATGTTCTGCCTCCACCATTGCCTCCACTGATGTGCTGTGGGCTGGTGAGGGGGAGATACTCAAGCCGTGGAGCCAGCTCTTCAACAAGGGCAGGAGCCAGCTCTCCCACTCCACCACCCGTACCACTGCGCTGTGGGCCAGGGCCAGCTCTCCTGCGAGGAGTGGAGGTAAATTCCTTCTTAGGTGAAAAAATGAAATAAAATGTATTTTTTTTTCTTTTTTAAAAACTGTTTATGACCCATTTTATTTCTGTGAACTTCTTTTGGAAAATAGATTTTTTTTCCTCATACAATACACCCTGACCAATGTTTCTCCTTCCTCCTCTCCTCTCAGCTACTCCCAAACAAAATACCGCGTTTCTATTATTCATATATGCTTCAGATAACACAAAAATGTTTTGACTTTCATAGAAACTAGGGTGTAGTGAACGCATGCACACAGAGGTGGACAATGAATATTAAACAGATGAAACAGACAGTAAAATCTTTCAGCTTAGAAAACGAAGGTCTCATAAGTACACAGAGGTCAATGAAGAAATTTGATCTAGGACTTCAAGCATTTCTTTTGTGTGTGTGTTTTGACATTTTTTATTCAGTTTCTTTTATATATATATATTAATATTTTTTATTTTTAAATAATTTTATACATTCGCTTGTATCCCAGCTGTAGCCCACTCCCTCTTTCCCTTCCAATCCTCCCCTCCCTCCATCTCCTCCCTGCCCCCTTCTGAGTCCACTGAGAGGGGGTGTTCTCCTCTCCTTCCCTCTGGCCCTAGCTTATTGGGTATCTTCAGGATGGGTGCAATGTCCTTATCTGTGGTCTAGCAAGGCTGCTCCTCCCTCAGGGGGGAAGGGAAGCTCATGAGTTCATGTCAGAAACAATTCCTTACTAGGGAACTCACTTGGATACTGAGCTACCATGGGCTGTGTCTGAGCAGGGGTTGTAGGTTATATCCATGCATGGTCCTTGGTTGGATAAACAGTCTCATAGAAGACCCCTGTGCTCAGATATATTTGGACCTTGTGGGACTCCCTGTCCCCTCTAGGATATACTAATTCCTCCTTCCTTCATATGATTCCCTACACTCTGTCGAAGGTTGACTTCAAGCATTTCTATGAAGCAAAAACCAAATATTTAATTTACTCCTGGCCTGGCTTATTGCTTTTGAAAGAAACACACTTTACATTTTATCTTTAGTTGCTGAAAGAAATACAGTCACGGGGTGCTTTGTGATGGAGATACCTTCTGAGAAATGTGTCACTTAGCAACTTTATCGCTGAGTGAATGTCATAGAATGTATTTTAAAGTAAGACAACTATGACATCATAAGACTGCAGGCACTCTATCCCATAGAACTGTGGTGTTATGCATGGTATGCTGTCGACCAAAGGTTATATGGGGTGTGTAAGAGCATAAGAAATATTTTATTTCATGTTAACTACATGTTTGTCTGAAAAATAAACAAATAGCAAATAACCTACTGTATAGTAAAATATACTGGGGTGTTTTTTTGTTTGTTTTTTTGTTTTTTGTTTTTTTTTGCTTTTAATTTTGATTGTTGTGGTTTGGGCGTTGGCTTTTGTATTTATTCATGGTTTGCAGCTGCCAGTGCTCTTACCCAGGGCTTTCACTGAGGTAGAAAGCACTTACCATTGGGCCATACAGCCCAAAAATAAGATCTAAAGAATTTTATGTACTGCTATTATTATAAAAATTACATTTATTATTTTATCAATTGGAAAATGTCTTTAGTCCAGATTTGAATAAGATTAAAAATTAGTCAGCAGGGTCAGCTTGCCTCTTCCACTAATGAGTGAACATGGACAGAACATGTATTTGTCTTTTCTTTTCTCATCTATATTATCTCTGAATATGGGCTGTGAGTAGATAACTGGGATATTAGGCCTGATCAGGGAACCAAAGGATAGTGGGTATGAAGAATAATGAATTAAAGTGGTTCCTCTTAAAATACAGGAATCCTGAACAGGATACTCAGTTAAACACAAATATGAGTATCTGTCAATTTATAGTATGCTTATATGTGACTTTACACATAAGGTTTCTTTATATAAATTTAAGGTGACTGTAAAGGATGAGAATTTCATTGGCATATGTATGCAGTTAGAGCCTAAACAATGCTTTACAAATGTCAAGATGAGGGAGCTAGAAGTGCTGCAGAGAGAAGGCTAATAAAACAGTCCCAGGACAGGTGGAAAGGGTCTTTACTTGCTCAACTTAATAATCCAAAACTTGATGGCGACAGCATTCCATTTGAACCCTGATAATTTCTTCCCAGACACTTTCAGTGTCTTTGTTGAACTATCCTTGGACCCTGTTACACATTTCAGTTTTGTCTGTCAGACTGTGAAATTTATCTATTTGCTACTTATGGAAATCATTTAAAAGTATACACAAACCTCCTTTCATTCAGATTTTTATTGAATACTTACTTGGTATTTATCAGCATTGTTCTAGACTCCACATATGTGGCCCAAATCAACATAAATAAAAGATGTATATTTTAAAAGATGTGACTACACCACCAAATGTTGAATTCAATAATAATTCATTTAAAATATTTGAATACATAGTACAATGATAACTGAATTTGATAATATTTGAAATAAATGGGTAACTACAGCTAGACATAAAGAAGGCACTGGAGGCTATTTTAATGAATATGAAGAATCAAATATTGACATAATAAAATAAGGCAAAATGTACATTTTAAAGATGGCTGCCTCCACATCCCACACTCACTCTTGACGTCAGTCCTCAATTCAGGATGGACTTACATAGTCTAAATACAACAACAGCCTCTTTTGGAAAAGATGCCAAGTGTTGCAGTAATGACAAGAGACAAAATATGAACCACAGCCTCGATGTTCATTCTTAGAGGACCACTGCATGGCCCGTTCTCCCCCTACAGAAACGTGGCTTGAAGAGCTATTACTCAGCTATTCTACACTAGGGTTTAGTGCTAAAGTTGATCAAATCCTAATTTTGCTGCTTTGGATTTGACTGCAATGGCAGCCCCACTGAATATCGCCAGTCTTAGAAGTTACAGTTGTCATGACCCAAGAGCAATCAGTCTTAATGCCAGTTCAGCCAGACTTTCCTTTAAAAAATATGTCTTTGTAAAAATACTTTTTGGAAATTATAATGTAATTACATCATTTTCCTCTTTCTTTTTCTCCTTTCGACATACACCACTTTGTTCTCTTTCAAATTCATAGCTACTTTTTCTTTGTGTGTTTGTATGTGTGTGTATATATATGTATATATATATGTACATATCTTAAATATACTTATTTAATCTATATAATGCTGCTAGAATGCACATGATTTTAAGGCTGACCATTGGCATTGGGTAACCCACTGGTGTTCTCCTCCCTGGGGAAAACTGTATCTGCCTCCTTCAACATCCCTGAGTTGGTTGTGGATCTTTGTGTGAGGCTGAGGCCTCTTGAACTTTCTCCCGTTTGTGTTAATGTGTTTCTGAGTGTCATCCTTGGTCAGGTCATGTTAGATAAGTATAGTTCTCATCCCTCATCAAGGAAACGTCTCCTTTCAACAGAAAGAAACCATTACAAAAACTACAACTGATCAAAGTGCAAAGTTGTGGTATCTAGTTTCCATCTACAAAACAATTCCCTCACCTATGGCCTAGGGAACATTGTGGAAGTGTGTGAAGAAAATGATAAGAGCCAGAGGAAGACGAAGTTTGCCATTAAATTGTGTCTCCTAGAAATGCCAGAGACACTACACTCATGAAATCTCATGAATATGGCTCCCTAAAGCTGTGTCTTTCTTTACTTATAGTTGGGGGCTGCCACTGATGTCACTAGAGACAGCAGAAGAGGGCAGGACCTGGCATGTTCACCTGAACTTGTTTTGTTGGTATGAACAGAATGTAAACAAAGATGAGAAACTCAGTCTTTGGTTAGACTGCCATGTAGCTGCCATCTGGCCCAAGCAGCCATGCTGGAACTCAAAGAAAAAGATGTCTCACACCTCTGCTTCACCACAGACTTTGCAAAGACTAAGTTGTTTCTTCCTGGGTGCCATAGGCTTTTCTTTCTTGCTAGATAATTTGTATTTAAAACTCATATTGACTCTATTGTAATCACAGTCATATAGAAGAGTAGAACAGACTGGCTGGCCAGAAACTATCCTACCGATGACTCAGTGATTCCGACAAAACTGATAAGTCAAGTAAGTGAGGAAAAGAAGCTTTTAAAATAACTTTAAAACAAGAAAATCAGTTTAAATGGTGAGCAGTAATTTGAACATATTATTTTTCTAAATAATATGTACAAGTGATCAGTAAGCTTGGAATCCCCATGGATTGGGCTAGAGATTTAAATGGTATTGTTATACTGAACTACATTTTGGAAATTCCTTAAAATGTTAGCCATAGATGTAACCATGATTTTTACTGTAACCTGTGATTTTTAAACTTAGGACTCGAAGGCTTACTTACACACAAATTTTTGCATACAAATGCCAGAACAGTGTTATAACCACCAGAAAATTAGGACCAGTCTACCTCATGAACAAATAAAACTCTGTAAATTATGCAATGAATTATTATTTGAAATTTAAAAAGCACTAATATGTGCTGTCACATCATAAACCTTGAAAGAAGCCAGACAGAAAGCCTACTATTATATGATGCTATGTCCAGAGGGGGCAGAAACATGGAGACAGAAGTATGTTGGTAACTAGCCAGGACTCAGGGAGTTAGGAATACTGGTGCTCTAGTGAGTGTGTGTGTGTGTCTATTAGGTGGTGATAAAACATCCTAAAACCAGATAATTGAAAACATTATGAACAACCACGAAAAGAATTGGATATTTCACAAGATTGACTTAGGGAATGTTAGTTATATTGTAATATAAAGTATGAGTCACATCTTTATAAAATACCAATCTGCCTTTGTTAAGTATCCTTCTAAGAGGCATTTGGCTTTTTGTCTTGTTCTGTGGAGACCACTTTTACTGGCAGATGCACACATAGTAACTCCTACTGCAGTCAATACTCAATGACAACAACACGAAGCTGTGCCATTCTTGGCCCTCTGGTAGCACTTCTGACAGGAACTCCAGTTCTCGAGAACACACATGCCCCACCCACCCACACAGCACACACTTGCATACACACCCTGCTACGTGGGACTAACCTTGTTGATACTGTGAGCATCCGGTAAGGCTGATACTGAGGCTGAGAGCATCCGGTGGAAATGAGGATAAAGCTAGTCCCAGCATTTTCCCTGTGTTCCTCTTGCCTCCATCACTACACTGAGAGATCATCCAGTTATCTGTTTGATCGAGGATCCTAGCTCAGATTTTCCTTTTTGGAAGAAAGCATTCATTTATCATCCCTGCTCTTGTTCTAGTGCACATTTAATACGTGGTCTGATTTTATCCTCAGACGAAGAATTAGATCTTATCAATCCTGTTTTAGGAATGAGGAAAGACCCAGCGAAAGGGGAATTTGTCCAAAGTAACACCTTAACATAGCTGAGTCGCCATTTGAATGTAGTTTGTGACTTCTAAGATCCTGTTTTTAACCAATACTCAGATCTCTCCTTCAAGTTTGAAGGCCTGAAGGTGACAGCCCTCTCTGAGGAGCTGCTTCTTCCTCTACTAGAGTCATTGGAGGTATGTAAAAGAAGACCCATGTCCATCTTATCACCTGGCTCAGACAAGATTTGTGCTTCAGTTATTCATTAAATACCCAAAGTGCCAATCAGCTGGTGTGTCCTCCCACAAAAGAGTGTTTTTGAACACCTAGAGACAAGCTCACATATGCTCTAGTTCTCACAGGAGGCAGCAGAGTATTATATTCAGGAAAAATAGGGAGACGTTAATATAAGAAATGCTTTCAAATGCCTCTTGCAATGGAAAAAACAAAGCTAAGCAAAGCAAGAGTAAATTGTGTCAGAATCTGACACTGCAATCTTTTTGACTTAATTACTTTAATAAGAACTTGAAAATAATAAGCACTGTGCATAAATCCACCAATGTGAATAACAAACTCTTAAAAACTATACTCTCTTGGAATTAGCAGTAGGCCATATGAGGACTAATGAATACTTTCACTTTATTTAAGGAGCTCTGTAATATATTTTAGCTTCACTGAAGGTGTGCTTTACCGATGCACTTAAAACAAAGGCTAGTGAGGATTTTCCTGTCTTTGGCAGGTATTGTTTTTATTGAAGCGTCACAAACAGATATAACTTCTTAAGATGAAAGGGAACTCTCTTGATGGTGGTGATCTTCTTTTTATAAGTTTTTTTTTCACACACTTATGAGTAGGTAACTACTTTTTACATTATATAATAGAATTGGTGAGGTATATACAGCACAAAATTAGAACAAAGCCAAGCATAAATATTCTTCAGTTCTATGGCCATTTTATTTTGTGGAACATGTCTTTTTATGGTAGCAAATTTTTTAGGTTTTTTTTTTTTCTACAAGATTTCATGTTACACAATGAATATTTTTCCTATAGACTACAGCACGGACCTGTGAGACTGAACCTTGATATCTTTTCACAGTGTTAGTGGGTAAAGTTTGATTTTAGGAAGAAACCAATTTTGATTTGGCCAACTTAAGCCTGCCTGTAGCTTTTCCAATTTTCTTTCTCATTCTCCTTCTCTCTGCCCTCAATCCTACCACACATTCTGCTCCTTGATATCACAGCTTCTGCTGCTCCTGTCTTCTCTACCCCACAGGCTATTAGACTTCTCAAGTATGTAATAATGAAAAAAATGAAAATCCCAGCAAGAGATAATGAGACATGAAAATATTAAGGGCTCACCTGTTCTTCATTCAGAATTCCCAAGGCTTCACATTTAAAGAAAAGATTATGTTAGAACGGTAAACAAGCCTGAGCTGTTGGAATAATGCACTGGGAATTGCCATTCTTTGTGGAAAATGAGAAATAATGGAGAGAGAAAACACAAAGTGAACTCAAATAACAGAGGTTGTTCAGGAGAAGAGATACCTAATTAGACCCACCAGCCTTGACTTAACTCTCCCAGCAGATTCTCACAGATTTAGTCAAACACCTCCCTTTCCAGTGATCTGAATGTTAAATTTCTTAGTTATTTGCCACCAACAAAGACCTCCAAATTATTAAGTCAATATTGATATCTTACACCACGACCCAGTAATTTTTGATTATGCACATAGAGCAAGTTTTTTTAAAAAAATTGAAAGCTTCATCTTTCCCAGAAAAAAATACACTTTCTAGGAAATGGGGAGAGGAAAGAGATTGCCATTCCAGCAGGATGCAGATTTTCAGTGCGTTCACCTCTGCCTGAAGTGTGTTTTTGATGGTCAGACAGTTGGACCTTGCTGTAAATTAGCTGAATCGAGATAGATTTTATTCAGATGTCCTCCTCATTGGAACAGTTTTGGTGCGAGTTCTTGAAGGGAGGTAGTTTAATATGCCTCAAGGGAGTAAGAGGGTACTAGATTCCGACCAGCCTGCACATCCATCAAAGAACAGATGATGAACATGTGGCATATATTCACAATGGAATTTAAAATGGTGAAAATTAAAAGTATTATATGAAGTGAAGGGACCCAGGCTCAAGGAGACAAAAACACACATATTCTCTGTCAAGCACAAATCCTAACTTTTATTGTTTGCAAGCATGGAAATTAAAGATTGTGTGTAGACTATGAAACTAGGTAGGAGTCCACAATAACAAGAGACAAAGGGCACAGGTGACTGGGTACGGAAAGGAGGCTATTGGAGTTGAGGCCACAAAGGATGATGGAAGTAGCCGAAAAACAAATTTTCTTTGAGGAAGAAAGCCATGATTAATTCTCAGTATTTGCAAGCTAATACATTTAAATAAGTAAAGAAAATTGTGCTAGAGAAAAAGACAGAAGGGGGTATGTCAGAAACTAAAGGAAAGACATGCTCAGAGAAATGAGTGATGGGGTTACAGGATGTTCATGGGAAATTTCAGGCCTATTAATGTTTACATTTATTTCACAACATAATCCTTTTCATTGCAGCATTTTTATCACGTATACCTTTATTCTTTGTCATTCCCCTTTACTCTCCTCACCTGCCATCCCCACCCCACCCCACCCCTTGCTGGTTCTCTGCCGTTCCCTGACTCCTAGACCCAGAATCAAATATTTGGCTACTTTATTAATGTCTCCTTCTCAGTTATGTTATGGATTATACAAATTTTCTGGGAAATTTAGTAAGGATTTTTTTGAAATGTTCTTTGATGAAAAAAAGAATTCCTCCTTATATGTATTTGTAAATATCTATTTCCATAACAATTTTAATATTTTTTCACATAATACATTGTTCATATCCCTTTCCCTCACCAACTCCTCTGAGATCCTCTCCACCTTGCTATCCACCCAAGACTATTCATTCTCTATCACATTTTCCCTTTATTTCTCTCAAAAAAAAAAGGACAGAAAGCAACAAAACTCAAAACAGTCAAACAAAGCAAATAAAATCAGTAAGACAAAAAAAAAGTATGTTTTTGCAATGAGAACAGTTGTAACTGAGGAAGTACCTAATTACAATCTATAATCTCTAATACAGAAGCCACCTACTATATTTGCTCTTTATATTTTTAGATGACTTGGGTTATGTAAAGGCATACAGTTTTTATTGATCACCACTTGTCTTAGTTAGGGTTTCTATTGCTGCAATGAAACACCATCACCCAAAAGCAAGTTTGGAAGGAAAGGGTTTATTTGGCTTACACTTCCATATTGCTGTTCAGCATTGAAGAAATTCAGCACAGGAACTTAGACATGGCAGGACTCTGAAGGCAGGAGCTGATGCAGAGTCCATGGAGAGATGCTGCTCACTAGCTTCCTCCTTACAGCTTGCTCAGCCTGTTTTCTTATATAACCCAGGACCACCAACCCAGAAATAGTACCACCCACAATGGGCTGGGCCTCCCCCATCAATAACTAAGAAAAAAAATGTTCTACAGGCTTGCCTACAATCCAATCCTGCTGTTGTGTTTTCTCCCTTCCCTTCTTCCTTCCTCTCTCCCTCCCTCCCTCCCTCCCTCCCTTCCTTCCTTCCTTCCTCTTTCCCTTCCTTCCTTCCTTCCTCCCTTCCTTCCTCCCTTCCTTCCTTCCTTCCCTCCTTCATTCCCTCCTTCCTTCTTTCCTTCCTCTCTCCCTTCCTTCCTTCCTTCCCTCCCTCCCTCCTTCCTTCCTTCCCTCCCTCCCTCCCTCCCTCCTTCCTTCCTTCCCTCCTCCTTCCTTTTCATAATTTGTATTGATCCTTTGAGGATTTCACAATATGTACCCAATGCCACTCATCTCCTGTACCCTTGCAACCC
The DNA here is from genome assembly GCF_907164565.1 of Psammomys obesus. Classification (NCBI taxonomy): domain Eukaryota; kingdom Metazoa; phylum Chordata; class Mammalia; order Rodentia; family Muridae; genus Psammomys; species Psammomys obesus. The sequence continues at coordinate 19,664,413 of NW_026596069.1, forward strand.
CCTACAAAGAAAATATAAACAAAACAAATAGACAAAATAAAAATATTTTCTTAGCTGGGCTTCCCTCTTCTTGTGTGACTTTAGCTTGTGACAACTTGACATAAAACTTGCAGGGACCCCTTTGAAATCAGTTTAGTTTAGATGCTTTAGAACAGATTTCTAAACTATAGTATTTGTTTAGATCAAATAGATTTTGATTAGTTACTTTTCTGTTGCGTGATAAATATAGTGTGACTCAAAGCAACTTAAGGAAAAAAAAAAACTTAAGTTTATTTGGGCTTACAGTTCTGGAAAAATAGCATCCACTGTGGTGGGGAAGCCATAGCAGAATAACAGGAGCAGAAAGCTGAGTGATCATGTCTTTCACACATATAGAAAGCAGAGAGCAAACTGGAAATGAGGTTAGGCCATTGCCCCAGGAAGACCCCATGCCTTGGAGGTCCATAGTCTTCCCAATGGCACGAGCAACTGGGGATCAAGTGTTCAAATGTCTCCTGGGAGACATTTCTCGTGAAAACTACCACAGCTTTCATTTGTTAGTGAGATTATAAAGTCTATCTTCAAGATCTGTGTGAAAAGAGAATAAAAGCATTGCTTAATTTTTTAAGCAATTGATGCATATGCTACAACCATAGCATCAAGAGTATTAGCAAAATTACAACAAACATTTCAGCACCTCTTCTCTCAGGACCATTTCTGAGGATGGCGTATCCTTACTCCATCCCTGGCATGCTGAAAATCAGGGCTAAGTACTGCTGTCTCCCTGCTCATCTATTTCATCATGATCCCATGAGACACAGACAAATTCTCATGTAATACACTACAATGAGAAATGCTGGGTTTTTGACAACTTATTTCAAGTCAGAGATGTCTTCTTCAGAATTCCTACCCTTATGAGTTTTCCACTTCAGTCCCTCTCTGTTGTCAAGAATTCAGTTTTATGAAGAACCTCTGACAGCATTCATGTAATATAAATCCATTCAGTAATGGTACATATTTCCCAGAGGACGTGCCAGCAAAATAAGCAAAGTGCCATCACTTAGTGTCATGGCTGTTACAACAGCCACAGAGTGCAAGGAGTTGAATTATTACACCAAGTTCAAAACACAAAGTGAGCCTGTGGAGACTTAGCTGAGTACAAGGGCAATTATGGGTCACAACTGCAGACAATGGAAGCATTCTATTCCCTTGGGAACAACTGCACAAGACATAAATTCAACAGTTTTTTTTTTTGTAGCTACCAAAAGTACCTGAAGAAATCTAAATATTTCGTTGTTTCCTTAATACTAAACGCTATTAAAAATAAGAACATTTGAACACAATGCAACTATTCTGTTTATAAAGATATCCTGTGGAATATAGAGATAGATAACAATCCCCAGGCTGTATATTTATTTCTTTATTGTCCAGAAGAACTTATTTCAAAGTATTGTGATGTGTCATGCTGCCATTGTTTGAGAAAGCAGCTAACCAAATGGTAATAGTAGGTGGAAACTTCAAGAATGTCACACTGGGGAAAATAGCTCTGAAAAGAAAAGAAAACAAACAAAACCCCGTCCCTTGCTGTACCTCACTGTGAGTACAAAAGGGAGCATGATCAGAAAACGAAAATGCCCTCAGTGAAAATATGTATGGAAAAATCTAGGCATCAATGTAGCCTAAGTCCAAGGAAAACAGAACAAAAGGAACTCGGCACAAACTCTCAGCGTGTCATCACACAGTCTGCTGTGCAGCTGGTGACAGGTACTCTGGTTCTGTCCTGCACCTCTTAGTTCTGCTTTGCCAACAAAGCACATCCATTCGTTCAATCACCATAGATTCCTGTGACAGGCATTATGCTAGGAACCAAGCATGATGTTGTAAGTAGAAAACAAACATGCAACTGTCAAAGAGACAAGTGAATAGGAAGATGCAAGACTGGCTGGGAATGGCATGTTACAGACAGACAGGGGGTGCTATGATCAATAGAAAGAATGAAAAACAGAAGTTTGGGTTGTTGGCACAGGGAAGAGTAGTCCGGGCATATAAAGGTGTGTGTGTGTGTGTGTGTGTGTGTGTGTGTGTGTGTGTGTGTGT
>NW_026596069.1:19666498-19682346 GCF_907164565.1 Psammomys obesus
GTGTGTGTGTGTGTGTGTGTGTGTGTGTGTGTGTGTGTGTGTGTGTCTGTGTGTGTCTGTGTGTGTCTGTGTGTATACAGAGAAATAGAGTGTGTGTGAGAGAGAGACAGAGATACAGAGTCAGAAATTACTCAGGGCTTTGGGTTTGATCACACAGGAATTATTGGAAGAAAAGGCAGGAGAAACCACACTGACAGAGGTTTGGAACCCTAATTTTAAGTCTCAGACTGTACTTCTAAACCACCTCACACATGAGAGGGAAAGGAGAAATTTTTCTGGAATGATTCTGGCGTCTCTCATGAACAAAAGAACCATCATAAGAGAGGAAGGAAAGGAATGTATCTGAATTTCAAGCAAATCTCATCAGCTCTGGGATCTGCTTATTCTGCCTTTTGACTTCATTATCTTCATAGTCTTGACTCAGGGATGGAACGCTTGCAAGTGAAGCTTTTGGATATTCTCTCTATGGTCATCTTCTAGAGACCGGAGCTCATCCTCAACCCCCCCCCCCCATTTCCTAATTTAAAACTATGGAAACGGTAAGTGAATTCATCCACTATTCCTGTGACCCAGGCGCTGATGCGCTGGCTGTGTGTGGTGAAAAAGGCAGGTCCCATGCTCACTTGGAGGCCTCATCCTAGTGAAGAAAAGGAAAAGAGGTAGTAGCAAGAAAGTAAGGTGCAGGAGAAATGCATTTCAGTAATTCTGCGTTGGAAAGAAGCAAACCAGAGCAATGACTAGATGTGTGATCAAGGAAGTGAGGGCTGTCGGAATCTGTGTGGAGGCAGAGTTTGAAACAAGCCTAGGTGGACAGTGGTTCTTAACAACAGGCTAAGAGTAATAGAACATGGTAAGAACTTACAGAAAATATTTGATGTATGTACGTATACATATGTATACATAGGCACAATTGTATTTGTCATTTATGTGAAAATATGGGCAATAACTTATTGTTTCCTTTTTATTTTAGTAAACTTTTGTCCTAAGTAAGAACAAAAGTAGGAACTTAGGATAGTGGATAAAGAGGGTGATGCAGACTGAGGCAAAGTTGGGAACCAGACTTTACACAACCTTATGAGACTATGTAAATAGATATAAATTAATTAGTTAATTAATTAGTTAATTAATTAATTTTAGGTATTTTAAATTACCTGGAAGACCATTTGAGGTTGTGGGGTAATAGAAAAGAAAAAATTTATACAGATGGAGCATTAGGGTCTTATAGTAATTTAAATGAATTATAATGGGTGAACTTGGATTATTGATAACACCCATTGAAGTATTTTTAGAAAATATTGTAGAATGAGATCCACAAGGAATTCCAAATGACATATGAAGGATACCATTTCCTACAACAGAAAATCCTGTAGAATGGGCAGGGCAGCATTTAAGAGCTGCACTGCATAGGTGGGCATGCAGTATCAAGATGTCTGCTTTAGCGGTGCAGCTTAGACTAGGACACTATTGCACACTCAAAAAAGTTATTAAAATTTAGTTGTCCCCATCTCTGGGCCTAAGGAATCACATTTTTTTCTATTTTAGTAAATTGGTAGGAACTGTTTTAAGTCAGGGATAAGGAAGGACAAAAGTTTCTACTAAAATAAAAAGAGACATAAGTTATTGCCAATATTTTCACATACATGACAAATAAGATTGTGCCTATGGATACATATGTATGCATATATACATGTATATGAATTTATAGACAGATGGCAGACAATAGATAGAAATAAAAAAGATAGACATATTAAAATCTGTACGCCTAAAGAAGCTAAGCAAGAAGGAGGACCCTGGGTAAGATAATCAATTCTCACTCAGAAAGACAAATGGAATAGATATCAGAAGAGGGAGAAAACAGGGAACAGGACAGGAGCCTACCACAGAGGGCCTCTGAAAGACTCTACCCAGCAAGGTATTAAAGCAGATGTTGAGACTCATAGACAAACTTTGGGCAGAGTACAGGGAATCTTATGAAAGAAGGGGGAAATAGAAAGACCTGGAGGGGACAGGAACTCCACAAGGAGAGCAACAGAACCAAAAAATCTGGGCCCAGGGATTTTTTCTGAGACTGATATTCCAACCAATTATTCATGGAGATAATCTCGAATCCCTGCACAGATGTAGCCCATGACACCTCATTATCCAAATGGGTGTCCTAGTAAGGGGAACAGAGGTTGTCTCTGACATGAACTCAGTGGCTGGCTCTTTGATCACCTCCGCCTGAGGGGGGAGATGCAGCCTTATCAGGCCACAGAAGAAGTCAATGTACCCACTCCTGATGAGACCTGATAGGGTAGGATCAGATGGGAAGGGGAGGAGGACCTCCCCTATCAGTGGACTTGGAGAGGAGCATGGGAGAAGAGGGAGGGAGGGTGGGATTAGGAGGGAACAAGGGAAGGGGCTACAGTTGGGATACAAAGTGAACAAATTGTAATAAATAAATAAATAGAAAAAAAAAACAAAAAGATAGATAACATATCATTATATTGTACATACACTAATAGATATGTAAGGACATGTGTCTATGCATGCATGCATAGATACATATAATATTATCTGTATTCATGCTAATTTATGTTGCACATGGATGATGTTCAAAGCATAAGCCAAGAGGCATAGACAAGATGTTCTGAGATTGTACCTAGCGTGTCCCATCTGGCAGGCATTAGCATCAACCCTTTGCTTTTAACTCAGAAGAGTCCACCATGATCTACTTAGCTGCAAGGAAACCAAAGTATGCTAAGAATCTAACATATATTTGTTTACATGCTTAGCCTCATCTGTATGGTGACAAGGAACTGGATTTTAAAGTTCAGTCCATCACTGTTTTAAGTCATTCCACCTTATCTGGAAACAAAGATCTCCTGGCATGAATGTGGTTACTATTTCAAATCCACAGGACTTGTCAGGGATGTCCAGCACAGTTCTTTCTTTCTGCCTCACTCACTAAGGACACTTGTAATGCTGACAAGATGTCTCCGTCCTTCAGTAACATCCTGCAGTAGGCTGTCAACTTCAAAAACTGAGCTCTAGAGAGGGAAAGAGAAAATATCTTGTTTTTCATGGACTAAAGTTCACAGAAAACCTCTGCCTTCCTCCCCAAACACTTTTGTCAGCTGGTGTGATGTGGGATTCTTGCCACTTCCTTTCTCGTGGGAAACAGCTCTCTTCTTCTGGATGCTTTTAATGAATGCCTCCCACATGGATTAATGATTCTATCCCCTGAAAATCCTTTTTCCATTTCTGTAATTGGATTAAATAACACATGCCAAGTATTTGTATTCCTGCTTAACGTGATCTCCGATGGTGACAGCTCATTGTGAACAATGCAGTTAGTGTCACTTGCTCAAATGGAAATCGGGATTTTGTAAAAGCAGATTCTCCACCTGCTTTTTTTTGCTATAAATGTCAATTTATAACTTGTGTGTTTTGAGTTCATGGGTGTTCATCACCCAACTCTCTCTGAGTGCATCCTGAAACAGCCCAGAGTGATGACCTACATACTTCTATGTTTCAGTCATTGATCTTGCTGCCTAATTCAACACCATACCAGAGAAAAAGTGGAAATGATCTTTTTACCTGGGAGGAGCCAAGAAAAGATTAGTTCTTTCCCTTATGAACAGTGTAGAAATGTCTTTGTGTCTTCCTGAGAAAGGTATGACTCTTAATAAGAGTTTAGAATTAGATTACCATCATAAGCAGCATGGTGAACACAAACCAGTAAAGTCTTCTAAGTTTGGCTTGTACCATCTCTACTTTGTGAAACTTAGTCAGTCGTCATATACCTCACGCGTGAGAGAGAGAGAGAGAGAGAGAGAGTGTGTGTGTGTGTGTGTGTGTGTGCATGTGCATGTTTGTCTATGCGTGTGTAGGTTGGAGGTTCATATGGATATGCTAATATATGCAGAGTGACACATGAAGGCCAGAGGCTGATGTATACCTGTGTGTGCCATGTGTTTATGCATGCAGAACCCAGATATTGAAGTCACATGTCTTCCTCAATTTCTCTCAATGTTATCTTTTGATAAAGGGTCTTCCACTGAACTTGAACCTTGAAGATTGGTCTAGGCTGGATGGGGATTTGAACTCAGGTCCTCATGTTAGCAGGCGAGCACTTACTGACTTACATTTACCAGTTGCTGCTTTGGAGAGAAAGGTACCTGGGAACCTTGTACTTCTAAGCTGTGCGTGCAAAGCCAGAATGATTTTGACAATGAGACCTGAAAGTCTCACATCATAGGAAGAATTATTTCTGACCCGACAGGCTTTTTTTTTCCTCCTTTGATTTTTTTTATTTTTTTTATTTTTTTAATATTAGTTAAAGTTGGTTAACTTTGTATCCTAGCTGTATCCTGCTCCCTTCCTCCCTCCCTCCCTCATCTCCTCCCTGCCCCTTTCCAAGTCCACTGATAGGGGAGGACCTCCTCCCTTTTCATCTGACCCTGGTTTATCAAGTATCTTCAGGACTGGCTGCCAAGTCCTCCTCTGTGGTCTAGCAGGGCTGCTCCTCCCTCGGGGTGGGGGGTGGGGCAGGGAGAGGAGGAGGTCAAAGAGCCCACCATTGAGTTCATGTCAGAAATAGGCCCTGTTCCCCTTACTAAGGTACCCACTTGGATACTAAGCTACCATGGGCTACATCTGAGCAGAGGTTATAGGTTATGTCCATACATGGTCCTTGATTAGAGAAACAGTCTCATAAAAGACCCCTTTGCCCAGATATATTTGGTCCTTGTGGAGCTCCTGTCCTCTCCAGATCATGTTAACTTCCCTTCTTTCTTATGATTCCCTACACTCTGCCCAAGGTTTGGTTATGAGTCTTAGTATCTGCTTTGATACAATGCTAGGTAGAGTCTTTCAGAGGTCCTCTATGATAGGCTCCTGTCCTGTTACTTGTTTTCTCCTACATCCAATGTCCATCCCATTTGTCTTTCTAAGTGAGGATTGATCATCTTACCCAGGGTCCTCTTTCTTGTTTATCTTATTTAGATGTATAGACTTCAGTATGTTTATCCTATCTTATGGGTCTATATAAGTGAGTATATACCATGCATGTCTTTTTGCTTTTGGGATACCTCACTCAGAATGATCTTTTCTAGGTCCCACCATTTTGCCTGCAAATTTCATGATTTCCTTGTTTTTAATTGCTGAGTAGTATTCCATTATGTAAAAGTACCATAATTTCTGTATCCATTCCTCAACTGAGGAACATTTGGGTTGTTTCCAGGTTCTGGCTATTATGAATAAAGCTGCTACAAACATGGTTGAGCAAATGTCCTTGTTGTGTACTTGAGCATATTTTGGATATATACCTATGAGTGGTATAGCTGGATCTTGAGGAAGCATTATTCCTAATTGTCTGAGAAAGCACCAGATTGATTTCCAAAGTGGTTGTACAAGTTTACATTCCCACCAAAAATGGAGGAGGGTTCCCCTTTCTCCACAATCTCTCCAGCATGTCTTGTCACTTGAGTTTTTAATCTTAGCCATTCTGATGGGTGTCAGGTGAAATCTCAGGGTCGTTTTGATTTGCATCTCTCTGAGGGCTAAGGATATTGAACATTTCTTTAACAGACAGTCTTTAACAATAGTTAGTTTTGCCAATTTGGACTTGACAAAGTGCAAACTATATCAAAACTCCAGTAACGCAGATGACGTTCATTAAACCATAAAATAATTCTAATTTGTAGCAAATTCTTCTTCTCTAAAATGTAGAAATTAAACATCCTTTGAAAAATATTAAAATAATGATAAAATTAGCATCAGATATATATAAATATATAAACAATTTTTAAATAAGTATTTGATGAAATTAAGTGGCTAGCTGACAGAAACATTTTTTTAAGAATTTCACTCTTAGATTTGTACATGTGTAAAATAAATACATTCAGTTTGTATAAATTCCATCTCTGTTGCCTTCTTCCACTGCTGCACCAGAACTTCTGGAAGCCTGTGAAAGCAAAGAAATTGTTTCTATGTAACGGGCTGTGAGGTGAAATGGCATCTATGAATAAAGCATGTCACTGCAGAGAGGCCGGGGCACCTTCCCAACTAAAGATTTGAATGATTACTTAAAATTTTTTATCACATTTATTTATGGTGACTGTGTTTGCATTCAAATGTGCCACAGTGTGCATGTGGAGGTCAAAGGTCAATTTAGAGCATTTCTCTCCTGCCACCACGGGTATCCTAGGGATGAAATCAGGTGGTCAGGCTTGCTAGCTAAGTATCTTTACCTGCTGAGCTCTCACACCTGCCCTTGAATTATTATTTCAGCCAGTGGGTGCTGTGTATCTCTGTTTGTTTCCTAAGCAACATTCTCCTCAGTAGGAACATGAACAGTAATAGCCTTAATATTTTTTTTGACCAATCTTTGCTGAACTTCACCAAAAGTAGAAAAACAACTCATAAAATGTTCATTAAATTGGGTCATTCAGAATTTACTCACTGAAAATAAGTTACCTACAGACAAAACTTAGGCACAGGATCATAAATATGAGAGTGAAACTACTTAAAACTTATGTAACTGAAAATAAAGTAACTATTCACGGAAACCAGCTAATCCAAACCCTGCAGACTGGCATTTCTCTGTGGTTTATAAGCTGACAAGCCGATGCGCTGGCTCACTTAGGAGCCACACTTTTGTTTAAGTAGAAAGCCTTGGAAGGAGGGCTGAGAGATGGCTCTGCAGCCAGCTGAGGTCATTTTCTGCTCTTACAAAGGACCAGATCCCATTCCCAGCCTCACACTGGGCATCTCACAATTCCCTGGAAGCCCAGCTCAAAGAGATCTGATGCATCTCTCCTTGCTCAAAACTGTATCATGTGCAGAGACACACAGAATTAAAAAGTAAAAATAAAGCCCTGTAAAAACAAAACAAAACAAACAGACAAACAAACAAACAAACAAAAAAACAATTCTCTAACTGTGGCCAGGTAGTTATACAGGTTGAATATAAAGAAGAGAGGCATTTTATGTATTACAATATACCAGATGGTAAAAGAGCTCAAAATAATTTTACAGGATGAGGAATTGTCTAAAAATAGTTTTGATGTACAATTAACTAGGATTGTATCCTGTTATATAGAATACATGTACTTTATTATCTAATGTTTTTATCACTCAGTTTATAAATCTGTCATAAGTGATTCTCTTCTTTGATGGAACTGAACACCTGATTAGAGCATACATTGTCCCAACACTCATGTAGGTGTTGACTAAAAGACACAATTTCTGTTGTGCTAGCCAGTTTGAGCTCAAATATTAATTATGACACTTATTCTGTATGGGCAACTTTCTGAGAACTGTATTTGATTTTCTTTATCTATAGGAATAAAATAATAATGTGTTGTTTTTTTTTTTGTTTTCATTCTGTTTCTGTTTTCAGTGTTCACTGGCTTTCTATCACTATGATGTACTGCCTGAGATAATCAATTTATAAAGAGAAAAGAGTTCTTTGAGTTCACAGTTTTAGATGCTTCAGTCAGTGACTGTGGGTGGACTCGCTGTCTTGGGGGATATCTTGAGGCAGCATATCATGACTAGGGTCCCACGGTGGAGCTAGTGGCTCAGCTCTAGAGACCAAGGAGCTTAGGAAGACACAGAAAGGCTGGGTACCAACATCTGCTCAGAGACACATGCCCTGGGGCCCAGCTTCTCCCACTGTGCCACCTGTTTTTTGTGGCTTTTTTTGTTTGTTTGTTTTGTTTTGTTTTTCCTCTAATAGCTAGCTACCTTGGCCAGTTCTTTAAATTTTAAAAAACTTGGCCAATTCTTTAACTTTTTCTTTTTTTTATTTATTTATAAGATTATAATATACTGACATTTCTCTCTTCCCCTTTCTCCCTCCAAATCCTGCCATATAATCCTCCCCTTTCTTTATCAAATTTATGACCTCTTTTTTCACTAATTGCTCTTTGACTCATGTATGCATACACATATATAACCTGGTGAGTCCACAGACCTGCATGTCTATTTTAATTTGGCACTGGACCACCAACTGGTGTGCTCATCCCTAGGGGAGGGACATCTCTTTCCCTCCCAGCTTCCCTTGCTAACCTGTTTGTATAGGAGTGCAGCCTAATGGCTGTTTCCCCATCCACTTTGTAAACCTGAGTTCTTAAATGTTCCTCCAGCATGCACTAGGACTACAAGATAACAAGCAAACCTCTAATTTACTAGGCCTTAGGACAAACATGAACAATGTAGTATTTAGGAGTGATCAAATGATTAACACATTAAGAAGCTGATAACCAGTCACACATACGTTAAGCACCCATTGGCTGTCATTATCCTACAAAAATGATTGCTACTATTTTCACAAAATCAAGGAACAGCTATGACTTGTGACTTATATATAATGCTTAGAAACACAATTCATCCTAGAATACTTCTGATAATATTTAGTTGGTAGTTTATGACAGCTTTGTACTATTACTCAGTAATTTGACGTGGGAAGGTGGAAGGCGTGATTGGGTATTTCTGTCTGTGGTTTCGTAGAATATAAGAGTCCTACAGAAATCTATCCTTTACATAACAGAAAGGGAAAAATTCCTCTGTAAAAACAGAATTAATAACCCTGTAAGAAGTGCAGCAGCCATACTGGTCATGAAATACTTTTTAAATGTCAGTTTCAGAAAGCAGATCAAACCTCTTGATTTTATAAATGAGGAAGCAGGATCAGAGAGATTAAACAGCCTACCCAGAGCTACCCAGCTGGTTGGTAAGAGACAGTGCGTCATTATTTATTAGGAACATTTTATCACTACCTGGGTTACCACCAATAAATCTCCCACTCTCTAAGCCCCACTGTCCTCATTGGTATAATGAGGACAATCTACTAATATGACTATCAGAAAGATTAATAATCCATTGCATGGGTAACAGCCAGATCAGCTTTAATGCATTCTTGGGTCCTCTTGAGACCCAGGACAAAAAGAAGAATGAGCTTTGGCAGATGGGGAAATGACTGAGGCCACATGAACCCAGAGAGCTGTCAGCTGGAGATAACTGTAGATGGAGTTGCTTTCACAGCTTCAGAAGCTTGGATCCCCTCAGAAATCAAGCCATTTTGAATCTAATGGACATTTATTGAGCACTTAGTATTAGGTACCAGAACCGCAGTAAGTGTTGGCCTCACCAGAGGGTAGCGACAAAGCTCTTTGGAGCTTGATTCCTAGTGGAGAAGAGCTGGCCGATATGCAAATTAATTTTTAAAAAGTAGACAATGTGCTATATTTTCATTAGTCTCACTGGTGGCAAAAACAAAGAAAGATGGCAAGGAGGCCATAGTGTGTGGAGGAGTGTGGGATGAATGTTAAATCAGATGGTCAATGAACAGAAGCATCTTGAGCAAACCACTTTAGAAGCAATACTACAGCACAGGAGAAATTCCCAACTCAGAATGCAATGTTCCCCATTTCAGATGTATGGATATTTACCTCTTAGAGTTCAATCTAATAATATCAAGCCCCAGTTGAACATGTTATCAAATAGATAGAAAGCAACTACATAAACTTTTAATAACATGTTCTGGCAGAATATTCAACGGCGCAGGAGTGGGTGTATGCTTCATTCATGATTTCCAAAATAAATGTTCTTGTTTTTCTTTAAGTACATTGCAATGATATCTCATAACTTTTTGCTGGTATTTATCTTATTGAAATATGGTAGAGATTTTTACTTTAAAAAGATTCTTTCTTGTCTTTTAATGGCTTTCTATCAGAAGCCAGTCTTTCAATGACAGATGGACTTATTCCAGAAGGAATATTTATAAAGAATCAGAATTAGAAACTATTCTGACAGGCAAGCACAAAGGCCAAAGTTGTCAAGGTAAATGTCATTCAAAAATAAATTTGAATTCTCCCTTGGGTGTTTTTTATAAATGGATGAAAGAATTACGCAGGAGAGACCTCTCCTAGACAGCAGTTCACACAAAGAGCCTGGAAGGCCCAATGACCAAAAGCTTCAGACGAGCTGAGAGTGTGGTGCTCTTTCTCAGGAGCTAACGCTCTTTTACATTTATTAATATGCTGTAGGGCTAGCAAAGAGGACCTATGTCCCATTGCAGGCTACACTGGCTGAATTAGATCTGGTACCCAAATGAGCTGAAACTCACAATTTAGGTCTTTTATCCTCCACAGTGCTAGCCATGCCTTCTCCTCTTTAGGCTGTGCATTTATTTGCTCAACACTTCCTTTTCTTGTTGGCCTGTATGTAACCTGGGAACAGGACAGTAGCTTTATTATTTAATACTTTCTCTTCAGGGTCAAGAACAGGAACTCATGAAAATAATGTGGTTTATTATTCTGAATACTTTCAATTTCAGCAACCTCACTTGGTTCTTCTGTTCATTGATAATTATAACATTCATACGTAGTGGATATAAAGTCCAAGTCATTAGAGGCCTACTCATCTTCATGAGAACCATGTGACCAAGATAGCTGAGAGAACCAATGTGCAGGGCGATTCAAAAAGTATGGAGCAAGAGTTAAAAATCTGAGCCAGGCCATTTCACCCAAATGACTGTAAAGGGCTCAGAAGAGAATCATACATGAAATGCTTGAAAGAAATAAGTTCATTACACTAAAAGCGAGTAAGTAATATTCAACACAGATGACATGATAATTTGGATTACAGCTTAGAGTGGTTTCCACGAGCAATGGAAAGTACCAAATTTAATGACTGTAGTGACTGTAGCTCAGAAAGCCCTTTCTGGGTGGAGGGAGCCTATACCCTGATTGTCTGCTGCTGAGCAGTTTCTGCCTGGTGCTGCAGTGCACCTCTTCAACCAACAAAAATGCTCTAATTTGGTTCATGAGTTATTATATTGCCTCTAAATGACTTAAGAAACCTTAAGTTATTACACTGGGTATTTGCAAATGCCTCCTGCACTTGGTATCAATGTTATTCTCCCAGCGTCCTTTCTAGTTGCCAAGATTAAATGCCCTGAAAGAAGCACTGAGAAACGGTTTATTGGGATTACAGTTTGAGATTACAGTCCATCACAGCAGGGATGTTGGGGCCTCAGCCTTGAATCTGAAGCAGCTGGTCACATCACATCCACAGTTAAGAGCACACTTAGTTCTTGTGTGTACTCTCCTCTCTACATATATGTAGCCAAAGACCTAAGCCTAGGAAATGCTGTTGCCCTCAGTGGCTGGCTCTTCCCTCCTCATTCAATGCAGTCAAGACAATCCTCCAAGGGCATGTCCACAGGACAACTTGATGTAGACAATATCTTATTAAAATTATTTGCTTCTATTTTGCGTCAGGTTGACAGTTAAAACTAACCACCATCATTACAGTTACTGCATCATTTCCGTTCTTTCCCTGAAAAGAGAATAGACTGGTTCTTAAATACTTGGTGTCGGAGTTAGAACCTACTCCTAGAACCTGTGACCTTTTCAGTCTGCTCTAGTAGGTAATTTGATTTCCTTTGCTCTGCCACAGAATTCAGAATGTAGAAATAAAAGACTATCACAGGAAATAGCCTGTGGAAAACATCTTAAGTGCAAACTCATGGAGTCAATGAGTAGTGTGGTTAGTCAGAAGTCTTCTGACCACTAGAAAGTACCCAAACGTGAGACTAAACTGACATTTGGTATTAGTTAGCTATGCCCAATCTCATCACATGAAAACTTAATAGCTTATACCTCTCTCAGCTCTGGTCAGAAAGAAAGGAGAGGACAGAGGTCAAAGTCATACAGCATGGATGGTTGTGCAAAGAGGCCTGCTTTAACTATTGAAAAAACAATTACTGGTCTTTCTGATAAGGATTTTAGGTTTCCTTTCAATCCTTCCACTTCTATGTAAATTAGTCCTTTAATATACTAGCCTGCCGTTCAACCAATAAGTTGTAGGTTGTAGCTTCCAGAGAGTAAAGACTTTCAATTAATTAGATTTGATATTATTCTTTCATTTAATTTGTGCTAATTTTGACTTTACATGTATAGTTGTGATTTAGTAGTTCTTTAAAAATATACATAAGATATTTAAATGTTGGAAGCTGGCTTATTAATAATATTAGACAAAAAAAATGCCTCCTCTCCAGAGCCCCAGTGATTTCCAGAGCTCAGTCTCTAGAGACCAAGAATTATTGCCTTATATTCCACAAGGGATCAGGACAGGATCTGCAATCTTTTATCTTGGTTTCTCTGAGTGGACGCTAGCTGACCGCTTGTGCACAAGGTGTCAGAATCCAAGATCACAGATCTGGGCTGTGATCAGAAGAGGAGAGGACAGAGGTAAAAGACTCACCATGTTTCTGGCTGTGAGGAAGAAGGAAGGGGGAAGGCAAGGCTGTTCTGGCCTTCAGAAGTTAAGCACAAGCTAACAGACTTTTCTCTGGAGCCTCACTGAAGAAGGAGCCCCTGCCAACACCTTGAATTTAGTCTACAAAACTGTCATCCACATTTTGACTATAGTATTATAAAGTGATAAATATGTACTGATCCTGCCATCAATTTTTATGACAAATTGCTATAAAGAAAACAGTAAACTAATAAAACAGAGCATGGAGATAGACTGCCTTGTGCTTCAGTATTTAAATGATTAGCCTTAGAAAGCACTAATTCTGGGTGGCTTACAAGACCCCAAATAATTCTGAGACTCTCTACTAACGTTCTGTCATCTTTCAGGATTCTCCTCCTAAAAGTCAACTTAGACTTCCCCATGCTCTCACTGTTTAAGAAACTTATTTTAAGACTTGGAGAGCCGGGCCTGGAAGCATACAGTGCTAACCTAGGGACTCAGGAGAATAAAGCTAGTTCCGGGAGAGGGTGAACCACAGTAAGATCTCATCAAACTTGGAATAGTGAGACTTTATGTGTAAGAAACATCGTCATATTTGGAGAGTTGTTGGTATCTTATGAATATGTGATGGAAGACTGTGTGGAGGTCTTACTCAATAATGACATCATTTTTACATAGATTTCATAGAGTTTTATCCCCAATCTGTCATAATTTTAAGCACACACATCAATTACACTCCTGTGTACTAGAAATCATCAATAACAGAGATTAGGCAGTGTTTCCACTCTATTTTCTGTAAAAAAAAAAAAAAAAAAAAAGCATGCCAACAAAATGAAAGCTGAATTCGATGGCACATGTACACAGTCAGTGTTAAATTATCAAACAAAACAATTGGATTTAACCAGACCTGTCTGGTCCATGTTGTTTTATTTTTGCTATATTAGAAAGGCATAGCCTATAATACTTTCCTGTTTGATTAAAGAAGACCTTATACATCTGGTTTACGTAATCATTAAATATCTGCTTTATCTCTTTGACGTTTGACTTGTCTTGGAGGTACATGGAAATCTCTTCTGAAAAACAATATGTGCATTCCACATTATGGGATGACACCTTAATCTGCAGACCAATGAGAGAAATGTACATTGCCAACAAATGCACATCAGTTTCGTCAAATGAGTCCTGTTACCTCATAACGTAAGTCAAATATTAGTCATTCAATTTGCCTCAGGTAACTAATGAGGTAAATAAATGTCAGTTGATCTTAAATTGAAAAGGGAATAAACTGGAAATAAGTTTTCTTTCTCTACTTTTTTACTCCTTTTCAACTTTCTGAGGTGAAATTCATTTATCTGGACCACACGTATTTTACTGCTAATGCCACTGAAATAACACCTGAGGGCAGATATGAAAATGGTAACCTATGACTTTTAGTTGCTTAGGGGAAGATAAATAGCCTGGTGTCCAAGAGATCTGCCAGTAAACAGACAGAGAAAGGTCGGGAGGACAACACACTGATTCACTGGCCCAAAGTGCAAGGCCTCATTCAGATGTCACAGGGCAGGAAGGAAAAAAAAATATTTTCTACTAAGAAAAAGTCAGCTTCTTGTTGAAAAACAAATTGTGAATCATTATCTCACAATAATTTAACTATGTATTAATCCTGATGTGTATTTCTAGGAAAGGCAGCAGCCTTTGAACTCTCTAAGGACCGAACTTCTCACATGATACAAAGCAGGTCCCAGAAAATGCAGTTACTGTGAAGAAGAGCAAGGCATTCTGTTCCTGTCTTTTTACTGTGTATTGCTACTGAGCCATGTTGGAATTTCCTGAAGCAATTTGGTGTTTGTCTGGGAGCAGAGCTGACAGTAGCTGATGTCCACATTCTGACACAGAAGTTGGTGGGACGGATTGGTTGTGAAAATATTAAAGACGAACTACTTCTGGATGTTTGCGGTCAGCTGAACTTTGTAAAATAAGTTTCTATATTCCTTCCTCCCTCTACAAAGCCTCCAGTGCTGAGAGACAAAACCACGTGTATGTGCGCATGCGAGCGCACACACACACACACACACACACACACGTTCACACATGCACACTTTGGCTTGCATGTGCTCAAGTACATCAAAAGTGTACACAAATACAATTGTCTATGCATTCTTTAATAACACAAATATTGTCTATATTATACCTTTAAAGAAAATACTTTCTTTGACTCATCAGCTCAACAGTAACCAGGCCTTCTCAAGAACCTTAACAACTTTTTTGTTTGTTTTTTTTTAACTAACTGAAGTGCTACTTGCCCACACTGCCTCTTACCTTGGCCTCTGCATCATTGGTGGCGTCAGAAGCCAAGCTCTCTTTCTGACCCCGGAAGAAGCCTGATCCAATTACATTTTTCTCTCTTAACAAGAAATTGGAAAATAATGATGTGATAAGGTGCAGTGACAGTCCCAAACTCCTTCCTGCTAATTTCTAATTGCCATATGACTTCTAAACTTAGCACTGGAGAGATGACTTGGTGGTTAAGAGCATGTGTTATTCCTGCAAAGGGCCTAGTTTGATTCTTAGCATCCATCAGGCAGCTCACAAATGCACATAACTCCAGCTCAGTGGATTTGATGTAATTTGGACCTCATCAGGCACAAGCATACACACATGCAAACACACATGTACATAAAATTAAATAATAACAAAACATTTGAAAATAAATTTTTCTATATAGCAAAGTTTATGTTGAGAGAGCACACAAATATTGAAATCTACATCATATAATTTGTTAGTTCTGCTCATGGTATTTTGAAGAATTGAAAACTTTTTGAAGAAAAATAAAAACCTCAAAGGTGGCTCTTAGAGAGAGATTTTGTATAAATACTATATAAACTATATAACTCCAAGAAACTTTATGTCCTTACTATTACTCATTTCTGATTTTAATGGGAATAAAATAATAGATAAATGCTACTTTTAAAAACTACTAGCATCATCATAAAAGGAAATAAATTCACAGCTATTGCTGAGCCATTCTGTTATTAGATCTTTAACTTTGTTGGCTCATCAAAATTGATTTGCTGTTGAGCTATCATGACTATTCCCAAGTTGTCATTGTTTTTTTTTTAAATATATATAGTTAAATTTGTTCTGTGCTTCAATTATATTTGTCAGTTTTATATTTTATTTTGAAGTGTCTCGAGGGAATCATTTTTTTTTTTTTTTTTGGACCTTGAAAAGAATATCCTTGTCATTCATCTCACTACTCAAATCTCAATTAAGAGAGAAGCAACCTGGGCTGAGGAGATGGCTATTGGGATAGGACCTCAGCATGACACCTAAGGCCCATGTGAAAAGACCCAAGCACCCCGGTCTTGGGGAGGTAGACATGGAGGGATCCCAAGCTACTGGCCACAGCTTAACCTACTTGGTGAGCCTCTGTGAGTGATAATCCCCGTGTCAGCAAAAGGAGGGTCTGAATGTTGGCATCCAAGAAAGTTTAGCCTCAGGCTTACACCCAAACATACAGACATACACCCAAACACACGCGCGCGCGCGCACACACACACACACACACACACACACACACACACACACACACACACACA
>NW_026596069.1:19682356-19742030 GCF_907164565.1 Psammomys obesus
ACACACACACACACACACACACACACACACACACACACACACACACATCTTCCCAAAACTCATGTCTAGTGACATACAGCCAGACTAAAGCCTGGCAGTGTTTGCATTACAACAGTGCATTTCTTGCCTTGCACTCCCAACCCCCTCTTCCCACCCCTCGTTCTGGCACAGAGAGTCGATCCTTTATGCTAAAGTACCATCCTAGAAACCAAAACAGACAAGCTTCAACTCTGGAATGCTCTCATCCCTTTCATACTGATTATAACCAATTTTTACTCAGACATGAGGCAAACACTCTCCTCAGAGTTATTTGAATGGTTTAAATTGTTAACACTCTCTCCCTAACACTTTACACTGGATAATTTTTTAGTCCCAAGTCTCTTGCTCAAGTTATGTAACATGAGACCTCATTATTGAGGTCTCACCTCATTATTACCTATGGATCTATGCTCTGTTCCAATGAGGGCCCTTTTATGCAACATCTAAGCATTCTTTTATGCCACATCTGGTCCTTCCTAAAAGAAAAGAAACATCCCACAATGGAGCTGCCATTTCAGGAGCCGTGAGACTGGATGTGCTGAGATTGTTCACATTTCTTGCTTGTATTTATTCTTTTAATTTATTATTATTTATTTATTATTATTATTATTTTATTTATTATTGTTTTTATTATTATTGTTTTATTGTTACCACCACCACCAGCGCCGCCACTATTACTTTTTATATTCACTCCAAACACCATCATTACCTGACTGGCCTGGTTTATAGACTCCAAAGGAACACCCAAAGGGGACCCTAAGATGGCCACCCTCCCACTGCTTGGAGACAGTTCTTTAACGCCTCACTGCAGCCTGGAATAGCTATTCTTTTCAGTGTGCAACAACAAACACTGGCTTGGAAATTCACAGATTCTTGCAAAGAATTGTTAGCACCATAAAAACACACGTCCGGAGTGTGCGCCTATCAAAGGAACGAGCCGGAGGGGACGGGACTCGCGGGATTTCCGATGAAACGCAGTTTGACCAGAACAAAGGCGGGTTAGGGGTGATAACCAGCCAGTTCTGTGCTTTTGCTCATAGCTATTTTTTCACTATGTGCTGTGTAACTGTCGACACTTACTGTACACAGTCGACGGCTCCTCTGATAGTCCTAAGAGCACGCGGAAATGACGCAGCAAGCAATGTCTATGCTATGGTTGCGGTCCTTCCTGATTGGGGCGCGTGCTGTTGTTCATGCGGTATCTAATAGTGGGATAGGCTCCCATAAGCAATTTTATATGAAAGGGTAAAGATTATTCTATGTTAATTTCAATGCAAAGTACACTTGAAAGAAGTATAATTTGTAATTTTAGCATATCAATTAATGTTACCTTTGCTAATGAGTTTTAAAATTAACATTATTGACTCTCTGCCCTGTATAAATAAAAAATGAATAAATCTAACAGTCCGATTTCCTGAGTATGGGTTTATTCATCTGAGTCTAATATTCAGGAAAGATATTAACAAGTTAACCACCTTTAATCAAAATTTAATAGTCACTTTTCTATTTATCAAAATCAATTTTGGAAACTAATAGCCTCTATCCCTAATCCAAATTTAGTTTTACTTTTCTGTTCTTCCTAATCATTTATGAAGAATCAGATGTTGTTAATTTTATGTTTGTGAATTTAATATTTTTCTATTTATGTAATAGCATTTATAATTCTGAACAACTAATTTAAATTACTATGGAAAGAATTAAGTAAAATTTGGCTTGTGGACCAAATCTAGCTGCTAACAGTTTTGTGACTAAAACATTGAAATGCAGCCACATCCACTCATTTATATAATGCTTTTGTCTGTGCTACTCCACATAGAAAAGAAATGAACAAAGGGCACGTGGTTCAGAAAGTGGAAAGTACATATTACTTGGCTGCTTACAAAAAAAAACAAAAAAAAAACAAAAAAAAAACAACAAAGTGTTGTACTCATTGCTGCAGATGACCAAAACTTAAACAATTTAGATGTTATTTAGTAACTACAAAATATTTTTTGAGCTATAATATTAAAAAAAAAATCTCAAAGCCAAATACTTACAGAATCTAACATCTTACAAAATAGTACATCCCACAGCGATCCTCTAGACACAGTCACAATTAAGCCAATAGACTCCGGCTTTCTAAAAGTAACTTTTAATGTAGGGAGATCATTTGATGAATGCTAATGGTTTACTCTTTTGAAATGTGATTGTGACACTAAAAGACAAAAGAAAAAAGCAATTTCATGATTATACAATATTATCTGTCCCAAACATACATCTGCATCAACAATAAGTAAGATACACAGAGAAAGCCAAAAGTACCTACTTCTGCACAAAGAAGATGAATATTGCTAAAGAGTAGAAACAGAACCAAAGAAATATAAGACTCATTCACAGCAAAAGCAAAGTAGTGTAGAGGAAACTTAGATAATAATATCATCTGTCACAAACATGCCACTTAGTGATAAAATTTTAGAATCATCCTATGTCAAAAGACAACACAATAGAATTTTATTTAGACATGAAGCAAAATGAAGTCATGATGTTTACAGGAAAGTGGATGAAACTGGAAAACATTTTGATAAACAAAGTAAGGTGGCCTCAGAAAGAGAAATCTATGGTTTTCTTTCATATGAAGAAAAGAAACTTAAAAGTATGTGTAATGAAACTAAAAAGGGAACAATAAGACCTGAGAAAGGGATGGCAACGATGAATAAGAGAAAGGGTGACTGTGTGGGGAGAGGAAGAGAACAAGCCGGAGGTGAAGCAGAAGTCACAGTGGGAAAGGAAGACAGATCGGAACAAAAACTGATGACTCATATGTATGAAAATGCCATTGCTTTATATGATGGCATGAAAGCTAATTAAAAGAAAAAGATATCTCATTCATTTCCTTTAAATATTGTAATACGTTGAAGATAATGAAAGGCAATATATAAATACTACTTGCTTCACAAAAAAAAAATAGTTTCTCACAGAGAAAAGTCTATGAAAATGAAAAAAAAAACCTAATAAAACTAATTTTAAAAGTTAATGTAGAACCACACAAGGAGAGCAACAGAACCAGAAAACTTGAACACAGGGAACTTCCCAGAGACTCATACTCCAACCAAGGACTATTCATGGAGATAACCTAGAACCCCTGCACAGATGTAGCCCATGGCAGTTTAAAGTCCAAGTGGGTTCCATAGTAATGGGAACAGGGACTGCCTCTGACATATCTGATTGGCCTGCTCTTTGATCACCTCCCCCTGAGGGGGGAGCAGCCTAACCAGGCCACAGAAGATGACAATGCAGCCACTCCTGAATAAGATCAGAAAGGAGGAGAAGAGGACCTCCCCTATCAGTGGACTTGGGGAGGGGCATGCATGAGGAAGGGGGAGAGAGGGTAGGATAGGGAGGGGATGAGGGAGGGGATGAGGGAGGGGCTTATGGGGGAGATACAAAATGAATAAAGTGTAATTAATAGTAAAAAAAAGTTAATGTAGGTTGCAAAAATAAGATCATATAGATATTAATAAAATTCCTATATTCTATACAAATATTACACTATGTGATGAGTTTTCAGTCATAGCATAAGAAGAATCATAAACTGTATTAGTGTAATAGTGTTTGTGGGTCCAAAATGCCATATTAACAAAAATTCTTGCATACAAATCAGAGAAGACAAGTGAATTACTACAAGGTGGGAAAGAAATTTAACAAAAAAAAAAAAAATGTTGAAGTTGAAAGAAAATGCCAGTAAAAAAAAAAAAAAAAAAAAAAAAAGTGAAAAAATTAGCCTTATTAAAAACTACAAGTAAATAAATAAAACCGAAAGATTATGTCATGGCAATCTAACTAGAAAACAGTTTCAAATCTGACAAGGTCAAGTCCATCAGAAGTAAAACCCCGGTAACTCACACAAACTGACAGTACAAGCATAAGGCAGAAGGCTATCATGAAGAGCAGCTGAGCATTATCTAATGAAGAAGGAAAGCATCCGTCTGATCCAAACACTCAACTTCTAGATACACAGCCCAGAAAACGTCAGATGCAAGTATACATGGGTATTCTGCAGTAATGGCTACCAGATCACTGCTTATACTAGAAGAAATGAAAATGATGTAAGTATCCATCACAAGATTAAATGAGAGGTCTACTTATTCCTAGTTGTCAAATAAATAGACAAACATATTTAAGTGTCGACAATGAGAGTAAAACAAGCTACATTAAAATGGTATATTATTTTATTAAAAAAATCAGTTAATGCTTTTTTAAGTATAATAACTTTATTAAAACATACTTAGCATTAAAAAGATAAGTGGAGAATAAGTTGATTTGGGGACATACAGAGTGTAGAAAAGGGAGATCAATTCAGTATAATCTCAAACTTATCAGTTTTAGTCTTAATGAGATTATGAAATCTAACATTGAAAGCTTTATTGAATGCCAAACACTTCCTACACTTTCTTCAGATCTTTATGCATCTAAGCCTTAGAAACTCCACCAAATAGTATAACAAATTTGCAACTGAATCACTAAAGCACAGAGAACTGAAAGAACATTCTCATGTTGGCAGTTTCTAAGCTGCTAGGACAGGGCTTGGGCCCAGATGGTATCATCCTGGGATCTGAGACCCAAATCACCAAAATATCCATCCCCACTGGTCTAATAATATAGGAACAATGCTAATATTTTATGAGGTTGAGGTTTTTAAGTTATATTGTATCACGATAATTTCTATTATTCATTTTACATTTTAGTTTGAAAAAAGCATTTTAAATACTAAAAATAGTATTCATGGGAATAAGGCTTCCTAATAATTTCATTTAACTATTTAATCAATACTGTTATTCATAATCATTAAAAATAAACCATTCTTCAAATGTCCAAATGTCCCTTACTTTATGAGATTTTTTTTTTTTTTGGTCTTTAGCATTTCTAAACAGAATTTCTTAAAAACAGGACTCAATACTACTATGATGTAAAAACCTAGTCTGGTTGTTTGTTCAAGAACTGAAGCTATTTATGTCTCTTTGTGTGTTTCAGTATCTTAGTCACTGCCGCAGCCTGTGGGTCTTCTTTGCAGGAATGTTCAGTTGTGGTGTTGTGAGATTTTTCTGCGGTGTGAATTATAGTATATTTGATAATGTAGAAAACAAAGGAAGGAACTCCTATGTAATCTGTGCCAACACTTAGCTTTCCTAATGTGCCTAAAGCTATTTTAGAGTTTTCTGGTTCTTCTAAAAACAACGAAGTTTTAAGTACTGTGCCATGTGCTCGAGATCTTTGCAGAGATAAACAATATCAGGCAACACAATTTTGTTCTAAGAAGTCTGATTCTCCCTTTTTCACTTTGATCCAAATGTAATAGTTACATGTACATAAGGAGTACAGTGTGATGCTTTGAATTTGTATGCATTATGCAATGACCAAATTCGGGTAACTGGCATACTTACAGAGCACCTGAAACCTGTGTTCTGTCTTTGAAATGAAAACCCTCACAGTCTTTTCTTCCAGTCATTTTCAAGTAGACAGCACATTATTCTTGAGGATAGTTGCATTTAGAGTGTTAAAAGAAGATGGTTGTACAAGTTTACATTCCCACCAGCAATGGAGGAGAGTTTCCCTTTCTCCACATCCTCTCCAGCATGTATTGTCACTTGAGTTTTTGATCTTAGCCATTCTGATGGTGTCAGATGAAATCTCAGGGTCGTTTTTATTTGCATTTCCCTGATGACTATGAATGTTGAGCATTTCTCTGCCATTCAATATTCCTCTTCAGAGAATTCTCTGTTTAGCTCTGTACCTCATTTTTAATTGGATTACTTGATTTTGTGCTTTTTAACTTCTTTAATTTTTTATATATTTCGGATATTAGACCTTTAACCCTCCTCTATTGTTGGTGGGAATGTAAACTTGTACAACCACTTTGGAAATCAATTTGGCATTTTCTCAGACAAATAGGAATAGCACTTCCTCAAGATCTAGCTATACCACTCCTAGGTATATATCCAAAATGTGCTCAAGTACACAACAGGGACATTTGCTCAACCATGTTCATAGGAGCTTTATTCATAATAGCCAGAACCTGGAAACAGCCCAGATGTCCCTCAACTGAGGAATGGATACAGAAATTGTGGTACATTTACACAATGGAATACTGCTCAGCAATTAAAAACAAAGAAATCATGAAATTTGCAAGTAAATGGTGGGACCTGGAAAAGATCATCCTGAGTGAGGTATCACAGAAGCAGAAAGACATACAAAGTATAAAACTCACTAATAAATGAAAATTAGATATATAATATTGAATAAACATACTAAAATCTGCACACCTGAAGAAGATAAGCAAGGAGGAGGACCCTGGTAAGATGATCAATCCTCACTCAGAAATGCAAACTGAACTGACATTGGAAGAAGGAGAAAAAAGGAAACAGGACAGGAGCCTACCACAGACGGCCTCTGAAAGACTCTACCCAATATGGTATCAAAGCAGATGCTAAGGCTCATAACCAAACTTTGGGCAGAGTGCAGGGAATCTTATGAAAGAAGGAGGATATAGAAAAACCTGGAAGGAACAGTAGTTTCAAGGAGAGCAACAGAACCAAAAAATCTGGGCCCAGGGGTCTTTTCTGAGACTGATATTCCAACCAAGGACTAAGCATGGAGATAACCTAGAATCCCAGCACAGATGTAGCCCATGGCAGCTCAGGGTCCAAGTGGGATTCCTAGTAAGGGGAACAGAGGCTGTTTCTGACATAAATTCAGCGGCTGGCTCTTTGTTCACCTCCCCCTGAAGGGGGAGCAGCCTTAGCAGGCCACAGAGGAAGACAATGCAGCCAGTCCTGATGAGACCTGATATGCTAGGGTCAAATGGAAGAGGCAGAGGACCTCCCTATCAGTGGTCTTGGAGAAGGGCATGGGAGGAGATGAGGGAGGGAGGATGGGATTGGGGGGGGGGAACAAGGGAGGAGGCTACAGCTGGCATAAAAAATGAATAAACTGTAATTAATATAAAAAATAAATTTAAAATTTTAAAAATAAGATGGCCAAAATTTTAGAAAACAGCAGGTCCCTAGTGTTAGGAAGAACAGGACCAACAGTTTCTGAAACTGCCCACATTCATGAATCAGTAGATATGCTTCTGTGTCTTCCCATTCTGCTTTACCTGAAGTGAGATAGCTCTCTGATTCTTTACAACTGTGTGTGTTTTAATTTTTAGGTTAATTATCTACAGACCCATATTTAAGGAATATAGCAACATTCTTGATCTAAAATTTTAATACCATACTATCATTCTAAATTCTAACCCCAATATCCAAATAGTAAAGCACAGAAAGCTACAAGAACTGATAATCTGTGGTGGGGATAAAAAAAGGCATAATGGCAGGTAGATTTCCAATCTGTCTTATATGTGTGGTCTCTTAATCTACTATGGTTGACAACAACATTTAAGGCAGTAAGAAAGTGAAAAACAATTAGTAGAAATCTTACTTTGACCTTTTTGTTTTTGAAACAAAATATTCTAGGCTGTCCTTAAACTTACCTGTACTGGAGAAAGATTTTGAACTTCTGCTTCTCCTGCTTGTACCTCTGAATTACTTGGATTTCAGATGTGAATCACAGCAATCAGTTCTGTAGGGCTGGAGACTGAATGCAGGGTTTTGTGGATGCTAAGCAACTACTCTACCTCCTGAATCCCAATTCCATACTTTGACTTTTGAATGTGAAGTTCTAAGGTAGCCACTTGTGGGTGGGTCATCTGTTGAGACAATGGGCAGCTGCAGCAAGTCCCAGCTCCCTCATGACCCACAAACATAAAGGAAACTGCTGAGACTCCACAGTGCAGCATGTGGCTAAGCTGTGATGCTCAGTGGAGACTCTGATCGATAACATCATGGTTCTAAAATCCTCACAGCCCTTGGCACACCTTGTTGCCAGCAGGTAAGTAAGCTACACCAACTGTCCTAGGCCTGCTAAGCTCTAATCCATCCTATCTAGGAATTCTGAAACCAACATTTTCTCCTGGAGGACTCAGCTCCAGAGAGAAAAATCTGTGAGGAAAAGCACCTGTGGGACCAAGTCTGCATTCTCCTTTCTGCTTCTCCCTTCTTTTTCTCCCATCTGGCTAGCAGGAACATATGAAACTGGAATTGCCTGCTGTGGGAGATTAGCTTGCTAAACCACCTTCTTGGGTAACACGTAGAAACTTTTTACACTGCATCAAGTCAGGTAAAAAGAGGAAGCCATTATGACAGTTGAGGATGGTGTGTGAGAAGTGCTACTCCAGAAAACTGATAGCTGGAAGAGAAGCCTGCTTAAAGAGCATGCCTTTCTTCCTTCTAAAGATGCCTTCGTAGGGTTCTTTTAGGACACTGGACAACTTAAAGAAATAGAAATAGCACTCAATGGAAAGGGGCGAACGATAGCTCCTCTTCCTCTGGATAAGACATACCGCTTGCTTCATTTATTCAGTCATCATACATGTTACTTCCTTTCTATGCTACCAATGCTTTGAAGATTAGAGCAGGGCATTTACTGACAGAGCTAGGGTGGACATAAGAGAAAAAATAAGAATTTGTTTGAATCCATTACCTGCAAGTGAGTTAGTGTCTGCTCTAATTCATTTCTCCCGAAGTCCCACAAAATACTGACTGTATTATCAGAGAACAGAAAATAAGACTTGGTTCAGAATTTTTGTACGTAAAGTAAGTTAGTAGGACTCAAATTCAGTACTGTCTATACCCCTAATAAAACCTGCCTAACTTGCCATAATGTATCCTTTTCATGCAGAAGGGCTCAAGGTACTAAGTGATGTTTGAAGCTCAAACTTGAATGAGCAGGTACGGTCTCCTGCTTGTGAGAACTGCTAGCTTGGAAATTTTGATTCATGCTAAGTATAAGCAGATGTGGCTGCTAAGCTAGACCAGACCTTATCAGAAAAGAAGCTACCGTTGCTTACCAGCTAACAAGCACACAGTTACCGCACGGATGGCTTAATCCGGCTTCCTCAGAAACAAAAAGTGAGTATAAGAGTACAGTGAGTGTGATTTATCTGAGGTATGCTCCTTGTAAGAAGGGACACTTACAAGTGAGAAAGAAAAAAGGAAGTAGCACCTTGTTGGGCCAATTTGTATTTTCTTTTTTCCTGACTCTTGATGGTTGATGCCTAAGAATGGATGAGTCTTAGAGTTGCATGTTTCTTCTTATGATTCCTTCCTCGGAAAGTGGGTCAAAGCATCCAAGCTAAGTTCTGAGTACACTCATGAGAGCACACCATCATTTTGTAAGCAATACTGGAGACCGTGTTTTGAAAAAAGAAAATGAACCTATGCTTAGAAAATGTGCGAGACCAAACAAGCCCCACCAGCCCAGTATGCTGAAGGTCCCTTACTAATGTTGTGAACTCTATATTTTAGACAGATCCTGCAGTATAGCACTCCTGCCAAACAGTTCCCTTTCTTCCATCATCTGCCAGGCTAAAGATGTGGCCCTAGATTTCAGTTCAGAAACAAGAGAAGATATATACACGGGAGTCTTCTTGAGGAAGCATTTGTGTAGTCCTCAGACAAGGGAAAATTTCCATTTTCCAGTGAGAGAGAAAATGTATCTACCTCTTCTTCCAGTGCAGAGAGAACAGGGAATGTATGATTAGGACTTCTCAAGAGTGTCCTCACATTTTTGGCGGTTTAGACCTCACAGTCCTAATCCTTTCACAACCAAGTTTTCAGTTTAGTGTTGAATGTTGGGGATTGAGCTTTCTGTAAAACGAAACTACTCAAAACTACATTGAATGATTGACTGACTGATGATTGATTGATTGATTGATTGATTGATTGATTTTGCATAAGTTACCTTCAAATCATAGTAGAATCCTCAATCCAGTGCCATGAAGCTTTTCCAAACCTGACCTGGCCTTATGGTACTGGATGGTAAGCTGGAAGTTCCTCTGGTGTGTCACTCAGACTTGAAAACTGCTGCAAAGGCTGAAATGTGCTTCTCCAGCTCTGTTCCTTTGTGTCTAACAAGGAAGAACTGCCGCAGAAATCCAGATTGTTTCTTGAACCTCGGTCCTGTTCCACAGTGACATTTATGGAATGATGAGGCTGTCGCCTGAGTACCCAGGTTTCAGAAGCCACCCTTTCAATTCCCCCTCCCCCAGAGGCAAGCTTTGTGATAAGGATTAGAGCAGTAGTTTGTTTTGGAGGTAAACTCGGGAAACACCGATAAATGTGTGAGGATATGTGAGAAGAAATGGAAGGCAGAAAATTAAGGACCATCCTCAAACCAATTACCGCCTTGAGCAGTATGAATTGGTCTCATCTTCTCCAGGAGAGGGAAACAATATGTGGATGCTACCGCTGCCCCAGCAACTGATGGTGGCTGCTCCTGAGACAGGGAAGTATTAAGGCTCCATCACTTTTGGCTGTCTGATGATGAAGTAGAGCAGACTCACAGACAGCTCTGAAGCGGTATGCAATAAAGCTAGAGGGAATTGGAGCAGACAGCAGCAGTGTTTTCTGTAAAACGTATTGACACTTTCAAAGCCCTGTCTTATCAATACAGGTATTCATCAGTACAACGCTTATCTCTTAGATACAATACATATTTTCACCTTTTGGTCCATATTTTCTTCTATGTTTTTCACCTCACAGCCAATTTATTGGTTTGAATATTTCAACTAGATTCTTCCATGGGTTATATTAAACATGAACACATTTTCTCTTTTTTTTTTTCTACTCTTTTTTGAGGGAGATGGAACCTTATGTTTGTTCATATATGGGGGAGCATATGTTTGAATATGCACGTGTGCCTAAGTGTGTACATGTACATTCACATGTAACTGTGGGGAACAGAAGTCCACCCCAGGTGTTGTCTCTTAGGAACTATTCAATTGGCTTTGTTCTGCAAAGTGTCACCATGAACTAAAACTATGTAAATGTTTAAATAAAAATTTCAGTATCCTTCCTCTTTGCAAATAAGTTTTAACTTATTTAAGGTGATAGAACAGAAGTTCGCACTCTGGAAAATACCATCAGTATGTAAAATACTTAATGGAAGCTTGGAATTGTCAGTGGTTCTTTTTGTGCTGAAGAACTGTCCAAAGCAATGATTAATGCAGTTTAATTGCTACAGTGCATAAACATTTAATAAGGCTGTTGGGTGAAAATGAGTGTATTTTAAGTGGGTTGGTATGGAAAAACGTGGACAGTGTTTCCTTAAAACAATGGTAGCCCGTGCAAAAATCCAATAATAGTTTCGTGAGATAAAATCATCTCTGTGAGACTTCACACACCAAAGAATGCCAAAAATAAATGCTACACATGGTGACAACACTAGAGAAACATGCTTCTTGTGTGTAATTGTTAGCACATGTGTAGGTGCACATGTATGTGTTTGCTTGTGCATTTGGAGCCCAGAGGTCAACGCCATGCCTTCTTCAGTCACTGTCTTCCTGGCTGTTTTGAAACAGAATCTCCCACTGAACCTGGAGCTTATGGAGTTTGCCAGGCTCGCTTTCCCATCGGCCCACAGATTCTCCTCTCTCACTGTTCCCTAGCAAGGGGCTACAAGCATGACACCCACGGCAAGCGGGTTTTTTTTTTCTAGTTTTTACATGGATGCTGGGTTTGAACTTAGTGCTTATGCATGTATAGCAAGCACTTCACTGATTGGACCATCTCTCCAGGTGCTTTTGTATTCATCAGCACATTGAGTTGGAGTTTAACAACAACAACAAAAATGTCACCAGTTATTTCGTGTATGTCAAAGAATTCTCCACAAACACACATTCAGAGATTTTTCTTTATGACACTATTGACCTCATTGTCAGAGTCTATCAAAAAGCATGTGACACAGAAGAAACTTTAATGGCATCTTCTTTGATTTAGGTGGAGTGGCAAGTTGTCCTCGCTATCATTTTCTGCTGGAAAAGGGGAAATTAATTTCTTACACTTTCCTCAGGCTGAAAAGATAGTCTATAACACGTACACCAAAATTTCTCTTTCTACCTGAAAGATTGATTAATCTATAGCATAAAAAATGTAAATCTTCGGGAATCTTGTCACTTTTATGGTCTGAAGAAGATGAATTCATGCAGGATTTCAATATTGCTTAGGCCTCTGGCCTCAAAATAATATAGCAATGTCACTGGGGGAAAGTCTCTGGGGACATGCTGTGCTGTAATAGTTTACAGATTCATAAAAAGTATTGATCAAGTTTCATCTCCTGTAGTTCTAAATAGAGTATTAAAGGATTTTATCTTCTTGGCTACAGCAGCCTGATAGTGCTAAGCATGGCAATGAACAAAGCCTGAAAATCAAATACAACCAACAAACACAAGGCATCTGGCCTAATGTTTAACTCAACAATCATCAAGTTAACAGTACAGGCATGAAGAGCTGCCCCCCTCCCCTTGAAGCAATAATTAACTGTTTTCTGGTGGACAGATTTGTGCTTAGCCACATTGGCATTTTTAGAAACCAAGATGTCAGGTATGTCACAGTAAAAAATAGTTTATGTAACTTCAATATTAATCCAAAACCATCCACCCACTGCCTTTCTACTTTTATGTCTTTGGTGGTATACTGGGTTATGAAAATATTAATAAAAGCAGTGTGACAATGGCCCTGAAAATTCGACTTGCTTATGGTACCCATGTCCAAAGTTTATTTTCTGAAGCAGACTTTTAAAAAAAAAGAAAGTCATATTGATTTTTTTTTCTGGAATTGCAAATACTATTTCCCCTATAAGTAATTTAATGCAATTTTACCATTGACCCAAAAGTTCATGCATGAGTAAGATTTATTTCTTCTTTGTCAATTTCCCTTTTGGTTTTGATGTGCACATAGTTGTGTTTTTCCAGCAAGGAAAGAATTAAACAGAATGCCAAAACTCCTTAATCACTCTGTGATAATAAAACTTCTGTTACATTGGGATTACTCAAATCAGCTAAAGTTTATAATGTTGTCAACAGGCACAAATTCTGAAAGTAAGTTTTGCAGTGTTTGCTACTACAAAGGTCTGTCAGTCTCTGGTTCTGTCAGTGTAGAAGAAAATTAGGAGATATATCTACATGCACATACAACTTCTGTTAAAGTTTGAGTGTAGGATGTCCCAAAAATCCTGTGTGTTAGTACAATTAGGTGGTAAAAGAATTGTCAAGGAGTGGATTTATAGATTACTGGAGGTGTCAAAAACAAACAAACAAAACAATGTGACCACTGACACCCTTCATTCCCTCTCTTTTACTTCCCTGCAACTGGCTGAGCATTTTTTAATCTGGTTACACTTCCACCTAGTATGTATCACAGACCCAAAGTCCCAAAGTCCTAAGGACCTGTGCACTGAAACCTACATATCTATGACTCCAAAGAAACCTTTTCTCTTCCTAAATTCCTTTTGTCACATAGTAACACATCATAGTAATAGAAAGCCAAGGGAACACCTCATTCCCACGTATAAATGTGTGTTTCCTAAGATGAGAAGCATCTCAAGAAGAACAGCATGCATATGTTTTTCTTCAAATAAATGAATTCTTAGGGAAGATCTGAGCTTCTGAGAATTCTCTAGAAAAGACATGCCTTCTTCACTGTTTTGTCAAAGATCTAAAAACCTAATTGCTAGGGAAAAAAAATGCCATTTGCCTTTTTGCAGTACTAAGTATTCAGGAGTGGTTAATGGGTATTTAAATGTTTTTCTAATTAAATTTGGAAAACAACTAATCTTCATTATCAGCGAATTACTTTAAGAGGTTGTCTGCTGTCCACAGAGCCCCAGAGCCCCAGAGCCCCAGAGCCCCAGAGCCCCAGAGCCCCAGAGCCCCAGAACCCCAGGCATACTGTGCTAACCTCCACAGATGAGAAGGACTGTTTCTCAATAACTGTTTCATACGCAACTCAGGTTACAATTTTTCTTTATTGCTGATTAAACCAGACCTTTCCCTGGGTACATAAGAGACAGTGATTTCCAACTATACTAGGCTTAAAGATTATCTTTTTATTCTGAAGAATAAATTTTTTCAGCTAATAATGAAGGTGTTTCAATAAAAAAAATCAACATCATTTCAAGAATCAATACTCCTGACTCACTCTGAATTTCACATGAGGAATGAACTGAAACATGTTCATCATGACTGATATAAGAAAAAACCCCTGAGAGATGTTCAGGTAGACCAGTGGGGTGCTCTACACCACTCCACTCTATTAATTTAATAGAAAAGTACAGCTGTTCTCAGGAACTTTTCAAATCAATTCCAAGGAAGTTGTCACACAAATGAATATTCCTTATTAAATGTTTTAAATTACATGTATGTATGCATGTAGTTAGGGAGGAGGGCACTAATCCTCCAGTACACACACAGAGTTCGAAGATTCCACTAGTAGGTTCTCTTCTTCCACCATGGAGATCCCAGGGGTCAAATTCAAGTCTTCAGGCTTGATAGCAAGAGCCTTTCCTCATTGTCTCACCAGCCTTACAATGAATACTACAATGAGCATAGACAGGTAAAAATAGCTTAGTTCGGATTCCCACAACACCCAAGGTTGCACCTGATCATCAGAACTCAGTGACATCATTCACTCAAGATAACCAGGCACAGTCCTAGAACTCCATGCAGTATATAAGCAGAGACCAAGAGCAATGCATCTGGTGAGATGCCACCTTGATCTGTCCTGTGGCTGGAGACCTGCCCCCAGGATCCTGATACTCGAATCAAAGACTTCTCCAAGAGACTGGATCCGACCTTCAGCTAAGATACGTCTCACAGGTGAGCAGCATCGGAGAAATGAGCTCAGGACAAGCCCTTGGTTAAGAATTTAGAGTGTGAGCATCATGCATAATAAAATACAACGTTTGTTATACTAACTATATGTAGCTACCTTCTTGCTGGAGAAAGATACTTATTCTTCTCTTGTTGCTGTAGTTCAGGTGTCGTAAAAGCCAGAAAGAAAAAAAAAAGGAGATTTCTTCAATGTGGTTGGGAGGAAGGACCAAAAAGAGATCTATTGACACAAGTCTGTCTTCCTGGTACCAAAGTGAGATCAAAGTTTGAACAGAGAGTGAAGGTTATGCACATCTAATCGGTCGCCACCAGGGTGTGGAATGGTCCACCCATGACTGGGTTTCGTCTTCCGTTAGGTAGTCTGACAAGTTGCTAAAACCGTGTAAAAGCTGTTTGAGAAGCACAAGTGCCCCTCTGGAATGTGTTCTCCCTTACCTTTTCCCAAGCAGGAGATTACTAGGGAAATTCCCATTACTTTAGGGCCCATTTTTAATAGCCCGAGACTTAGATTGAGAGACAATAGAATACTCTTTAGAATACCTTTATTTCTGCCAAGCTAATTACAAACTCAAGGCATGAACATGCAGAGGTCAAAGGTCTAAAGGTCTTTTGGGAAACAAGCCTCCGCTTTCTTTCTGTCTCTCCCATGGACAGCAGGAAACAGCTCTGCCAGGATCCTACAAACCAGGGCAACAGTTCCTTAGCGACTGTAGGTAGGTGGCTGGCTTCTTTAAAATGTATTCACTGCATTGCAAATAAGGCAATAACAAATTCTAGAGACCAGAGAAAATGAAGTAGTTTTTAATATATAATTCTGTAGAAAGGGACACCAGCATAGAAAAAAGAAAAAAAAAAAAAAAAAAAAAAAAACAGGTACCACACACCAATTTGGGCTAAAACAAAGGTTTTTAACACTCTTTTGCCATCTCTCACAAGACAGGGCTTGCTTTCTTCTTAAATTCTCCATCCTATTGCCTTAAGATTCAAAGCCTTGTCTAATGAATAATTTGGTTCCTGAGACTGTACCCTTTTCTGATCACGGAGTCAGTCAATTAGCAAACTACCTGTATCCTTTAACCAGCAGCAACAATGGCCCCCATTAGAAAAAAGAGAGGGTCCTTGTCCCTCTGTTCTCTATAACTCCGATAAAGTAAAAGTGCACCTCATCCTGAACGTGCACCACAAAAAGTTCTGTCCTACAACTAAAAGTGCACAGAAAAAGGTGCTCATTCAGATAGTTCCAGGATTCCTCCAAAGGATTGTATGCAGAACTAAAAGAGATGCTTTGAACGTCTCCAGGATGTGTTGTGAGAGGACAGCAAAGACCACACCAAAGTATTACAGAATCTGTAAGTTCTTTCAATCTATTGGTCATATTCCATTAGAACTTATGCTACCATCTTGAATTTAATCCCTCAGACTTTCGGATTAGGTGATTTCCATACTTAGTTACTGTGACAGTTTGAACTATGGTGTCCATTCCAAGATTTGTTTTGAAATTTGACCGGTGCAACAGTGTTAAGACATAAGGCCTTCGGAAGTTTTTACATCATAAGGGTTCTGCCCTGGTGAATAGAATTAGCTCTCTTATGAAAGTGTCCAGGGCTAAAAGGAGAACATTTTGCCTTGTCTTTCTCCATGTGGACTCACAGAAATAAAGATGCTATCTTGAGTACAGAGAACAGCTCTGCAAGATATAGGTACTCTGGTACTTACATCTTGAACTTGCCAACATCCAGATATATAAGAAATGAAACTGTATTCTTAATAAGTTGCACAGATGAAGGCATTTTGTTATAGCAGTATAAGTAGATTAAGACTAAGACTGTGATTCAGATTAATGAAGAATAGAGACAGCTTAGCTTGGGTCAGTAACCATAACTTTTTAAGCATCTATATGTCTTCTGGAACTTGCTCAAGGACAGATAGTCCTGTTCCAACTATCTCCTAAGTTCCTGACCATAATGTGCTGAGTCACTCCTGGGAAATACAAGTCTTTGTGGTCATCCTCCTTACAAAAAAAAAAAAAAAAAAGGCAGAAGGGAAGTATGTGATGTGATATTCAGGCTTTTGGGAGTGATTGCCGTGACTTAATAGCCACTGAATACAGTGAATGATGTACTCTACTTTCTAGTGTATTTTCTTTCTTTGCTTGGAAAGGCTCACTCTCCCACATGGATAACCTCTACCTGACCTACAGCTCTACCTGGAGTCATTATTTCATTGCTTAAATTGAAAGCTAGAGACAACATTAAGCCTTTTTCTTTGCTTTTTTTAAAAATCAGAATATGAGCATGAGATATATCCAGAAAAAAAATAAAAAAAAATAAAATAAATGCAGTTACAAGAAAAAAGGTTTAAAATCTTTTCAAGTAAATATAAAAATCAGAATATAAAACACAAAGACTTGCATTAGCGGAGTTTTTTAACCATTCTATTTGATATTGCAAAACAGCAATATAAGATAAATCAGTTTATTTGGAAAGTGGAACCTAGTGTGGCAGGAATAGTTGGGGGCTAGTCACATGTTATACATTTCTAAAGGTGGAGGAAATGTTCTAATTAAAGAACATTGACTTACACAGACAGGATGATACACAGTGAAACATTATAATTCAGTTCGTTTTTTCAAAGGGAAAAGCCCTGCAAAAGGCTGAAGGATGATCAATACCACTCAATGGATTATCAAAACCCAGAGGCACTCATTCTGACACTTTATATACGTGCCAGGCTTTGTCAGTCATGGACTGTGGTCAATAAATTGATCACAATGACAGAGACAGCAGAAATAAAAGCCTGCTTTACATTGTTTCAGTTTTCTCCTTCCTTCACATTGTGCTTTTATTACTTCATAAGCAAGTGTTCCTTTTTACTGTCCTTGTCCTCAGCTGTATATGCACAAAATGCTTTAATAGCCCATCTTCACATCCTGTGGCCCTGCTAAAAAGTTGAACCAACACATATGTGACGCACATATATTTTCCATGATTGTATGTGTGGATTAATGAAGGTAGCTCTAAATATTTCGTATGGGGATTAAACACTTAAACATATCCATCAAGTATGGGCTGGGGAGACAGTTTGGTCCATAAAGAGCTTGTTATACAAGTGTGAGGACCTGTGTGCTAATCCTAGTACTCAAGTAAAAAAGGCAGGCATCATGAGAGCATGTGCCTGTAATCTTGACCCTGAGAGGTGGTGCCAAGTTGGTTCCTAAGGTAGCAAGGCAGCCAGCAGGGCTGAAGCAGCAAGTTCCATGTCAACAAGAGACCTTGCCTTAAAAAACAGGGTGGAAGACACCTTAATGAATGGCACTTGATGTTGAGTTCTGGTTGTCATGTACACACACATACACACACATGCACACAGACACACATATGCAATTAAAATATATGTAAAATATTAAGCTTTCTACTTTCACTTGATCCTATTTGTTTATGTTTTCTCTCACCTTTTTCTCATTTTTCACTCTTTAAAACAAAAGCCTTCAACTTCTGCCTTAAGTTAGGCAGAAGTTGCTATGAAGTTGCTGCAATGAAACATTATGACCAAAAGCAAATTGGGGAGGAAAGGGTTTATTTGACTTACTCATCCACATCAGAGCTCATCACCAAAGGAAGTCATAACAGGACCTCAAATAGGTTAGGACCCTGGAGGCAGGAGCTGCTGAAAAGGTAACAAAAGGTACTGCTTACTGGCTTGCTACTTATGGCTTGTTTAATCTCCTTTTTTATAGAACCCAGGACCACAAGCCCAGAGATGGGACCACCCACAATGGGCTGGGCCCTGCCCATCAATCACTAATTAAGAAAATCATTTACAGCTAGGTCTTATGAAGGCAGTCTCTCAATTGTGGTTCCTTCTCTTAGACAACTCTAGCTTGTGTCAAGTTGATATAGGATTAAATGGCAGAACTGAACCCTTTTCAACTTGACACATAAACACATCTCTGTTGGTATAATGTTCTTGTGAAACGTATACAATTTACCCTTGTTCATTCAAATGCTGATTTCTCTACCCCACTATCTGGTTTCAATCCAGACATTGCATTGTGATGCTTATTTTAAGCAGCGCCTGTCTCAAGTTTATGTAAACATGCCACCATTTGTGCTCCATATTGTCAATAAAACAACCAGCCAGTGCTGAGCAATGGAGAGAATAGGATGGGACATCCTGGCCCTGAGGGAAGGAGAGAGGAGCGAGTGACAGGAGGGTCTGAAAAGAGAGATCTTGGAGTAGAGGACCTGGAAACAGCAGGAGAGATGAACTGGACCTAAGATATGACTAAAAAGCAAGTATAATGTGGGAAATTTGAATGGGAGGAAGTTATGTGGGCTTGGAGGTTTAGGATAGAGCAATGATTATTGCCCAGCATTGTGCTCTAGGTTAACTAAATATATCCTAGTCTCTGTGTGGTGATTTGGGTGTACAGCTGGTTTAGGAATAACTACTGTTTAACTAAAAGATAAATCAGTATTAAATATTAATAGTCAAAAGCACATCCCTATTATGCTGCAACACATTCTTTCTTGTTTGTTCCAAAGATATTTTATTAAATTAATAAATAACTTTAAAGTCCCATAGTCTGTACAAATTCAAATGCATTAAAATTTCAGTCCTTTTAAAATAGCTAATTTCATTTAAAATCCAAAGTCTTTTAAAATCCAAAGTCCCTCAACTGTGGGCTCTAGTGAAATAAAAATAAATTAATTATTTTCTTACTTCAAGAGAGAAGAACTAGGACACAGTCAAAAGCAGAGCAAAGCAAAACCAAACTCCAAAAATGAAAATATCTGGGTTCACTCATGATCTTCTGGGCTCCTCCAAGGGGCTTGGATCACTTCTCAGGTTGTGTCCTCTAAAGCTCACACAGCTTGTCTTCTGTGCTTGGGCAGGCTTCATCCACTGCTTCTGCCATTTTTGGTGGTCATCCCATGCATGGTACTGGTATTTCTAAAACACTAGGGTCCCATGCTGCAACTGGACTGTACTTTCACCAATAACCTCTCATAGGCTCTTTTCATGGTGTCAAGTCTCAACTTCTCTGCGTGACTCATTAATTCTGGACCATCAACAGCCACCGAGGCTGCACCTTCACCAATGGCCTCTCTTGGCCTCTCACAGTGCCAAGCCTCAGCTGCTCTCCACAACCTTAGAACCAGCACCACCTGGATGGCCCTTACATGTTACCAAGTTTGGCTGCCAGTGTGAAATACAACCTCACCCTGTTCTGCAACACAGCTTTTGTGTGCTGACCCTGAGAAAACACTTTACAGAAGATTTCACCTCAGTGATGCTGGTCTCTTTCTAATCACTGCTAATTTCTTAGTTCCAAGTAGCCAGCATCAGTTGTCCAGTAACTGAAATGTTTCAGTTCAACAGTGCTGGTCTCTTGTTAATTGTGGATGACTCTTTAGTTCCAGCTGACCAGAATGACAGAATCTAAATTCAAAATAGCAGATAGCCCTAATAGAGTCTTTGAATTTCCCTCTGAATTTCACAAGCCAAGTCTCCGTCTCCATCTTCTGCACTGCTCTCTACACTGTTATCTTCAATGTTCCTCAAGAACATCTCACTGAGCTCTCAACACTCAAGGGATTTTCTAGCCCAAAGCTCCAGAGTCCTTCCACAATCCACCCCCAAACCATAGTCAGGTCTGTCATAACAAAACTTCACTCCTGTCTTAACCTAATTAACTTAATTAATTAATTAACTTCTGTCTTAGTTAATTTCTATTACTGTGGAGAGACAGTATGACCACAGCAACTCTTATAAAGGAGAGCAATTCATTGGGGCTGACTTAGAGGTTCAGAAGTTTAGTCCATTATTGTCATGGCAGGAAAAATGGGAGCATGCATGTAGACATGGTGCAGGAGAAGGAACCAAGAGTTCTACATATGGAACTCTGGATCAGCAAGCAGGAGAAAGAGAGAGTGAGCCACAGGGCTTAGCTTGATCTTCTAAAATCTCAGTGACACATTTCCTTCAACAAGGACGCACCTACTCCAAAACGACCACATGTCCTAATGCTTTTAAATAATGCCATTCCTTATGAGCCATTTTCATTCAAATCACCACATTCCACTCCCTAGCCCCTATAGGCTAGTGACCTTATCATAATACAAAACACATTTAGTCCAACTTGAAAAGTCTCCATAGTCTATCACAGTCTCAACACAAATCCACAGTTCAAAGCAAAAACACTAGTCAGCTTCAGTCATATGGTTCTGGCTTTAAAGTCAGGATACACTCTGATACTCACAGCAATCTCTTAACTGTAATTCCCAATAAAATCAACATCAAAAAACAGATCACATACTTCCAACAAATGATGACTCACAATATTCATTATCATTCCAAAGAGAAAGAAACGGAGCATAGTGAGGAAATACTGAACCAAAACAAGACCAAAACCATCAGGGCAAACTCCATGTTTATCCCCATGCCTGATGTCAAAATGCTCTTTAGATTTCCAAATCCATTCAGCTTTGTTGACTGCAACATATTTTTCTCTCTTGAGCTGGTTCCAGTCCCTGTTAGCTGCTTTCCTTTGTGGGTTTCCCATGACTCTGGCATTTCAACACCTTGGGGTCTACAAGGCAATACAGGCTTCACCTTCACAGCTTTACACTATGGTCTTCCTAGACCTTCATGAAAGGACGCCTGTGGCACATGCCTGGTCTCAGCAGCTTTCCTTAGTTGTGGAAAGAGATTCCATAACCCCTTTCTTGTATCCTTACCTCTAAATCCAGAACCACATGACTAAAGCTGCCAAATCTTGCTAGGGCTAGTTCATGATCCCCTCATTCAATTACACGTGCATCAGCTTTTTTTTTTACTTATTTTTTTATTAATTACACTTTATTCATTTATGCATCAGCTTTTTGTTTTTGATAGTTTTCTTTACTGTTTAAGCCTAGCTGTCCTGGAACTTACTCTGTAGATTAGGCGGAACTCAGAAATCCTAATGCCTCTGCCTCCCTAGTGCTGGGATTAAAGGTGTAAGCCACCATGCCTGGCCCTAAACTTTTCTTTAATTTCTTTTAAAAAACTGAAAGCTTTTCTGGATGTGGTCTTGCCCTGAGGTCACCAATCCCTTTTCTCTTGGTGCTCTTTTTCCCCTCAAACTGTACATTTTGTATTTTTCTTTGTTCAGCTTGCTCCTTTTTGTTATAGATCTGCATAGGTATGGCTACTAATACTTAAGCACACAGTTAATACTAGACTATCTAGAAACTCTTCTGCCAAAGTTGTTAACCCAAACTCTTCAATTTAGCCTCAGGAGGATGTTTTGAACAAAGGCAGAAAACAGCCACATTCTTTGCCAAAATATCACAAGAATAATCTCTAGGCTACATACCAATATTCTTCTCCTTTGAAACCTCTTGAGCCAGGTTCAAATGACACAGTTCATAAGACATTCAGCACCATTGTCCACATTCCTACTATGACTGCCCATTGAGCCCTTCTTTAAAAGTAAAACTTCTTATCTAGTCCTAACTCTCAGAGTGTACCATATTCCTCCAAACAAAAACCTGGTCAGGCCTATTTCCGTACCACCTCAGTCCTCGGTACCAACTAGTCTTAGTTAAAGTGTGTATTGGTGCAATGAGACACCAAGACCAAAAATCAAGTTGGAGAGGAAAGGGTTTATTTGCCTTACTCTTCCCTATTACTATTTACTATCAAAAAAAGTTGATACAGGAACTCAATAGGGAAGGACCCTGGAGGCAGGAGCTGATGCAGAGGCCATGGAAGGGTGCTGCTTTTTGGCTTACTTCCCATGGTTTGCTCACTCTGTTTTCTTATAGAACCCAGGACCATGAAGCCAGTGAGGGCACCTCCACAATGACCAGGGTCCTCTCCAATCAATCACTAATTAAGAAAATGCCTTGTAGCTGGGTCTTATGGAAACATTTTCTCAGTTGAGGTTCCCTTATTTCAAATAACTGTAGCTTGTGTCGAGTTGACCTAAGACTAGCCAGCACAACTACATTGAAGAAAAACAAAAGAAATTGAGTTTTTCCCTGGGTGTGCCCTAATAACTTCCATTCAACATTCATAGCATGAAAAAAACGTATATTCTTAAAAGGACAAACCA
This sequence comes from Psammomys obesus, assembly GCF_907164565.1. Classification (NCBI taxonomy): domain Eukaryota; kingdom Metazoa; phylum Chordata; class Mammalia; order Rodentia; family Muridae; genus Psammomys; species Psammomys obesus. The sequence continues at coordinate 19,705,243 of NW_026596069.1, forward strand.
AAGCTCATCAGGACAAGTATAGGGTTTCCTAATCATCCCTCAGAGAGTGTTTTGGAAAGTACACCTACCTGGGTTCTAATAATATTTGAAAAATTAAGCAAAAAGTTAAGCTGCAAGCTAGCAGAAGCACTCTCTCAAACAGCTCTCAAATACCTATCTCATTGTATGTTAATTTCTGTAACAGACATTTCTCACACACTCAGTGAGGTCACAATTTTCAGAGTTCAGAGAAGAAGGTGATCCCAATTTCATCTTTTTCACTACTCTGTATTGTTTTCCTAAATAAAGAAAATATCAGCATAACCAGAGGGGTACTCTAAAATCCAGCTTGAGGCTGATCCAAGCAGAAAACGGAAGTTCATTTAATGTCAGTAGAACTGTCCTCTCTTACCTTACCTCTGGGATAAGTGCTATTATGGTTTTGTGGGGACATAGATCATTTATCTTACAAGTGATACTTGCTTTGTATGTTATGAACACATTAAAAAAAAACAGTTGTTAGAAATTTATTATGCACCATGAAACCCACAGTTTGTTCCCCAGCTATACTGAACAGAACACCAGAAGCAGAATGTGAGAGACAATAGGCAGCTAGACACAGGACATGCTGCACCATGCAGTAAGGAAATGCAAGGAGCAACTTAGTGAGTGTCTAAGAGCATGTCTGACATTCATGGTCAGAACTGACGTGTAAGAAAAGTTGTCAGAGTTTAATCAGTGACATTAATCTATGAAGAAGGTGTGGGTCAGTAAATGATGGCAATATGCTTATAACTCATGAGTAGAACATAGTAGTGATAGATGAGGAGAAAAGGAGAGAGAGAGATAATATAATGTTCAGGCATTTGATAATGGCCCAGCAAGACATTCTGATGTATCAAAGCTGGAGGCTCACTTACTTGTAAGACTGATACCTGTGCTATAGATGAATGCATTGGCCATCCAAGCATGAAGCTCCCTGGCAATAGAAAGAATTAGTGTGAAAATCTATCCCTCTTTATCCTTCCATTGTTACTGGTCAGCTCGCTGAAAACAGTATAGAGTTCCTTACTGCTTTTCTTGCTTCATCCCTGACAATGCTAGAATGGCTATATTTCTTCTTGAAATAACTGCAAGTACATTCTGGTTTTTACAAGTGTACTTACTCTCTTACCAACTCCAGATGCATAGAATATAATTCCAGTGAAAACTCAGAAAGAGATCAACAGCTGTAATGGCCATTTCAGGTATGCCATGATAAGAGGTACTCTCTGACTTTACATTTGGTCTATCAATTATGTATGCATCGTTTTCAACACAAATTTGTTCTTCCCTACAAATGTCATTTTGAAGCTCAAGCCTGAAACCTATATCTCCCTTCCTCCATCTCTTCAGCCATGGCTCCTACTGATCCTTTAAACACCTGGGTTTGGCTCAGAATGTTTCTTTGAACCTATGTTCTGCCACAGTTCTGCCAGAGTGCCTTTTAGATAAAGGAGATAAAAAAGCTGATGAATTCAAATTAAGAGTGATAGAAAGGCAGAATCAAGAGCCAAGTATGCCTGTAAACCCAACACTTGCAAGGCAGAAACAAGAGGTATGTCATGCTTTGATCCTAACTGTGGCTACACAGTAAGTTTGAGACCGACATGGCTACAGAGTGAGACCTTGTCTCAAAAAAACAAAACAAACAAAAAACAAAAACAAAAAAAACCCAAAAATCAAAAAACAAAGCTACAATAGCAAAAACTGAGTAATGTAATATAAAAATTGGAATTCAAAGATATAGCTGAAATAACTCGGCTACATATTGACAGTTGTCTTTTTATAGGGATATGGTAGCCTTGGGATGGCTGGGTTTAGGCTGCTTGGCTAAAGAAAAGAACAGGTCAGCACTCCCTCTGTCTCAGGGAAAGATGTATGTGTACTGAGGTGCCCTAGGGTGCCAACCAGCCCACAGCAACTTCAGCCTGCCACCTTGTCTCAACCATGATAATGTCTATAATCAACTAAGACACATGTGTGTGGGCAGATTTTCTGAGCATGTTTCTAGAATGAATTAGCTGGGGAACCACCCCCAAGAGTGGGCAGAATACTCCAATGGGTAGCCTTGATATGGAGAGGTCTGAGAAGATAGCAGAGTTGCCTGCTTCCAATGCTAAGAATGTCTGTCCCTGCTGCCACTGATGCTAGCTTCCCCTGCCTCCCAGTGCAGACTGAGGAGCAGCACTCTGCACGAATCTTCAGGCCTCTGTGCCAGATGATCACCGATAAGACAAAGACTGAATTGTGAGCTTCTGAGCAGGCAAATGACTGCTGTTGGGGCACTCCACCTCTATCATGTAGGTTAATTGGGTGACTCCCAATTCATAGTATGTACATATATGTATACATATGCATATATGTGCACGTTCTTGCTTCAGTTTCTTTACAGAACCTTACCTGATGCATGATCAGATGGCTGCTTATTTTAAAATTGAACAATAACCAAAAACAGGTGGTCTGAGAATCTCTTGCTATGATTCAGACTCCCTTGTTTTAGAGTTCTTTTCTGGTATACCAGCGTGAAAGCTGGAATGAATCACAGCTCCAGAACATCTCTGGTGCTTATGCTCATATGATAGTAGGATCTGTGGATACAAATTTTATATTTTACAAAAAGTAATAAATTCCACAATGGCCCTTATGTACCAACAAAAGCCTCTAAATAAATCGAACCAAATACAATGCTCTTTATCCAAAGCTGGTAGACCTCATATTAGATCCACAAGCCTAATGTCATCCATGAATCTCAAGAGTGAAGTTACATAAATTGTTTTTAGTTTTTTTCTTTAGCATGCTTTTTTAAAACATCACTAAGGTATCCAAAAATCTTGATTTTGGAGATTCTAACAATCTGAAATTCCACTCACTGCAAGATGATGGTGGTCAGTGATACATGTCCCTGAAGATCTGTGTTGGACAATATTGGGTTTGATTAAAACTCACCATCTAAGTGACACAGCAATTATTCACATGCTAAACTTCTGAAGTGTCAGGAGGCCGGACTGTTAGGTTCTGGGTCTGTGTCATTCACATGCCTCCAAGCTCCTACTATTTCCGCTAACTTTTGCTACTTCAGAGTCTTTAACTTCAGCCAAGCATCATTTTTTTTTTTTTTCAAAACCTGGTCCAAAACATACCCTTAGCATTTGTGCAGCCTGCCTGAGCCACTGTAGGGTTTTACAGGGCATCCCGGGCTTCCTGTTCTGGGCAGAGAAACAAACATCCTCTGGATTTTGTCTTTTCATCTCTGCCTTTTTCTGCTGCCTTGAAGTTCTGTGTTCACTGATGCCATTTTGACCATGTTACCCTTCTCAAAAATATGAGGAGTTTTGTGGAATACAGAATGGTAGAAAATAATAATCAATTATCTTTGTCACTTAAATATTCATCTGGACGTTTGCAATTCAGTTTTCCCAGACGCTTGCATTTGTTTCTAGGGACAGACTCCTAAATGAGCTCACCGAACTCTCAAGCCCTGTGTCTTTGGACTGTCTAACTCCAGGTTATTCACTGAAGAACTAGGCAGGGCTGCTGTGGAAGGAATTTTGCAGAAGTAAGAAGCTCCAAATTCCACTAACCTGCAGATAGGAAGCTAGCTGGTCAGGCCTGAACTAATTAATCATTTACCTAAGCCCTTTGCATAAAGCTCTAGAAGTAATTAAGGTGAGGTGGGGGTGGAGAGGAAGTGTGAGAAGGACTCATTTGGGGAAATGTTGGTTGGGTACTGCTTATAGAAATGGAGGGAAACCAGGTCAGGGCTGTACTTGCTCATTGGGAGCTGAGTATTTCCCATCTGACAGCCAGAAAGGTAATGTGCATCTCACCCTGCAAGTACAAGGAGCAGACTTCTGCATCTAGGAATGAACTGTGAGATTCAGATGAGAAAGAAGGCAGGTGAACACCTTGGTTTAAGCTGTTAGAGTCTCTAGGTAGAGAACCAACCTTGCCACAGCTGGCCTTTAAACCAACAAAACTTGTCACTAATTTAAAACAGATGCTGTAGTGAGTGAGCCACTCACTTTGTGGTTATAGAGCATCAAAACTTTTGACTCTTTCTTGCCTACCCATTCAACATGCACATTCTGCAGAGTTTATTTTATACTTTATTTTAAAAAATATTGCCAAGAATTTGAACCAGAGCTGAATTCCATATACAGTGGAGAGCACTTAGATAAATTTCTATATAGCGGCTTTGATTACACAGTGTTTACCCAAAACATCTTATAGCCTTTATAATCATATGTAAGGTCTTCTTTTTTTATTTTTTCCAGTTTCATATGTCTGTATGCATATCTGCATGTAAGTGTGTGTGGAGTCCCAAGGAAACTGTGGTCCAATTTGCTACCTCATTCAGTGAGGCAGGGACTCTCAACCAAACCCAGAGTTCTCTCATGGATAGGACTGGTCTGGTTAGCCAGCTTACTACAGGAACTGAAATTATAGAATACTGGAATTATAGAAGGGCTCCTAAGTTTACACAGTATGTAAGTGGGTTTTGAACACCTAAACATGAATCCTCACTTTTCCATGGCCAGTGACTTGACCGCTTAGCCAAACCCAAGTTCAAGACTTTATTTTTAAAGGAAGTAAAATCATGTCTCTAATATGAAAAAAAAAGAACTATCAACCAGCTCCCCTGATTAGATGTATAAAATATTTCCCTAGAAACTGTAGAATAAGCTATTACTTTGGCATATTCCAGCCATATATGTGAATATAAAAATATCTGATCATTTAAGCCACTTATTTTATTTCCTAAAATATATCAAATATTGGTTATAATTTTGTTACATATACATGTTAGTGTAGACATATAAGAAAGATGTGGGCCATAATTTAATTGAAGGCATGATACCATTTATTATTAACACTAATTCAGTGAGAAATATTTTAGACATCAATAGAGGTAAAGAATATATAAGGAAAAATTGTTACTCCAAATTAAGACAATAAAGAGTTAGCACTACTAAAATGTAAGTATTGAAAATGTAACATTAATGGAAACTATAATGGTGGGAATCAAGAAAAATACATTTTCTTTTTCTAGTACATGAGGGAAATTTCTCATACCATGTCTCACTGGTGCATTTCATGATAAAATATGAGAAGAAAAATGTCACAGAAAACAGTGTTATTCTCTGATTAAATTTCTTTAGGAACAGATGAGCAGAAGTCGACAACATAGGACAAGCTCTGGAAAGAAAACAAAATGCAGAGGAATGTGTGAAAACCACTCACAAACACTGCAACAGCAAAAGCAAATGTAGCCATCTATCATCCCACACAAGCTACATGTAAGTGATAGCCCAAATATACACAGAGCCAGTTCCAGCTAATCTACATGGGGTCCTCAGGAGAACTCTGTTCCCTTTGAGGTTTGTGGAAGATCAATAACTCAATGCTGTGGATTCATTTGGTCAAAATAAACTTATGTCTCCAATTATATTTAATTACTTGTGGATTTTTGAAAGTATCTGATGCTGCCAAAGCTCAACTAGCTTTACATTTCTTTTTGTTCATTACATTTTTATTTGTCTTGTGTGGGCCTGAGTGCACTCATGTGGCTATTGGAGGAAAACTAAGAGCAACCACTTCTCTCCTTTGTCTGAGTCCTGAGATCAAACTCACATCCTCCGGCTTGTTATCAGATGCCCTTACTAAGGCATCCACATGGCTGGCCCAAATTTTTTTTGTCTCCCTAAATGCTTGCTTCCTACTTAAAGTTTTCTGATGACCGTGGTGTTTATAGTAAGTAACTTTTCTTTGAATATGTCTGGAAAACAGGAGTAATTTATTTCAAGTGAAAATATGATAATCAGTGCAAAAACTTTGTAAATTAGCAAATGCAATGCAATTTTTCTAAAAGGGGCAATCCAGTTTGTGGTGCTGAGGATAGCATTACACATAGTAGAAAAAAAAATAATATCTTACTTCAGTAGAAAGCATGCTGGACTGCCTGAAAAATAGATAAAGGAAGATATATCTTTGTACTCGGGATCATAAAAACAGTATTTGCAATAGTTTTTAATTTTTTAAAAAGAGAAGTTCTGTAGAGGCTTTTGGAATTTATTACTGGAATATCCTTCTCAACCCAAGGGAGTAAATAGTTTTATTTTTATTTTCTAAGCATTAAGTTACTTGATTTTATTCTTGCTCAAGGCTACTCTTTGCCCAGGAAGATAAAGTGAAAAATTCATGATAAAAATTTATTATCATTAAGGCTATATTATAAACACAGGTTATTTTTTTTAAAGGAGAGCTAATTAATTCATTCACTTAGCAAATATTTATTCTCAGCACACTCTTTTCACGGACCCTGTTCAAATTACTGTAAGGACAAGAAAGGCTAGTCTTCTGTGAAAGCTCTGAACAATGGCTGTTTCTGCACTGGAAATGCCTGACTGAGTACGTTGAAAGGCTACGAGGTTGAAGTTCACCTTCATGTTGCTAAGAAGAGCTACACATACACAGAGGGACCTATCCTTCCAACAGCTAGTGGCATTACATTCCACTTCTTCATCCTCTCCATGTTTTCCACCCCAACAGCTCATGTTACTACCATCCCTTGGCTCCATGAGTACAAAGGACCCATCACACATTTCCCTGACTCCAGACATTTGGATAGGGAGGGACAGAAAAGTCTGTAGAGTTACAGCAGATTCGAAGAGTGAAGATGCTACCGCAACTTTCTGCTGTGGATGAGCCCAAGGCCTCGTGTCTGTACGTCTTGAAGGCACCTCTGCTCATTTCCGGCTCGGGAAAACAGTTGGCAATTTTTAAACAGTGGAAGGAGTCAATAAATTTTGAGTGGAACTCCAAGTCCGTGGGAAGAGAACTCAGTCCAGCACCAGTGACAGACCCTGTCTCAAGGTAGTGTGACAGAGCAGGGCACTTGGCCTCCTCCTAAGGGCTCCACGCAGTGTAGGAGAGGGCTACACACAAGGGAGGCCCCACACGTACATGAAAAGAAAAAAAGAAAAAACCACAAACCTGACTCACCCTAAGCAACCACCTGTACCAGCTAACCCCACCCGTGAGTGTGACAGTCTCATGATGTCACCAGCTTGCCAACTTTTAACCTTGCTTATCTTTCACAGACACTTGATTTCCTTTCTTCTCAAACTTCCTTTCCAGTCCCTGAACCCTGTCAAATCCAGCCCCTTGAAAAGTTGACCGTGCTGTCCAAAACTGACATCCTGAAAGGCTGAGTGGAAGTAGACCTTCTTTCCTGAGCACCAATCTCAGGCCCCACTCTTCTGCAGTGACTATTGCTCAATCCTGCCCCCTTCCTTCATAGGGAATTTTAGTCTCTAGTGATCTACTGTTTAATATTTTTGTACATTTTTTAATGAGCTTCTTTGCCTTGTCAGGTATAACCTTTTTAAAGAAGACTTATTTTATTATTTTATTTATGCAGTATTTATGCATATTTACTTTAGGTATGTTTACATGTGGGTAATGTACATGTGAATATAGGTACCAGCTTAGGCTAGAGGTATCAAATGCTCTGGAGCTCGAGTTACTGGTGGTTGTGAGCTGCTTAATATGGGTGCTGGGAACTGAACCTGGCTCCTCTGGAAGAGCAGCGAGTGCTCTTATCCACTGACCCACCTTTTCATCCTCCTCAAGAATAATCTTCATGAACACAGGCAGAACGTTGTTTTTGTTGTCTCTATAGTAACCCTCAAAGGCCACTATAAACCTGCAGGATGTTGATACACATCTGTTAAACAAATAAATAAAAGCTTCCATATCTATAAAGGGTGTGTGCATGTACATATATGTATGTTTGTGATATACATGCATGTATGACCTGCTGCTGAGATCACAGTCCACCATGACTGAAAAGCCCCAAGCCCCTCACAAACGAGAGGATTCCTCTTCTCTGTGCAGTACGTTAATCCTTCAGCCAATAACCTTTTCCCACCCTGGATATCCGTTATCCCCTCTCCAAAACGCCATATAACCCTTTTTCATCCCAAATAAAATTGATCTGCCTCCCCAAAGCTGATCCCTAGAGGTCATTTCTGTCCTCATGGGCCACCACATCCCCGGTTCATTACTTCATCTCCCTTGTCCCTGAGGACTGATGGTCCCCAGAACAAGTGACAGCAACATGTGCGTCTTACGTGGCGTTTGCTGCTTTACCCCAGTTTCTTTTAAAATTTTCCCATTTTTTTCCCATCTTCAAGACAATGAGAACAATTTTGGATTATTTCTTTTTTTGTGGTATTATGTTAAATGCGGTTCTGTTGGTAAATCAGTTGCTGTTTATCTACACTATGCTAGGCATTGTTTGATGTCTGATGTAAAAAAAAAAAAATGGCTTTGCTCCAACTCTACTTCCAGGTCCATAATTCTCTGACATTATGGATCCCGGGACAAGGAAGGACACATAGTAAGAATTTCCCTAGAATTTTCATACTTCATGCTTTAATCTATAAATTAAATATCATAGTAATAAGCCTACATGTTTCTAACTTGGCTGGCATAGTTCTATTCTCACTATTGATCATTCTTAGCATTGTATGTTTTGATAGTTGATATAAGTCTTCTTTAGTCCTCTATTTTATTTTCCTGCAGACAAGAAATGCATGCCAGAAAATTTGGGGGGGGGGGGGAAATAGTTTTGCTCAGGCAGGTACAATTTAAACTGAGAAGCGACGTTTAGCAGAGACCACGTTTATTCTGCCAAGATGAGGAAATGCCATGGTAGGAAATGTGATCTACAGGCATTTACTCCTTCTCATCCAGAGACATGCTATGGAAATACTCAAGTGAAGTGGGAGGAATAAGCTCGGCCTTTTCTTTTCCCCTCTAACTTGATGCTTTTTCATTTCTGGTGAGACTACTTCTTTGTGGCTTTTTGGAATTATTCTATGAGAGTCAGTGATGTTCAATACATCCATGACAGTTTTTTATGGTGAAAAGTAATACCATTTTATCACCTTTAATGAGTCACATAAAATTTTACACATGGCTATGGAGGAGCTCTTGGCATTTTGCATTTTCCTGTTTTAATTCCTGATATTCACCATATAGATGTAAAATTAAGAACAGGCACATTGTAGTTTTGGGGGGAAGCTTGTGCCTTTCTAGAAGCTTTCTTTACTATAAAGTCAACAGGCAGCGTGCAACAGTCTCTGGTGAAACCCTATGCCTGAGATGATATTTACACTTTCAAACTAGAACTACCAGCAGTATGCAGAATAACATGTGCCATTTGAGTGTTTTATTCCTTTTAGCAGTGGCAAAAAAAAAAAAAAAAAAAAAGAACCAAAGCAAAACAAAAAGTTCATATAGAAGTTATGAGGTTCATGGACACTGGGTTGGAGAGAAGTGACCTGGCACCAGTCAGGTGACCCTGGGAACAGGGATGCACAGGCTTCTTCTACCATCTCTCCGATCAAAATGAGAAAGAAAGGGGAACCCTCCTCCATTGCTGGTGGGAATGTAAACTTGTACAACCACTTTGGAAATCAATCTGGCACTTTCTCAGACAATTAGGAATAGTGCTTCCTCAAGATTCAGCTCTAGGCATATATCCAAAATATGCTCAAGTACACAACAAGGACGTTTGCTCAACCATGTTTGTAGCAGCTTTATTCGTAATAGCCAGAACCTGGAAACAACCCAGATGTCCATCAATAGAGGAATAGAGAAATTGTGGTATTTTTACACAATGGAATACTACTCAGCAATTAAAAACACAAAATAAATGAATTTTGGAAGCAAATGGTGGTATCTAGAAAAGATCATCCTGAGTGAGGTTTCCCAGAAGCAGAAAGACACACATGGTATATACTCACTTTTAAGTGGATACTAGACATATAATATAGGATAAACATGAAAATCTGCACACCTAAAGAAGCTAAGCAAGAAGGAGGACACTGGGTAAGATGGTCAGTCCTCACTCAGAAAGACAAATGGGATGGACGTAGGAAGAGGGAGAAAATAGGACACAGGACAGGAGCCTACCACAGAGGTCCTCTGAAAGACTCTACCCAGCAGGGTATCAGAGCAGATGTCGAGACTCATAACCAAACTTTGGGCAGAGTGCAGGGAATCTTATGAAAGAAGGGGGAGACAGAAAGACCTGGAAGGGACAGGAGCTCCACAAGGAGAGCAACAGAACCAAAAAATCTGGGCCCAGGGGTCTTTTCTGAGACTGATACTCCAACCAAGTACCATGCATGGAGATAACCTAGAACCCCTGCACAGATGTAGTCCATGGCAGTTCAGTGTCCAAGTGGGATTCCTAGTAAGGGGAACAGGGACTGTTTCTGACATAAACTCAGTGGCTGGCTCTTTGATCACCTCTCCCTGAGGGGGCACCAGCCTTATCAGGACACAGAGGAAGACAATGCAGCCAGTCCTGATGAGACCTGATAAACTAGGGTCAGTGGGAAGGGGAGCAGGACCTTCCCTATCAGTGGACTAAAGGAGATGAGGAAGAGAGGGTGGGGTTGGGAGGGGCTGAGGGAGGGGCTACAGCTGGGATACAAAGTGCATAAACTGTAATTAAGAAAAAAAATAAAAATAAATTAAAATAAGCTCAAAAAAGGAGAAAGAAGCCTTCAGAACCCTTGAAAGGTCTTCCAGCTATAACTTTGTGAAAATTTATGAAATGTGTGACTCCACAACAAAATTCTCACTGTATCAATGTGTAACTATGATACAGGGATGCCTTTCCAGAGAACTTTTACAGAATGAGATTGGCATTATATAACAACTATTACAATGTACATAACTGTGGATAGATTATAAAGCAGGGGGACTGGGAGAGAGGAGAAGACTAGGGCTATGGAGGCAACACTGTTATCCTATTACCCAACCATTATATAGCCTATAAATCAACTGAGATATAACTTCTGCTATTGTTGCCTCAAGAGATTTTTCAATGTGACACCCCCTTCTTAGCATGTGTCTTAAGAGATAGCTCCCTGGGAATGAGAGGCAGCAAGATTGCCCAGGAATGTGAGGCCAGCCTGAGCAATACAGCAAGACCCCCAGAAGAGCAGTACAAGAAGAGAGAATGAAAGATGAGGTTGAAGTAGAGCCTGGGAAGTGAGGAGTAGGACAAGAGAGAGGAGAGAAGGATGAGGAAGAAGTGGACAGTGGATGTGAGGATGAGGAGGTAGAGAAAGGAGAATGGGGAGGAAGGAAGGGAAGTGAAGAAGAGAAGAGGAAAAAAGAAAAAGAAGGAGGGAAGGACTTGAGTAAGAGTATCGAGTTCATTTACTTTGCCTTAGTATTATAAAGTTCAAGTTTATTTTACAATTATAAGCCAAGAATAGCATCATTTTTTTTTCTGTGAAATCAGGCAGTCTCACAATTTAAATTTTCTGTCATTACCGCTCACAAACACAAAGCAGGAAGGTAAATATCTAAGGGTTATTAACTTTCTTTTCTCTTTTCTAAATATTTGGAGAGGATTTCTAAAAATTTCCTTTTTATTACAATAGAAAGAGAAATGCAAAATAGACCAATATGCAGACATTAGGAAGTATAGCAATATGTTGACATAAATTAGGATGTAAACAAATAAACAACATATGCTTAATTAATGATATTAAACTGAATCGGTCCTGTTTCCACTCACTTTAAAGATAAATCTCAGAATAACATCTGCTACAGATTCCTGACTTATGTTAGTTGTGTGAGCCTACAAAGTATGAGGTTTTGTGACTTTTACTTTTAATTTTCATATATACATTAGTATTCAAAACTCATTGTTTTTCATCCCTTGATAAAGCTCATCTTTCCTTTAATGATAACACATATTGAATGAGCAGTCGTAGAATCCCTTCCTCAAAAGGGTCAGGACAGTCACCATGGTCTGTGTCCCTATCGGCTGAAATGATATTAGATTTGGTGAAGTGAGCCATATATCACCGGCACTCCCGGTGCTGGGCAAGAGGATATTTCACTGCGTGGGAAGGGAGGAGCACATAGAATGACTATGTGCTCTCTACTGCAGTATTTTATCTTAGGACACACCATTGACAGCCATTCTCAATTTCATCATTTTTGGGGTGCTAGCTTGCTCTTGCTTTTGAACACACACACAGCCCAAAACTACACCCCTGAAAAACATCACAAAGCTTTTTATTTTTTCACTTACTCACAGGATCTCTCTCTCTCTGTGTGTGTGTGTGTGTGTGTGTGTGTGTGTGTGTGTGTGTATGTATGTGTAATTGTCTCTTTCTCTTCCCCTGTCTTTTTCTCTCTGTGTGTCTTGCTCCTGAAACCTTACTGTTCCCAAATTTATTAATACATGATTTGATCAGTTATCATCATTTAAAGGGGACCATAGTTTATTAATTTTTGTAACCAAGGAACTAATACACAATAGTAATACTGACTAGATAGGTCATGCTTGATGAATAAATTGATAAAATATTTGGCAAAAAAAAAATGGTTTGTCATTAAATCTCAATGTGACAGTATAGAAACTTATAGTATTGAAGGGCTCTCATCAATGTAGACTATTTCAAATTAATTTTATTTTGACTTAAAGTCTTAAATTCATTTATCAATTTAGTTGATTGGCTATATAAAAAACTCAAAACTCAACACACTTTGGAAAAGAAAGCTTTGCACCCAATATTAGTTTATATTAACTGCCTTTTTATAAACTGTACAGATGGAATTTTTTTTCTGTTCCAAACCATTAAAAACATAATGGTTCAACTATAATATATTTAAACCAAATAACATTTAAAATAAAAATTTCTTATATAGTGGCACAGCTGCAGGCAAGATTTTTCTATTTCTAATTTAAGTTTTGTTACATGGCACACTACCTTTTACAAAATTTTAATTTCATTTTTAAGAAAAAACTCAAAATTGTTTAGTTTAAGAAATTAGATACATAACTTTCCAAGTGACTTTGATTTTTCTAAAATAACTGCAGGCAGTTTTTATTCAATCAACCAATCAATACATATTTATTGAACTGTTCTATTTACTGAGACTGTTGGGAACTGACTATTCTAACTTACTGTGAATTACTCCCTCATTTAGGAAACAGATACACAAAAGTGAGGGCAATACGCTCTTTTTTTTCACTGTCATTTACTCTTAATTATCTTACAGTCTTCTGTTTGACAGATGTTATTTTTTTCATAACTTAAAGTGTTAAGTTGTTAAAGGGAATAAATTGTAATAAAAATATAGAAAAGTAGATTAGCTGAATTATAAAAAAAAAAAGGTGTTGGTTCTTCCTCATATGTTATGCATATTTTTCTTTCTTTGCATAATTGGTTTTTCTCATGGCCTGTCCCCTTTCTTTAGTATTCTTCTGATGCTTAATTCATGCTTTACTATTCATATATATGTATATATATGCAAGTCATCTATAACATACCTAGTCCTCTATATCTTAATCTTTAAGAGATGAATGTGATTCTAAAAAAAAAAGTTAAAGCAGACATATTTTTCTTTACTCCTACAGCATGTGACAATTTCTATATTCCAGAAATTGTAAAATTATTATATTATGTTTGTTATGGTGGGGATAATACACTGTGTTTCTAAATTACCTTTTACTGAAAATATGTACTGCTGTGCCTTTTGTTCTTTTTGCTTCTGAGATTCAAAACTGTATATCTACACAATGGAATATTACTCAGCAATGAAAAATAAGGAAATCATGAAATTTGCAGGTAAATGGTGGAACCTGGAAAGGATCATCCTGAGTGAGCTATCCCAGAAGCAGAAAGACACACACGGTATATACTCACTCATATAGACATGTAATATAGGATGAACCCACTGAAATCCGTACATCTAAAGAAACTAATCAAGAGAGAGGATCTTGACTAAAATGCTCAATCCCCATCCCGAAAGGCAAAGAGGATGGACATCAGAGGAGGAAGAAAACAGGAAACAAGCTGGGAACCTGCCACAGAGGGCCTCTAAAAGGCTCTGCCCTGCAGACTATCAAAGCAGATGCTGAGACTTATGGCCAACTGTTGGACAGTGTGCATGGAATCTTATGTAAGAAGTGGGAAATAGTAAGATCTGGAGAGGACAGAAACTCCACAAGGAGAGCAACAGAACCAGAAATTTGAACACAGGGGTCTTCCCAGAGACTCATACTCCAACAAAGTACCAGGTATGGAGATAACCTAGAACCCCTGCACAGATGTAGTCCATGGCATTTTAGTGTCTAGGTGGGTTACATAGTAATGGGAAGAGGGACTGCCTCTGACATAATCTGATTGGCCTGCTCTTTGATCAACTCCCCCTTAGTGGGGAACAGCCTTATCAGGCCACAGAAGACTACAATGCAGCCACTCCTAATGAGATCTGATAGACTAAGATCAGAAGGAAGGAGAGGAGGACCTCCCTTATCAGTGGACTTGGAGAAGGGCATGCATGAAAAAGGTGGAGGGAGGGTGGGATCGGGAGGGTTGGAGGGAGGGGCTTATGGAGGTATACAAAGTGAATAAAGTGTGATTAATAAAAAAAAAAAATTTTAAAAAAGATAGGGTCAGGTGGAAGGGGAGGAGGATCTTCCCTATCAGTGAACTTGGAGAGGGGCATGGGAGGAGATGAGGAAGAGAGGTTGAGGTTGGGAGGGAATGAGGGAGGAGCCTATAGCTGGGAAACAAAGAAAAGTGAATAAACTGTAATTAATATAAAAAATAAAAAATTAACCATCCAAAAAAAAATAAAATAAAAATAAAAATTAATTAAAAAATATTTTCCAGAGAATAAAGCGGAATATAAAGGACAAAAGAAAAAAACAAAAAAACAAAAAACAAACAAACAAACAAAAAAAAGCTATTCTTAAGTTGTAGAGAGCAAGTTTGTGTGGTACTTTGCAAGGTGCCCCACTCAGCATACCACAGATAACTTGTGATCACTCATCCCATGCTCCTCAGCAGCAAGCATAATTTTATTTGAATTTCTTTTGTTGAAGAAAAGTCTGCATCTAAATGTTACTTCCTGATTAGCATTCACTGAATGTCACTATGTAAATAGGTAAGATATTGAAGGAGATAATAGCTCGAGGGTGTTTGTCCTTGAGCCGACATTACTGGAGAGCCAAAGTTCAAAGGTCATTTAGTGCCATGAAGGTCACTGAGTTCATGCCCTTAGATGCAGTGCAGAGATCCATGGCAGATTTGAGCAATTTCATGTATAAAGATATAGTTCTTGAGATTACAGAGATGGCTCCGGGTAAGAGAGCTTGCTCTACAAACATGAGGACTTGACTTCCAACTCCCAGAAACCACGTAAATAGTTGGGTATGATCACACTTGCCTGTGACCCCAGCACTGTGGCAGGGCAGAAGCAGGACAATCATTGAAGCCTGTTGACAACCAGCCTGGCTCTTAGTCCAATGAGAGACCCTGATTCAAAGGGACAAGACGGAAAAAGACTGAATAAGGTGCCTGCAGTCTTCTGGCTTCTGCAAGTGTGCACCCAGCCACACACGCCCACACACATGTGCCTGCGCCACATACATATACTGTATCAACATACATACATACCTACACGCATACCGAAAAAGAATGAGCAAGTAAACAAATGCCCAGGCCTTCACTGCTCTCTCCATTTCATATCACCCAGCGAAAATATTTCCAAGAACTGTTTCTAAATCTCTCTAGAAACATCTAGAAAAACATGTCTTCTGTTGCAAGATTTCTGCTACACTTTTCTTCTGCCTCAGTAGAGTAGTTATATTCTCTTGATCGTGAATGAGCAGAAAGCTTTTTATCATCTTTTGTCTTTTTTTTTTCCTGCCCTGAAGAATAAGAACAAGATAAGATAAACGAAATGGCTGCAGCTACCCGACTATGCTCTGTTGACTCCTGTAAAAATAACTGTTTCCAGGTCAATACATCTTTGCTTTCCCCCCATAGAAGAGTAGGAGCTGTAAATAACATGATGTGGAGGTAAGTGTGATGCCCACACCACCCAGCACAGTGTTCAGACTGTGTTCTGCTGAGTTATAACTTTGGCTGCTCATTAAGCCAAGTCATCATGAATGCCTACATGATCTGAAAACACAAACCACAAGTCACAAGAGATATTCCATAATGGTGCTATACTCATCGTTTAAGTGGTGTGTGTGTGTGTGTGTGTGTGTGTGTGTGTGTGTAAGCTTTCGTGTGTTTCTGTGCATCTGTGCCTGTGGGAACCAGACATCCACATCAGGATGTCTTTCTAAATTGCTCTCCACCTTATATTTTTAAGACAGGACCTCTCAAGGAAACAGGAGCACACTGATTGGCTGGCTGGCCCAGTGAACGTCAGAGATGCATGTGTCTCCACTTCCACTGATGTTCACAGTGCTCCCGGGACTGGGATTACAGGTGTATGCTGCCACACCTAAGCTTAACTGTGTCTTCACTTTTGTTGCGACTAAGTTTCTTAAGCATCTTCCTTGTGTGTTTTTCCCGCATACCAGAGATTGCAGTTCTACAGAAATGCTCTTGACCTCCATGTTAAAGGAAGGCGATCTACATCTTTCAAGGTTACCCAGAAGTAGTTAACAGTTAAACATGTAACATGAGAAGAAATGTAAGCATGTCACTATGCAAAATTAATACTGTGGAGAGCCTAGAGATGCTCTGTGAAACCATGTTTTAGAAATAATTCTTGATGTAAAAATTAAATTAGTTTAGCTGTAATGTTAACTGATGGTGTTTTCACCTCTCAGCAACCCTAATAAATGCGTAGGACAAAGCATCGGATGCTGGTGCTCGGCGCTTGCTTGAGATAACCTTGGATATTAACAAAATTCAACTTTCAATTCAATTCAGCTATTCAAAACATTTTTTTTTTTTTTTTGGAAATGTGGACACAGTTCCATGAATGAGTGTTCATAGTTTTTCTAAGGACTTGGAGTTCTACGTGGCAGGGAAATGACTGAAAATGAAAACTAGAAAATGTCATAGCAAGCTCAAGTGCTCAGTCTGCTGCAAATAAGCTTGTTTAGAAGTTGATCTCTGAATGATGAAGGCTCCAAAGGGGCATAAGACAGTGGGAGAAGAAGGGGCCAGTCAGTTCACTGAAGAACAATTACTGTTTGCCTAGGAGACATGCCAGTGAAGTACAGCTCAGAGAACACTAACTGTGCCCTGAAATGTGACTGGGAGGGAGGAATGTCCCTGAAAGATAAGAAAAGATGGACCTAAGCGTTGGCAAGAAGCCAAGGCACAAAGCACAGCTCTGACGTCTGTTTGGCCCCAGTTTGCCACTGGGCTATTTGCCCTTTTTGTTGAGTGGCAGGAATTCTTTATGTATTATGGATATTAATCCTGTCAGAAGTCTAAACATCTAAATTTACTGAAGGAGAAAGTACACAGGTACCTAATAGGGACAGAAAGGAGTGAAAAGGAGGCTAGTTTTCTGATGGATAAATAGTTTCTGTTCCCTAACAGGAAAAAGTTCTAGAGATCTATTTTACAATGTAAATATAGGTAACACCATTGAGCAGCACACTGAAAGCAGGTAAAATGGCAAATTTCATGGTATGTGTTTTGCTGTAATTTTAAAAAGAAGTGAAAGTAAAAGCATTGTGGGAGAAAAACAAGCTAAGTTTTGTTTCAAAGGAACAGGTGTTGGAAGGCCAGTGCACCAAAGTTCACTGTTGATCTCCATACTGGGTAGACTCCAACACTCAGCCTGAACTCCATTCTAATGCAGCCTTCAGGACAGTTTCACTATTTAATGCTTTAACAGAAAGTTTGTTGGGTTTTTGTTGTTGTGAATTTATAGAAACTGCTTGACTGCAAACTAAGCAATCACGGGTTCACTTGATTTTATTTGCCCTTGGTCTGGTCAAGATAATTGCTGAATTTTAAACCTCAATATACTTTAATCTTAATGATTTTTTTTTTTAAATTTACCTTTGTCTTGCTCTTTCCAAAGCCCTTCACAAGTTGCCAGCTTCTGCTTGTCCAAGTTTGATAGGCACGGGCCTGAGAGCTACTGGGTCAAACTGCTCAAGTCTCTCAAAGCCTATCTGGTACTTTAAAAGCGCTTGGTTACACCGCTCTTGAACAGAGGAAAAGAAGCAAGCAAACATGACCTCTGCTCAAGCCAGAAGAATTCTGAAGTCTTCGCAGGCCACGTTTTAAGATAACCTACTGACTTGTCCTTCAGGACTGTGGGTGGAAGATCTAAGGAGAAGAGCAAAGGTGAATTCGCAAAGGACAAGGCAAGGGCTTCTGTCGCTGGGGAGGCTTTACCCACTGGACGCACCTGGCGTCCAGAACTCAGAGCCGGGGACCCCGGCTGAGCAGGAGCCGGCAAGGATAAGGGGGGGGGGGGTAGGAGATTAAAGGCGGGAGGCGGAGCTGCGGGGCGGCGGGGGCGCGGCTGGCGGTGGCGGGAGCGGGAGGACTCGGAGGCGGTGCCGCAGCCCTAGCCCGACCGGCTCAGCGATCTGCGAGGCCAGCGCTGCTCTGCTCCCTTAGTGCTCCGTTCCCGCAACCGGGCGTCCCGCCGCGCCGAGACAATTCGGGAGAGTTTGCCCCGGAGCGCGGGCAAGTTTCTTCCCCAGTCCGCTCTGCCAGAGCGAGAGCGAGTGGTACCTGCAAAGCGCCAGAGACGGATGCCGAGGTAACCGCACCGGGGCTGGGGGATTCTCGGTACCCGGAGTCAGGGCGCTCTGGGTACCGCGGTGGGCGCAGCTCTGGGTGGGCGAGGCGTGCGAGGAACCTTTGCGTCTTCATCACCCCTGGGGCTGAGAGTGGCATGTTCGGCGTCCTGTAATCCCCTGTTGGGGCATGGCAGCCCACTTCAATCCACTTTGTTGGACGCGCAAGGTGCGGGGAGAAAGAGTGTGTCTGAAGACTTGGAGGCTGGCGTACGCACTTAGGGGTAACTTAGTGGCAAACTGGACCGGACTCCTACTGTCCCCCTATCCCCAAGGTGCAGCGTGAACTCCAGGATTCTGGCGACACACTCGCGTGGGGACAGATAGAGCTTGGAAACAGGACACCTGAGGGAAGAGTGTTGAGTTTCTCAGCACCGGTCTGTCCAGTCCCCTGGCTTGTTTGGTAGAAAGATGAGCGTCCCTGCCCTAGTGCCTTCTTTGCCCTGGCCCCAAACTCCGCGGGACACTGGAGAAATGGCTTGCCAGGTGGGACGGAAGTTTCCGAGCCAAAGCTGGCTGTTGGTTGAGCTGAGGTCTGGAGAGGGGCTAAATGAACCTCAGGTGTGAAGAAGGGGAGTGAGGAAGGGTGCGGAGTTTCCATCACCCGCGGGGGTTCCTTTTGTACCATTCCCTACCCTTCTTCTGCTGGGCCTGAACATCCTGCCCGCCAACACGTTTCTATAGGAAGGCTTAGGCAGTTATGTTTGATGTCTCTCAGGAGTTATTTCCAACTAAGTTCCCAAGTGTGTCCTCTACAGCTGTGGCCTCTCTCCCTCAGATCCCAGTCAGTTGCCCGAGTCCTCGCACAAGCAAATTGTGCCTGAGCCAGTCCCAGAGTTTTGAAGGGAATACATGTAAAAAAAAAAAAAAAAGAAGAAAAAAGCAGAGTGTGTTTCTGTGACTACCAAGGGATCCAAAACCAAGCTCAGCGGATGTTTAATAGAAAATTCTCCCTTTCGGGTACCCCCCCTTTCTGTTAATTAGGAGGTGATTACCAGTATTCACTTCTCTACATTGTTGTATGCGATTTTATTTTTACTCTTCCTGCTCCTGCTGGCTTAAAGAACATGGACTTCTCGTAGACTCACACAGACACAGTGTGACCATACTTACTATTTATCGGTCTCTCTGATTCGACGGCCATGCCACCTGCCACGTCCTCGGAAAAATCATAACACCATATGCCAGTCTACCAAACTGAGGAGAAGAAGAATATCACTGTTTATCATGGGCAAAAGTTTCCAGCTACCACATTTTATCATTGCTGTTTAAATGAAGAGCTTCAGTCAAAATAAATCCATCTGAGACAGGACAGATTTATAACTCTACCCAAAGCTTTCAAACAAAATACCTGGACACTCACAGTTGGCTAGTAAATGAGGGAAAATTAAACTATCGTCAAATGGGAGACATTGTGATTAAATAAAGCCAGTAAGAAATGGCACTTACCAAACACACACACACACACACACACACACACACACACACGCACACAAGAGAGAGAGAGAGAGAGAAGAGATTTTTTTTTCTTGTCTCATTTGCTTTATAACATCTCCATTAGGATAGTATCTTCCTTCAGAAAATGAGTACCTTGCCTATAGAGGCGTTATTACCAACTGAACATCATATCGTGTGATACAGGAGCTTAGTGACAGTCCAAAGACAAGTGCTTTAAACCATGCCCAGCCATCTGCTCTCTCCCATGTCCTCACAGTAGAATGTTTTATTCTCGCAGGTATTTGAACATACTTACTCATTTCACACCTTTGCATGCCCATCCCCAGCGCTGACACTGGTATCAAGTTGACCCAAGTTTCACAACTGTTGTCAGGCTGCTGAGCTTCTCCAGTAAACCTTTGGTTCTGACCAAGGAAGAAATCTAAAGTCTTAAGGCATTTGGCCAAGGCTAGCATCTGCTCCCAGCGAGTAACTCTTTGTACTCTCTCTCATCTTTTGCTACTGAAGAGAAGCTGGATGTTAATGCAGCTACAAGATCTTTGGGGTGATATTATTTCCTTTATGGTGAAAATGGCACCATTTGATGCTCTGAAGACATGGGTGACATATGTCTTGATCTCTAAAGGCGATTATGACTTCCTGTCATGTGTACCATCTTCCTGGAGAAAATTACTAAATAGAAAACTAATATCCTGGAAGTTGAACTAACTAGATATAGAGAAAGAAAGATGGCTCGTAGGGGTTAGGAACTTTTTGCCAAGTGTAATGACCTGAGGTCAATTCCTAGGACTTATATGGCAGAAGGAGAGAACAGACATCATTCAGCTATCTCCTACCCTTCCCTTATGCACACACAAAACACATGTATACTTCCTGTTTCACTTATTTTATACTTACTGTTTCTGTGATAAAGCACCATAACCCATGGAACTTACAGGAGAAAGCCTTTATGGTTTCAGGGGTCTGTGATGGTGGAGCAAAGGGTTGGCGGTAAGAATGGTTGAGAGCTCACACCTTAAACTAGAAGCAAGAAGCAGTATGTTAGGAGTGACGCCAGTCTTTTGAAACCTCAAAGTCCACACTGAATGACATACCTTCTCCAACAAATCCAAACATTTTAATCCTTCTTAAACAGTTTCACCAACTGGAGACCAAGTATTTAAACATACGAGTCTATACCATTCTTATTCAAATTACCTCACCCTCAACTCTCTCTCTCTCTCTCTCTCTCTCTCACACACACACACACACACACACACACACACACACACCATAGATAGACCTAAATAATTCATAGTAGTACTTCTCCACAAATATTACGATGCATGAATAGCATAGGGTAGTTTGTAAAAGGTGAATGGTTTATAGATATAGCAGTTTACATGTGTCTTGGATCTGAATAAGTCAACATGCATGCAGTTGACAAATGGACTAACAGCCTCTGTTTTGCACATGTTACCATTAAGGAGAGATTGAAGGTGTGTGAATCCCTCTTCATCCAGTTTTCCATTCTTTTCCTCAGATATTAGAAAGGATTGTGTGTGTGTGTGTGTGTGTGTAGATACACCTTGTGTGTGACTGTGTGTGTGTGTGTGTGTGTGTGTAGGTACACCTTGTGTGTGAGTATGCGTGTATGTATTCACGTGCATGTGTAAGCCACAGAACAATCTTCAAGGTGGTTCCCCTTCAGGGTTCATCCACCATGGTTTTTGTTGTTGTTGTTGTTGTTTTTGTTTGAGACAGGGTCTCCCATTTGCCTCAGGACTCATGTTGGGCTTGTTTAACCTGCCAACAAGTCCCGTATCTGTCTCTCTACACCTTCCCAGCTCTGAGATTACAAGGTTGCACCACTGTAAACTACTTTTTGCACAGAATCAAATTTTACTCTAAGTCATCTCTTTAGCCCCATGTTTATTTATAAGTCATAAAATTGCCAATTCAAAGCCATATGATGTGTGTTTGCAAGTGTGTGTGTGTATACATGCTCATACAGTTCAGCAGTTGCCCTATCCCCCCAAACCTTTGGGATTTTTTATCACTCAAAATTAAATCTTTCAGGATAAACAAAAAGTTAGAAATATTGCTTTAGCTCAGATCTGGCTGCAGCACCCCAAATTACTTTCTTGATTTTATAGAAAATGTAGATGTGATTTTACACAGATTGCAAATCTTTGATACCTAAGGAATAATGAAGTCCAAGGCAGTGTTTCCTATTGCCTTTGGAGTCGTGGGCTTCACTTGTTTTGGAGATCTTAAGGTTTTAACTTAGAGCTAGCAGTGCACTGAAGAGAATAAACCCAAACTATAGATAATTCTGAATGTAAAGTTGCCCTTAAAAATATGGCCTAATTTAAACCTTTGTTTCTTACATAAGAATGTGTTACCTCTTATTTTTTGGTGTACTAAAAATAAATTATTGAGGGGAAGCTGTTTTACCATGTATAGTAGGCACTCTGAATTATTCATTTTAATGAGCGGAATAGAGAAGCAAAGATAATCTAAAATCATGGTTATTTAAAAAGTCATTTGTGTTTGTTTTTAGAATATGCTATGTGTTTGGTTTGAAAAAGATTTTCATTGTTATTGTGGGCAAGTTGCCTTTCTAATTTTGTTTTTGTTTAGGTTAATTTTTAAATGAGCTTACATGCCTCAAACACCAAAACCGGTTTCTAAGGAGGTAGGGCAGGTGGGCATCTTGCCCAGAAACAAGCTGGGTGACAGCAAATCTGGAACAAAAACTTTTCAGTGAATTATGTATAATTCAAAGCAAGATAATCAAAGCTATATTGTGTGTCATTTAATGAACATGTCAAGCATTGGATATACTCTTGGGAAAATGGGATTTTGTGTGTGTGCATGTGTGTATGAACACATGGAGGCCAACAGTTAAGGGGTGTCCTCTATTGCTCTTACATTATCTTTGGAGACAATCATTGAACCTGAAGCTTACTGATTGGCTCTACTGCCTGGTCAGTGAGCTTTTGAGATCTTCCCATCTTCAGCTCCCAGTACTGGGATTACAGACACTCCCAGTGTTTTACTTGAGTGCTAGGGATCTGATCTCAGGTTCTCAGTGCTTTCACAGCAAGGACTTTAGCCACCAAGCCGTTCTCAGCCTTGGCCTCCATGTCACAGAGTTTAGTCCAAATCTGGGGACATTAGTCTCACTTCACATCCAACAGAGGTTAGTAATATGTTTTTAAAAAGTCATAATGAGTGTTCACGAAAGCTAAACAGAAACATTAATTTACAGGCCTCACAAAGCTGAATTTCCAAGTGTTTTCCTAAAGCCCACACCTGTGTAGGGTGCTGAGTGATATTCCCAAGCCTTGTGGAGGAATTTGCAGAAGCAGTAGCAATGAGAAGCCATCTGAATGAGGGATTTGGCCCGTTTGATCTCTGTACCTAGGTTCCAAATCAAAACCACATTTCGTCAACTGGCCCCTTTCAAGTGTTCACCGTTACATGGGCCTGGTTAGATAAAATAGTTGAAGTTCAGCAAGACTGCCGATTTAACAGATTTCTATTTTACTTTTCAAAAGCTCTAGGGCAAAATTGCCTGTGGATGAAATAGTTGCTTGAACAAGAAGCTGATTCACACACAGCAGTTGTAGTTAAACGCTTTGTTTATAGTCAGTGTTTAGTTGCATATAGTCTGTGTGGAGTCACTGACCCTGTAGACTCAAAAGGATCAGGAAACTGCTGTGTCAAAGGTTAGGAATGCCAAAATTACATGATTGGAAAAGCAGATAAGATCATTTTTATTGCAAGAATTCACAGCCAAATTGTAGCTTTTATAGACATGGAGAGAATGGCAATAGAAAAGGAGATGTAGCCTTCAGAACGAAGGCCATGTCCTCAGAATAAGTGTACTTACTGCTAAATGTGGAGGGCTACATTTTGGTCTTTATAAGGCATGACATTTTTTAAAGACTAGACTAGAATTAGTATTTTAAGAGAAATATTGTGGTTGGAAACATAAAAACTAAGACCTACAGGATGTATTTTATAATAAATTTTTTATGGAAATCATTTTTTCCTGGTCAGTGCTGAAGTATTAGAATAAAAATCAATTTAATGGTTAAGGAAATGATGGTGGCCCAAATGGATCATGGTCAGTTGATGAGTGGCAGGGCAGAAACTAGACACCTCCTGTACCTGACTGCAACCCAGCCGTTGTATAGTAAACTGCAAAGCTAGAGACAGGTGACAACAGTCTCTGGCTGTGACAATGCCAGAGACTGCAGTAGTTATGAAGCAAAAGGGTGCAGAGGTGTTGACGAAGGCAGAAGTCTGATTGGCTGTCTTCTGTCCAACGCTGAGAAGTCATTGCATCAGACCCTGATCCTCAGCCCTTAGTCTCCACCTTTCCACCTTCTTATGAAACCAAATATCTTTTGTTACTTTATTGACATCATGAAATATAACTTGCAATAATTTAGTCGGTGAAAATATCAGTATTGAAAAGGAACCCTACGACAACCCCAATGATTTCTAACAGTGTGTGTTTCTCTGCGAGATAATGTCACAAGTTTACAGAAGGGAGCCAGAGCTAGTGTGCATGTGTGTGTGCTCTTATAGATACACATGTAATAAATGTGAACCCAAGACAAATAAAAATATTAGGAGAAATGGGGTGTAAGAAAATGAAAACAATGAGGATAGACAGAAACAAAGGTATATTAGTCACCAAGTAGGTTTACTTCTGTGGAGAAGGAAGAAGGAGATAGTTTTTAATGTCAAATAGGCAATATTTGCCAAGTCAAATAAAAACAGTTGGAGCAGAAGAAATTTGGGCCTCTTTTGTAAATAAGAGAAGGAGCACTCTTAACTCATTACCTCCAGAATTCTGACAGCTCCAGGACACGTGTTCACTTGGTTACTTAGTGATATAAACTCTAATTCAGTGCCATTTTGGTGTTGGTAACAAATAAAAGTTTGCTGAAGTGAAAACTATTGATTTACTGCTGTTATTTTTTTTTTCTATTATTGTTATACTGTTTCTGCTCCAAATTCGGAGGCAGAGTACACAAAGTGGCTATATCCCCCTAGCAACCTTACTGTAAATTTCTAGGCTTTGGTTGAATTTTTTTCTAATAAATTCTTCATTAGGACAGGCACCATTCTATGCTTTGATATTCAGAAGTTCAGCTCAGAGACGTATGTATTATTGTATGAGATATTTGGGAGATTTTTATTATGTGGGATACCCTGACCGCCTACTGAAAGGCAGTAGTCACTGCCCACCTGACTCAAACTGTGACTCCTCTGAGGGCACACATCCCTTCCTATGGTCTTCTCTAGGGCTGACACTGGTCTTGATGAGAGTCACAGAGCTACGGAAACAGAATCTTTATGTAGACTGAGCTTTATTTCCCATGCAGCTACTGTCTAGTCACACTTCTTTAAGTGAGATCAACTCTCTTGCCCACTGGTGTCCCACCCTCAGTGTGTCAGAGCCGTGGACTTTATTGCCATCTAACTTCAGCTTGTGTTCTGCCTTTGCTTCTGTGGTCGCATTTGTAAAAATTCTCCCCTGATACTCATTTCTCTTAGTAATCTGTTTATTTGTAGTTAATTATGAATGGTGAATACTAGTGTATAAATGTAATGATATTTTCACTCTCTCAAGCCTTAACCTTGTTTAAATGCATATCTACAGAGAGCATTTGAGGCTTTCATATGTATGTGTGTGTATATATATATATACATATATATATGTATATATATATATACATATATATATTATATGTGTATATATATGTATATATATATACATATATATATTATATGTGTTTATATTTGTATATATATATACAAATATATGTATATATAATTTTAGAAAGTGGAAACATGAAGAGAAGTGTTATTAAAGTCACAATTTTAATGCTCTTGAAATGTGCAATGCAAAGAAGAAATTGCACTAGTCCAATACTAGAAGTCACACATAATATATAATGCCTTGAAGCATGCTTATAGCAGAGGCCAAAATCTACGGCCAACCAAAGCAAACTATTGAATTAGAATTTTGTTATACTGCTTGAAGTAAATGTGTCCATGCTAGAATATAGGAGTGGGGAGATTATAGAGTTTCATTGTCTGACTTAGAGATATTTGATCCTTGTAATGTTTATACCACAAATCATACCGACTTAGTACAGTATTTACAAAGAGATGAGAGAGTTCTGAGGAATATATCTATGTGCATGTACACACATGCTCACATGTGTGTATAAACATAGATGGCATATAAGGTTATGTAAAATACAAGAAAAGAATAAGAGATAAATGTTCTTTTATTCCTTTTTCTATGGCCTTATATAAGTCTTACTTATGAGACTGAGGAGTTAATATAAACTGTCACTTCAGTATTAGAGGTAAGAAAGCAATGTTGACCAACTGACCACACTGTTTTTTTCCACACTGAATTTTTCTCCATCTACTTTTGTTGTAGTTTCTAATGTGGGTACAGCCGTGCTGTGGGGGTTGAGGAAAGATGTGGTTGTGCTGTGGGATTGTGGGGTGCTGGTTGATTATGAAAGTAAAAGTTTATGAAAGGAAGCCATCCTTCCTTGTCATTCTTTGTCCAGAAGAAGGCTGGAAAGCAGCTGTCAGCTTCTGGATGAAGAACAGAGGGACCCCAAAATCAGGGTTATGTTTTCCTCAGGAAGGGCTAAAGCACTTTAGGACAAGGCCTATGCACTAGGCAAGGTTCCCAGTCTCACAGGGGAGGTAGAAATGCATTTTCCACCAGGTGTTACAGGCAGTTAGCTCTTTTAAACTGAGATTGCCGGTGGCAACGGAGACTTAGGCATTCCTAAGTCTATGTTGATACCAAAGTTAACCAAAGGCTTTTGGTTAAATTCATGTGAAATCAATTATATACAAAACTTGGGAAGTAGGAGGGGTTTTAAGGGTGTTTGATTTGCTGGGGTTAGAGGTGCTAGGGATACTTGATTTACATGTAGTGGTACAGTACCTCATTTACATACAGCAGCACAGCTCTATCACAAGAAGGAGAATATAATACTTAATCATCCTATGTATGGGGGACAAAATCTCCAAGTACAATTGAAGGTCATTTGCTGAAAACTAAAATCTCCTTAGCATATAGTGGGTGGGATATTTCCAGGAATCCCCAGGTGCTTGCTGAGCAGTCTTCTTATCAGGAAAGGGCCCATGCAGTAATCTGCCCCAAGGGTTTACAAGCTCTGGGGTTACCGGATCAGGCAGAGAGAGAGAGAGAGAGAGAGAGAGAGAGAGAGAGAACCCTGTTAGGAAAAGGGAGTCCACCATCGTAGACTGAGCAGGGAGGTATCTGGAAATGTCAGACTTCGGCCTTATCGACACTTCCTCTCCTCTCCTGTTAGCTTTGTGACACAAAAGAAAACTTTCTTCAGAATGAACAGAAGCAAGGCACCCCCCATCACTCCATTCACACAACCCTGTTTACTATAGAAATGCGCTGTTACTCTTAAATGAACTCTACAGAACATAATTAGGAAAGGGAAACCACCTAACTCATGTTTTGAGGAAATTTCAGAATTTCTTTATGTTAGTGAAAACAGGAAGACACACAACAAGAGAGACGACACTATGCAAGAATGTGATGTTTACTTTTTCAATAGTTTCAAAACCAGAAAGTCCTTAGTTCCATTCAGCTCAGCAATAATTTCTGTCATTTTTTAAATTTCTTTTTACCCCAGAAAATATTAAAGCGGTATCAACTTGTTTTAGGTAAATATCATCTGTGAAGTCTTAGAGATAATTATATTTATTCTTCACTTTAAAAGTTAAGTTTAAAACAAAATAAAGGTAATGAGTTTTAGAAACATATTTCTAAATAAATTTGGGTTTTCTCACAGGATTCTTTAAATAGAAAGTCAAAAGTTAGGCAATTTATTCCTTTTTTTCAAAGATCAATTTTTAAAATACTAAAAATAAAACTTAGGATCTGGAAAGATACCTCAAAAATTGAAAGCACTTGATACTCTCCCAAAGGACCTGGGTTCAATTCCCAGCACCCACGTGGCAATAGGCATGAATCTGATGCAAAGACAAATATGTAAGCAAAGCACCCATAAAATAAAATTTAAAAATATTAAAACTTACTTTTTAGCAATTTTGTTGGACTGAAAGTGTACCTCTTATACCCGGTTACATTTTACCTTGGGTCATTCGCACTTTATTTTCAGTGAGGACCTTTTATTGTCAGGGAGAACAGGTCTGTGATTCCTAGATGCTGGTATCAGCTGAATGAACTGCTGCAGTTTCTCCAGCAGGTTGTATCTGGAGCCCAAGATGCACAATTATTACATAGTTAAATAGCCACCTGTACTTACATAACACTTTAAAGCTTAAGCGTGCATGGGCACCACTTGATGAAAAGTGTGGCAGAGTTATTTTCTTTTTCAAATACTGAAGATTGGGAGATTACAGCAGCTTTCAGAGAAGAAATGAGCTTGAATATCACTTAGCTCCCAAGTACCAAAGATCGTCTGTTTAGAAGCTTAGAACTTTTGAGATTTTCCCCACATACAGATATCAATAAGAATTTCATGATCTATCAGTTTACATTTACTATAGAATAACCTGGAACCCATTAACATAACTCAGAAAGCCCCTGTAAGTTTCCCAAATCAAACTTGGAGCATCTTCTCTTCCATCCTTCATCAAATCCTCCGAAGTTCCTAAGCCAAATCTGGGTTCTAGCCTTGACAGTCTCCCTCCTTCAGCCACCATCAAGTCTTTCATCACGTCTTGAGATTTGTCCCCACAGTACACTATAAACACACCTCTGTCACCACTGGAGTCTTCTCATAGATTGTAGCAAACACACCAAGGGTTTTAGAACTAATTTGGCATTGCTGCACCTCCAATAAGGGATGGACAACCCTCTCCCCATTGCACACCTTGCTTGCATTAGTTTGTTCAAGGCAAAGACCAAAACTACACACCTGATTTCTCAAAGCCCAGTGAGGCCAGACACCTGCACTCTTATCTCTTCCCCATTTATGCTCTTCCCTCTGCCCCAGCTAGCTCGCTGGCTTCCACTTGTTCCAACTCACCACACTCTTTCTCATCCCCCAAACAATATGGACACCATGGCCAGATAGTGCCTGATTAATTCTTAATTAATGTTATCAATATAACAACTCATGTATCATCCCCTCAAATGAGCTGATTCCCTTATCATATACATTTACACACAAACACACAAATGCATGCTTTGTATGCATAAATATGCAGTAGTTATGTCCCCATACCCTTTAGTGTGACTAAGGTACAGACTAGCCTAGTTTGATGGCTGTTGTACTCCTAGAAAAGTAATATACTACAATGCTTGATCAGGATTGGGTGTAGCAAATATTTGCTGATCAATTGCTGACTGAACATTCATTTACTCATCTCTGTAAGTGACCATTCTTGTACATTAATTACATATCTTAGCCAGCCAGTGTTTTGTTGCTGGGAAGAGACACCATGACAGCTCTTATACAGGAAAGCACTGAATTGGGGTTTTCAGTTTCAGGAGTTTGGTCCATTATACTCACGTAGGATGGCATGGTGGCACACAGGCAGGCACTGTAGCTGAGACTTCTACATCTAGATCTGAAGGCAGTAGGAAGAGAGAGACACTGGGCCTGGGATGGTCTTTTGAAATACTAAAGTCCACCCCCTCACCCAGTGACACACTTCTTCCTACTAGGCCACACCTCAACAAGCTCACACTCCTAATCCCTCCCTCTCAGGTAGTACATTCAAGTACATGAGCCTGTGGGGGTCATTCTTAGTCAAACCACCACATGCATATCAAAGCACACATATACCACCTTCATAGTTTAGAAAGAAAGAAAAAAAGACAAATGCTTGTAAACTAAAAGGCTTCACTAATTTCCTTTACAACCTCCCCAAGGAGCATACTGTGTGTTGTTTTTTGTTTGTTTGTTTGTTTGTTTTTGTTTTTGTTTTTGTTTTTTTATTTCTCTTCACTCTCAGTGTTTCAGGGGTCACTTGAGAAAGAAATTGCTCAAAACTAAACAGAGTACATCACAGGAACAAAAGAACCAGAAACAATGGGCTCTCACTGGGTAAAGTTGGGATCCTCTGAGCATGAAAAGCAATAATGTGTATAAAGAATTAAAGTACATTGCATAAGGAAAAAAAAATCCGCACAAGCCCATGGCACGTGCACATACAGATGGGGAGAGGTAGAGGGAGCAGTCTCCATTTCTGAGTCACACAACAGATGATTAAATGATAGGAGCAACTTTCATAACAACTACTATAACAATATTGACAAATGTTCCACTGTTGGGTACGTGGTTCCCAGGGACAAAATAGTCCTACTGTCTTGGATGGCACCACAGCCTTCCTATGAACTACAAAGAAAAAGTGCCTTCAGACAGGTATTAGCTTAATTACATGATCAGACCTGAGATCTCCTGTTTCAGAACAAACTCCCTTTTTCAAGATCCTCTCAAACACAAGATTAGTCAGGTTGCAACTATCACAACTATTTAAGCAAACTCAAATTGGCAGATATTTGTCAGCACAACCCTGATATTTAAAAGATGTGAGTGTCCTTCTTGAAAAAAAGAAGCTGGGACAGTAGTACAGAATTAAAGGAGACATGGTGACTCGATGTGGGCCCTCCTTCTTGATTAAGCTCCAGATTTAGAGAAAAGTTTTAATGGAGAAATATTGGGATAATTGAGGGGTGTGGACTTGAGCTATAGGACCTATAAAAGTATCGCACCTATGTTAAATTCATGAATGACAACAATAAGTGGGATTTATAGGAGAATATGTCTTTTGGAGCATTCTAAATACTTGGAACTATTTGGAAGTGAAATCTCTGGGTCTCTCGCACTTGTTTTAAAGTGACAAGCAATTGTTTTTAAAATATGTAAAAAAGAAATAACCGAATATGGCAAAATATTAACTATCATTGAATGCAGGTACAACTTACACAGTATTTCTCATGTTATGGCTAAGTTCATGCTTTAGATAGCTGTCGAAATAAAAAAAACTGGGAAAAGTAGTCTACAGTACTCAGCCAACTATGCTAATAAGATTATTGTTACATAGTGCAGCAGCTTTTTTTGCACAAAACTGTTGTAGCCAACTAGTAACATTCCTGAACTTATTTGCTATCTGCATTCAGCATCCCATAATAATTTCATAAGTCATAACATGTATAGCAGGCCTTTTACAAGTTGGAGACTAGTGCTACAAAATCTCCAGGATAAAAATTGAAAAGCTTAATAAGAAAAAAATGTCACCTAAAAGAGTACATTTTAGGCAATGTTTTAGTTAATGTTAGAAGCCACACATGATGATAATATCAAAATGTATTATATAAGGTAATATTGTGCCATATTTCAGTTATACTTGGAAAATTTTAGCATGAGAAAAATCTGAATGGAAGTGATGTGTTGATGGGACTATGTTTTGTTTTGTTGCTCTTCTTTCATATACTTCCTGAACATAGGTGCTAATCTATAGAATTTGATATCATATTGGATTAGTGATGACTGTTATTAAATTATCTGCAACCTAGTAGTGAAGACCATTCAAATTAGGCAAGGATTCAATGGGATCTGGTGTGATTCTCACCTCACATTGTTAGGTGAAAAGGAGCAAATACTTAAACCCAATAGCATCAGTTTATCAAAGCAATCCCAAGCCAGAGATATGGGTCAACCATGAAAGGTGTCTGCTGCTTAGCAGGATGACCTGAGCTCAATCCCCAGGGGCCATAAACGGAAAAGTCAAACTGTTTCCCAAAAGGTGTCCTCTGACCTGAATACATGCTATGGCACATGCTCCTTTACACACACACACACACACACACACACACACACACACACACACACACATACACACACACGTATGCATGCACACATAACACACACACATGCGCACACACAAAATAAAAATGTAATAATTATAAAAACAACTCTTCATGTATACAACAAAACTTATTGAGAATCAATTGAACATCAAATTAAGTAAAGTATAATTGAAAAATTCAATTTTAAAATAATTACGTAAACATTTTCCTCCTACTGTTAACGTTTGTAATATAGTCCTATTGTGGATTCTCTATAAATATTACCTGGTGATAATATAAGGACTCTTTCAGATAGAAGAAGTTACATGAAGATGTAACCAAAGCAAACGGAATGGTCTTCTATGGATGAAAACATTCATTAGCCAACTTGCATCATAGTACACAACTTTTAGTATGCAACATAATAAGCCAACTAAGACTGTTGATAGTATTTTGTGCAGTAGTTCATAATATAGGTCATAAATTATTATAATACTAGCAAAGAGAAAGGGTTTATGAAAGATTTGTGAAAATTGGTCCCTTGATATGCACAACCCACATTGTTTTAAGTTTCACTATGGTAAGACCTTCATACTAAAATGTTATAGATGATTTTCAGGATATATGAACCCAAATTTCAGAGATAAGTATAAAGCTGACATTGTTCTGATAAGTGACAAAGAACAACATACTGTTACAAGCTGGGAGTGTGTTTTCATGGAGTCTTGACCTTCCAACAGAGGTGATGGTGGCTTCGTTCTCATGCCCCCTATTCCCTTCCCTCTACTCATATTTATAACTGTAGTAAAATAAATGATACCCATAGTGCTACTGAGAGAATTCCAAGATATAAGAGAACTAGGTGAAATTGAATTTAGTGGTCTTATTAAACTGTTAATATTTTATTTCATTTATCTGAAGTTCCAAGACCATGAATAAGTTAAAAGTTGTTTGAATTATAGCTATACAAAGGCAGACTTCCATATAGAATTTGCTGTTAAAAGAGAACAGCTCTGCAAACAATTTGTGTAGGTAATTATTAGCTAGAAGCTATTTGTACTCTAAGTTATTGCATATACACATATGATAATAAGACTTTGCACAAATGGAAACTTTTGATAATAAATCCATGTAAATGATCATGCCTGGAGAAATAATTCTAGATGTTATAAGTGTATTTGAATTGCCTGCAAACAGAATGCAGACTTCTAGAACAAGTATGTGACTATTTTTCATTCATGATATCTAGTAGGTCATTGAACCTAAAATCTCTGAAAGGATGAATAAAACAAGCAATGGAAATTGTGCTTGTGCTGTTTGTGCACATATTAAAATGTTGAAGCCAAAGGAGAATTTGCAAAGTAACATTGTGAATGCATGCTGGTGTGCCTTTGTTTTGTTTTTGAGGCAGGGTCCTTCTACACAACCCTGGTTGTCCTGAAACTCAAGATGTAGATCAGCTTGGCCTTGAATCCCCAGCAATCTGCCTGCCTGTGCCTCCCAAGTACTGCAATTAAAGGTTGAGCTACTGTCACCAACAGTGTGCTATCCTACACTCAATATCACAGTTATCAAAGTCAGTGTAAATCACTGATCTCGACCTTGGCCCTACTCTCATCATTGCATATGGAAACTACTGAACAATTGGAATTTGTCTTTGTGGATTCTGTAGACCACTTAGAAAAAGCATCCACAGTAAAATGAAGTCCAGAGTATCTTCACCCACTTCATAGGACTGCTCCCACCTCAGGTCCACTACATCATATATATTAAACATCTGAAAACAAGATCTCGGGTACACCACTCTCTTTCTTCATTTTAGATTTTGGCTGTATTTGTGTTGTTACGTCAGTTTTGTATTTTCCTATTTAAATAAAACCTTTTTGCACTTGCTAGTGCTTACTACTGTTTTCCAGGCTGAGTTCCTGTGGTTGGTTTTGCGACTAGCTAGATTCCATGGTGAAGTGTATTCTGGGATGACATACTTCACCTTCTACTTTCTCAATGTTTCTGTGCTTTATCCTTCTTTCCTCTGTCTCTACCCATCACATTGCCTGGGCCCTATCTCTCTGATCACTTGCCATTTTCTCCATTCTTTCCACCTTTAAACCAATGACAGCAAACAATGAGGGTTGGGGTCTTGGCCTACCTGCAGCTCAGTATAGGTCTTGTGTAAAACACCCTCATCAAGCCTATGTTACTTGCTCTTGAGTTGGGACATTCGGAAGCCTGTGGGTCTGTTGTGATGTAGAGATTGTACTTTTCTACTTAGTTCCCCCAAGCGCACCCTGATCGCAGAGATGGTCCTAATAGTCAATAAAAATGTTTGATATGGTTGTTTTCCTCCACCATACAGCTCCAGTTATGCTGAGTTTCAACAGGAAAACACACACTTTCCTAGAGTCTACTTATGTCTGAGCTCTCATTGATCCAATCTCAGTGGAGAGACCTTTTCTTCTACAGTAAAAATTTTACAGAACTTCATGTCCCAGTGCAGACATTTGTCTTGTAACTACCCACCCAGGTGGCCTTTCTATTGCATTAATAAACTTTTCTCTTTGTTGCGTAGTATAAAGGTGAATTCTTTCACTGCCCACCAGTCCCTTGCCCAAACACATCGACAGTTCCCACGGGAGTAACCAGAGAGTAGATATTTCAGTTCTCCTGTCCTGTTTCTGTTAAAAATAATTCATGTTCGACTCAAGGCTCAGTAATGCATTTGTCAATTATTATCTTTGTCTAGTTTTTAATCCAGATTTTAGAGATTTGGCAGGCATGTTTTATGATCAGTGGTTTATGTTGTGGTGCTTTTCTTGCTTAATTGAAACTCTAATTATTTTCTCACTCTTTAACACCTCACAGTTTTTATCTTGCACTACATAGGAAGACAAAATCTTTGCTGCACCATCAACTATGATTTAAAGAATCCTAACAGGAAATGAATACATGTGTATGCATTGTCCAGCTAAAGTGCCCGGTTTTTGTCAGGGGATTATGTGGATTATCATCTTGGTATCCCAGATGACTAGTCCACTCACACTCTGCTCGCTGATAATCAGTTGAGAATTTCTGCTTCATAAAGTAACTCAGGAACACGGCTTTGCTCTCTTTCTCAGTCCTGCCATGTTTTTGTGTCTCCTGTTTCCTCTGCAGATAAGAGTCTGCAGAGAATTATGTGGAACGTTTTGGGTGTCAGGTATCCAGTGATATATCTGCCTCTGTTTGGATTCCACCTGATTGTAATGGGAACCAACAGAGCTGGCAGTGAGTCTAGGAATCAGAGCAGAGAGAACACAGAGAGCACAGGCTAAGGTCCCTCTGTGCTTCTGTGTGCTCCACTCCCCCCATTTGCTCATTCAAAGAACTGACCAACTTCACAAACTGCATCTTCATAGTCTCCTTCTTTCCCACATTCATATACCTCAAGTGCAACCTTTCAGTATCTCCCTGACTTTGATCCTTACAGAAACATATGCAATATTAGAAAAACGGGACTTAGTTTTGTCATTTGAAAAGAATACATGTTTATACATATGTGAAAAATACACTACTTGTTTTCATTTTGACACTACTACTCACTATTATATTATCTTAATAATTGGGACTCTGAACTACCCAAAGTCATGCATTCAAAAGTGTGCCAATTCATTGATAGATCCATATATTCTTGTCTCATATTTTTACTTTATATTTCTAAAACTATGGTATAGTTACAAACACACATGAAGCTATGTTTCTAATGAATTTTACTCTTTGCTAAAGTACACATTCTATCCTTATGTTGCATTAATCTTACCACTTATTTTGTCTGATTTTTGATAGCTATTCCAGTTTTTATTTGATTTATATTTACTTGGTTAATATTGGTAGATTCTCTAATTGTTTACTTTCAATTCTGTCTTCACATTCTAAATCTTAGAAGGTAACTTTGCTAGATTTACAAATCTAGAGAAATAGTTATTAGATTTTGATGTCTTGAGGCTCTACTTAATCTAACATTTTACTTTCTCATTTTGTGTGTCTGTGCACAGATGATGATGCATGTTCAGATGTGTGCATATACCTATGTTTACAGGTGTTGGGGCAAACATGTGTATATAGGCCAGAGTTCAATCTTGGATGTCATTACTCAGGTGCTAGTCACCTTGTTTTTTGAGACAACATCTCTCACTGGTTTAGAGTTCTCCAAGTAGGCTACGCTTTCTGGCCAGTGAATGCCGGACTTCCCTCTGTCCCCCTACCTTCCCTGACTTGGCACACTTCTCTGACAAGAGCACACCATTGCTAGCCATGGTAGCTCATACTTTTAATTCCAGCACTTGGGAGGCACAGACAGGCAGATTGCTGTGGGTTCAAGGCCAAGCTGATCTACATACTGAGTTTCAAGGCAACCAGGATTGTGTAGAAAGACCCTGCCTCAAAAACAAAACAAATGCACACTATCGTGTTGATACACACACACACACACACACACACACACACACATACACACATATATACATTATTATAGTCATACATGCATACATACATACGAGCATGTTCTCAAGGACTGAACTCAGTTCCTTATGTTTGATGTCAAATACTTTTTCAGCTGAGCTAGAACTTCATCCCATAGACTATGCCTTTGTTCCCACAAATTGACGCTTGTCATTTTAATCAGTAAGTAATTTTGATTTATCTATGGGTTTACTTTGTTTTTGCTTAGCATTATTTCTTTATTTAACTTTTTGGCTCTAAGTCCTAAAAGATAGCTCTCCTGGGTTTTAAGCTATGCAGACCAGTTATTATGTTTCTGTGTTTTGAATATATATATATATATATATATATATATATATATATATATATATATAT
>NW_026596069.1:19742040-19751759 GCF_907164565.1 Psammomys obesus
TATATATATATATATATATATATATATATATATATATATATATATATTTAATATTTCTCTCTTTGTTTTCACCTGAAGTAGGAAATGACTTGTGTTGACACTTTCTTAAAATCCTAAGGGTTTTTTTTTTAAATCACTAATTCAAGAGAGCTCTTCATTATTGACTAAATATATTATCTAGCTGTTCAGAAAAAGTAGCACATGGCCAGATTTATTCTATGCAGCCTTGCTATTGCTTTTTGTTTTTTTCTTTTCCAGTTTGGAAGTCATATCCTTTTTCTTGATAATAATAGCCACTCCCCTGATAAGAAGCAACTTAGGGGAGAAAGGGTTTATTTTATTTCACAGCTCCAGGTTTCAGCCCATCAATGTGGGAAGCCAAAGAGGAAGTAACCTAAAATAGCAGTCACATCACATTCACAGAGGATCATGCATGGAGATAACCTAAGAACCCTGCACAGATGTAGCCCATGGCAGTTCAATATCCAAGTGGGTTCCATTGTAATAGGAACAGGGACTGTCTCTGACATGAACTGATTGGCCTGCTCTTTAATTACCTCCCCCTGAGGGGGAAACAGCATTACCAGGCCACAGAAGAAGACAATGCAGCCACTCCTGATGAGACCTAATTGACTAGGATCAGAAGGAAGGAGAAGAAGAAATCCCCTATCAGTGGACTTGGGGAGGGACATGCATGCAGAGGGTGGAGGAAGGGAGGGATTGGGACGGGAGGAGGGAGAAAACCACAGGGGAGATACAAAGTGAGTAAAGTGTAATTAATAAAGAAT
The DNA here is from genome assembly GCF_907164565.1 of Psammomys obesus. NCBI lineage: Eukaryota > Metazoa > Chordata > Mammalia > Rodentia > Muridae > Psammomys > Psammomys obesus. Next base: position 19,742,829 of record NW_026596069.1, read on the forward strand.
TTAAAATAAAATAACATAAAAAGGAGAAAAGAAAAGCCAATGCATGCAGGCTTACTACTCAGATTACCTTCTGAACTCTCAGTCCAGGACCCAGACTCAGGGAATGGTGCTGCCCACAGTGGGCTAGGTCTTCTTGCTTCAATTTAACTACAAAAAAAATCCCTCATAGGCATGCTCAGGCCAACTTGATCTAGACAATCTCTCACTAAGACTCCTCCGTCTGGCAATTCCAAGCTTGGTCAAGTTGACAGTTTAAACTAACCACCACACCATCCACAAGTATTTCTGATCTCTCTCCTCTCCACGCTTACTATAGATCAATTCTTTCATGTATCAAATTTCTTGTGCTGGTTTTAGCCCTTTTGCATTGTGCTTTACTCCTGTAGATTACAGGAAGTAAATTTTTGAAAACTTGTTTGAAGATAATTATTTTGCATATGTTCTTCATTGAGTTTGGTAAATTGCACTAATATTTAACATAGTTTGATGTGCGTTCTTCCTTGAGAACTTTGAACACATTTTTGCTCCACCACCTTAGTTTGGATTTCAACACTACAGTTAAATCTCAGTGCTGCCATTCTGATGCTTCTTCCCAAAGTGACATTTCCTTAATCCCAGTGTTCCACATTAGCAAGCTAATGCTCCCTTGATATATTCTTTGTCCCCCTTTGTGCTAAGTCAGAGAGTGACCCGTGTAAATCGGGAGGCTTGCTATCATCCTTTCGCTGCAGTTTCATTTCATGCCATAACTAATAAGCTCCCCTTTTACTTCCTAGTCTTCACTAACAGGAATTCCTGCTACTCAGTGCTCACTCTGCTCTGTAGAGGCATTTCCTCGCTCTCTGTTCACTTGATCTTGACATCTGTTTGTCCCTTTACTCCATTTGCTGAGGAAGCCCTTTATTGCCTAAACTTTCTGATGACTTTTCTTTTTCATGTGGTTTCATTTTCATTTACAAGGGCTTTTTATTTCCTTCCTGTTAAATGCAGGGTCCTGAGAAGCCAGGTGCAGTTTCTAGGTTTTATAGCAGACAGCATCTTGCATCTTCTCATCCTCTCTGGAAGCACGTAGGTTCATATTTTACAGCCGTTCAAGTTAGTTATCGCTCCTTCGCCAGCAATCCTCATCCTAAAATGTATGATTATTTCTCTTATAAGTGTTTCTTCTTTCCTTAGTAACTACCCTCCCCCATTTTTTTCTAATTTCTTGATTTTATTTTAAAGACATTTGAGGCAGGAGTAGAAACAAAAACAAGTGTTTGGTCTGCCTTCATTTCACTACAGATTCTCTTCATTGGCTTAACTAACATAACTAAAATATCAATAACATTGAAAGCTTCATGTTTATAGCATTCTTGGTGTTTCTCAGTGTTTCCTCCTTTTATATAATTTTAAATATTTCTGCTTTTATCTGGCAAAATGATTTTCAGGATTCTGTGTTTTCTTTGTTTTGATTAGTCTCCATCATTAAAAGCTTTTGAGTATATTTCAGTAACTACCTTGGAAAACTCCTTTGAAAGTTTTAACATTATCAGTATTTTGTGGTATGCCATTAGACTATTACATTTTTTTCACTGTGCAACTTTTGCCAGTGTGTAAGTTTTCTTATTTCTTTTATCCATTTTAAAGTCAAGATTCCTAGAGTATCACCTTTGCTGATGTAGTTTATATTGCTTTTGTATGAAACAAATGAAGAAAACTACATGTGGCTTAGCATACAAAGCAAGAGAAAAACAATGTACCATAGAACTTCCTAAATATCTGTGTGTTGTTGTTACTATAGTGAGTGCTTGCTCTACACACCTTAGCATGTGTAAGAAAAATCATATTCATGTTAGAATGTGTATATGCGTGAACTGTTAGGGTTTTATGTTAGAGAATTTTACTATCATGTAAAGAGCAATATTACCATTTTATAAGTGACATTATACAATAGCCAATGCAATATCTAGATAAGATATTAAGAAGAATAAAGAGTATCCCAAATTGATTTTGTATAGCTAAACATTAACAAAATTAGGTACCTATCATAAACATAATACCTTCTCAGGAATTTTGTTGTTTCTGAAAGCAGCAGATAGGGAAATTTAAGAATAATGTTGTATACAGGTAAGAATACATAAAAATATTTTGTCTAGATCATGACCAATAGCAATTGTACTTATGCTTTATTGAGTTACTGTTCAAAAACTTACTTGAAAATGTATGCAGAGAACTTTTTGAATCTCAAGAAATATGACACTTTTAGTCATAAATATTAAAGCCAGGAATTTGTTTTATTAAATCGTATCAAATATTTGACATTAAGTAAGTGTAGGTATTGTTATTTTGCTGTAAAATTTAGCATCCCAACACCAGCTTGACCCAATCTGTCTCAAGCTGTAACTCATGTTGTTACCTGAATGAGAGTTTAGCAGAAGCGAGCAGATAGACAGGAACGGCTTCCTAATATCCCATTACTTCACCTTCTGCACGCTGCTGGGTTTTGTTTGCTTTCATTCTTTAAAGTTTAATTTTTATGATCTTTAAAACATTTCCTCTGTGGTGGGAAAGCAGACCCCGCAGTTAAGAGTACCTGCTGCTCTTCCAGAGGACCCAAGTTCAGTTCCTGTACTGATACACTTTCCTTACAAATCAAGACATATTTTCTGATCTTATATTTCTTTATGTTGATTTTTCTTCTGGCTGTAATCCATAGTAAATCATTATTTCTGCTTTTCTTTAATCCCATACTCACATTTTTAGGTTATATTAAATGTCTATTTATTTAATAGATGCCAAATGACAACAGTAATGTCTTTCCTTAGTTTCTTAATCACAGTCCTTTATAATATGCTGCACCTCTCACAATTCTTCAGGGTTCTCATTAGGTTTCTTATTTTCCTGCTGTCTGAGCTGAAGGAAGCCTTTAGGCTCTAACCTATAACCTGTTTTATTCTCCCATTTCCTCTGCAGATGCACTCAAGTTCAGCCATCATTTTTCATGGTGTTGATACTTTATAGTGCTGTTTGTCCATTCAATCACGCTTGGATTATTGTATCTTATTCTGAGCCCTGCATTTAAAGAAGGCATTAGCAAACTCAAATGTGTCTGGAGGGATGATTAAATTGATTGAAGCCTTCTAAACCATGCTCCATAAGGAATAGCTGAAGGAATTGTGTGTATTTATTGTTTATCCTGGAGTAAAAAAGATTGAGGGAAGGCAAGATAATTGTTTTCAGTAATTGGAAAGTCTGTCATGTAAAGGAGGGAACAGATTTGTTATGAGTTGTTCTAGAAAGCTCTACCAGAATCAACTTGGACAAAATACGAGCAGACATGTTAAAACATTCTCTCATAATGATCAGAGATCAAGCCTTATTCATTTTAGTTTTTCCCAGCACAGATTTTTATTTATACTGAGAACTAATGGATATTTATTGACTGAACTGAATCAATATGATTCAAAGAATAGCCCCCTCTGTAAAACCAGAGTGCCTTTTTAAAGTAAAAGTATCCAGTCTGTCAGCAAATTTTTACCAGCTGTCTACGGAACAGATGTTTCCGAGCTAGCTGACAAGATACAAAGCTTTCAACACCGTGATGTTGCAGATGGTTTCTGTGGGCAAGAATCCTTCCAAATATTTCCTTGAATTTGATTGTTTCGTATCAGCCTCACATGATAGGTCCTTTAGTTGTTTACAGTGTAGATGTGAAGAAGAAATTGAGGCATGTGGAAGTTTTACACTGGCCAGGTTTGAAAAGCTGGTTAGTGTTCAAGTTAGGATTGGAACCCAGGTGGTCTGGCTTAATGATCTGTGTCAGTGACTACCGTGATAAGCTGCTGACAATAATGAAGGACATAGACACACATAAGGAAAGCACATAAGGACACAAGGACTAAAGAATAATCTGGTCCAGTCTTCTCTCTGGAATTCTCTCTGCTCAAATGCCTGTGGCCAACTCTCCAGTTTATTTTCACATTGTATCTGCATGATCATCTCAGAGATAAACCCAATCATTCTACTTCCCTCAAACATTCCATTAATTCATCACATCTGCGGGACCAAACTACCCCTACCATTTGGACAGCAAGGCCTTCTGGAATCTGTCTCCGCCTATCCCTCTTCCCTCATATTTTCAGGAAGACTGTAAGAGCCATATAGTCAAATGAATCTGTCATGTAGATCTTGTCTGGCAAGGAAACAAGGTTGTTGTGAGAATGAAGCTATTAATATGATATGTTCATACGGTGCCATGCATGTAATAACTGCTTAAGAAATGTTAGCATATTTATTTCCATCTACTTCTGATTATCCTACCAAAACTGCTGTATGCTACATATAAATTATCCTTCAGTTTCTTCACTCCACTGGCAATTGCTTTGTAATAGATTGAGAAATAAAGGGAATGTATTGGCTTTCCTAATTAACAAATTCAGAGGCAGAGCAAGCACAGGCAGAGTCCAGGCAGAACTGTTCCTCACTTCTGCAGACTTCTCAGCAGGGACTTCCTTTGTGCTGGCTTCTGTTGAGCCTGGCCTTCACCAGGACAGCCAGGGGGTTTCCAGCACAGCAAGGACTACACACAGCCTTTTTACTCATATTCAGTGAGACAGAAAATGCCATTTCCAATATTAGCCTGAGCTCCTCACTTCAAGTAGATTCACTGTAATGTGCCCACTGTCATCCAGGAAACCAAGAATCAGTTGGAATAAAGTGTTGGCCAAAGACCCTCAAAGGTATGCCCAAGCTCAGTATCCAAGTGGCTTCTCTAATAAGGGGAACAGGAACTGTCTCTGGCATGAACTCTGTGGCTAGCTCTTTGACCTCCCTAACCCCCATGGGAGGAGCAGCCTAGCTAGGCCACAGAGGTGGACATTCCTGCCGGTCCTGAAGAAAGCTGATAAGCTAGGGTCAGATAGAAGGGGAAGAGGACCTCCCCTATCAATGGACTTAGAGAAGGGTTGGGAGGAGATGAGGGAGGGTGGGATTGGGAGGGAGCTACAGCTGGGAAAAGAAAAGAAAAAAAGAAAGGCATACCCAATCTGAACACCCAGAACCTGGGCTCTTTTCTGGAGAAAGGGTCTTTATTGTTGTAATTAGCTTAAAAATTGTTAGGTGAGCTTATACTGCACTATCTGGGTAGACATCAGATCCAGTGGTATGTATACTGCTGCATTTATTTCTGAAAGAGGAAAGAAGATGCACACAGAGGAGAAGGCATGTGAAGTCAAAGAGGAGACTGACGCTCAGAAGCCATGTGGTGCCCAGAAGGCAAACAAGCATCTACGAGGTGTAGTGATGAGTCTACCTTGATTTCAGAGTTCCAGCTTCCAGGGCCAGGAGAGAATATGTAGCTACTATTCTTTTTGTTGTTGTTTTGTTTTTGTATTGTATCGTTTTATTTTTGTTTTTCCTATGCTTTGCTTTTTGGCTTCTTGAAACAGGCTCTCATGTAGGTCAGGCTGGCCTCAAATTCCCAGGAAATAAATGTACAGGCTACCTTTTGAGACAACTCTTTACAAAGAACATAGGCGTACACTGCGAAGAGTACACTCTTCTATACCTGTCCACTGAGCTAAGGATGCAGACGATCCATTCTAAGCTTTCTAACTTCTACAGAGAGTAGCAACCTTGGGATCACTTCCATACTCTTCAACTCCACTCTCTACTTGTAACTTTTGTTTCTTTCAGTTACATCACTTTGGATACCAAGCTTGCAGTGCAGGCTATTTTTCGTTCATATTTTCTGAGGTTACTATACTAATTTCAACAACAAAACAAGGTCTTTTCATTTGACTTTCTAACTCCCTTAACAATTTATCATTTTCTCTTAGCTGTTTTAACATATGCCTTCTTGATAATCCCATCATGGTATTTTACTGATGGCCACCCAAATTGCCATTTCCTGTTCTTCTGTGGCCAAAGTCTGGAACTTGAACCCGTATCTTCATGTGTGCTCTTAAAAAACTACAAGGGATTCTGTATTTGTCTGGCATATTGGCTGGTGTTGCCTTGGTAAATCTACACCAGGATTCAGTGGTGGTCTTGAGGAGTCTTCACTGACATTTGAATAGGTATTACACATTCTTACAGTTCAATGTAAAGAAATGTAAAACCCCACGATGTTTTTACTTCATGCATGCTTAACGTTTTAAAATATTTGAAGCTCTAAAATCTTTAGACCAGATGGGTGATGCCAAGTAAAATTGAAGTGCAGAATGAATGGTCCATTTAGCAATAATCCCTTTGAGGGTTTTGCCTCATCTAATATAAACCAGTACTTCCAAGGACATTTGGATTTAGCCTTACACAGGCTTTAAAGAAAGGTTATATTGCCTAAAAAAGTTAAATATCTATATTAAATAATGGAATGTAAGACTTCAAAACTTTTTCCTCTAAAACAAAGAACAAAAAGGCAAAGCCTTGACTTTAATTATAATTAAATCTTAATTACAACAGCTAAAAGTAGAAAGTACCTGTTAAATAAATTATATGGAGAAGCACAGGAACAATATGAATAGAGAAACACCTACAAATTCCTGTCTAGTGAAGAAATGGGTGACAAAACACAATGAATGGTTGAGCAATCACAAAGTAAGCCATAAGACCCAAAACTTGAGAAAGAATCTGAAAAACATTTGAAAACTGCCGGTGTCACTTCACCCGTTCATAGCAACCTTACCAACTGTCATGTTTCAAAATATTATTTTAAAGGTATTGTCCTTTGCTAGGTTTCTTGTTGTTTTCTACTACAAAAATTATGATAAATTCAATGCCTTAAAACAACACAAATATATTATTGTATAGTTCTACAGATTTGATCAGAAGCAGGCTAGAATCAAGGTCTCAGCAGGACTGTGTCTGCCTGTGCATCTTAATCAGAGCTGTTTCTTTGTGCTTTCCATACAGGAATCAGCACAGTTCTCCTCTCCCATGTACAGAGCTGACATAGGCCAATCTAGTCCTTCTTTCAAGGCTGCCTCTTCCTTCTCCCTCTTCCATTGCTCAGAATATTTGTGATTAGCCTACCAAGAGGGGTCTGTTTTATTTAAAGTTAGCTGATTGACGACTTTCATTCATTTTGTGATCAAAAATTTTTATTCCCATGGAGATAACATGTTTACCAGCTTCTAGGAATACAAGATGGACCTCTTTAGATAATATTTTTAGCTTGTCAAAAACAACACTCTTATGCTGTGCATATGTAAGAAGTTATCACTGGAGGAAACTGGGAATGGGACATATAAGATTCTCCTATTTTTATAACTTAATTATTTAAAAAAATAGTTGTTAAGGAAGAAAAGATTTGGTGAAAATGTAGAAATGCTTACAGAATTTTAACTTAGAAAAATGTACCAAAACAATTTTCAGCCTCTAAGATCATTAATAAGGTAATAAATAACAAACTGGTAAGTGGAATGGGGTACCACTAAGTAACAATCATGCTTAGTATGTAGGAAGTGGTATGTGAGCTCAATCCCTAGCATACATACAAAAGATTGCTTTGAAATAGTAAATTATGCCTACTGTGGTATTATACAAACTACAACGAATCTCATCTAAAATGTACATTAAGGTCTCATTCTTCATTTAATTAAAAGTTATTCATTCAAGATTTACTGGCTTTGGTTGTTAACATACTCTACAAAGATCTAAATTCAATGCACATGATTTCAATTCCCATCCCTTTAATTATAATCCCTGTTCACAATGAACCAGATATTATTAGAAATACGCCACAGCTTAACCTCAATATGGCTCCAATAAACTCACACAATGTTTGTTTTTGCTTTTAGCACACTTACCATGCTTACCAAATGAAAAACCTAAAGCCAGATAACTAAATTGTTTTAGGGTAAGCTTCATGCTGGTTGTATACTTTTCGGAAACACCATCACATTCTGTTTCACTTAGTATTTTCTAATGCTTATGTGAAACAGACTAGACGCTGCCATCCCGAATTTCTTAGAGAAAGTTAATCAGAACTAAACAATGACATGACGGTTTCTGATGAAGAGAAGGATGTGTGCTTATTATTCACTCTCCTTTACTAGTCTTGTCCTAGAACTAAATAATAATATATGGAATTTGGAAGAGAGAGAGCCTAAGAGTAAAACCAGACTCAAAAGCAGGAGCTGAAGAAAGAAACAGCTGTGAAATGGACAGAAATTGTGGGCTGTTAGGCTGGAAATGTGGAAAGTCCTGGTAGAGCTGGGATTTCACTGCCATTGTGGTGTTAGCTGCAGATAAGGAGGGAAATACATAGCTACCTCAAGCTGAAGGGCGAAGAAGACAAGACTGAAGAAGTGAGTAGTGGCAGATTCCCCTGGAGCTGTGGAGTTCCCATCATGCAAGGCAAAATAGAGACAGAAACAGACCAGACATGGGAACCCAGCTGTCTTGGCCATGATGCCAATATCACCCTGCTCAAGAACATTAAGCTAACAATGGTTAAACTTGGCTTTATATCTAAGGCAGAAAAAGTCACAAAAGGGAGGTTTTAGCTATGATAATATAAACAAATAGCCAAATCTTTTAAAAAATTTATTTGTTTGTTTGTTTATTTATTTGTTTGTTTAATGTAGATGAGTGCTCTGACTACATGCACATCTGCATGCCAAAGAAGAGCATCAGATCCCTGTATAGATGGTAGGGAGCCCCCATATGGTTGCTGGGTATTGAACTCAGGACCTCTGAAAGCCCAGATAGTGCTCTTAACCTCTGAGCCATCTCTCCAGACCTAGTAGCCAAAATCTTAAAGAGCAACAACAACAACAAAACAAAACACAAATCAGTATAAAAATAGAAGCTTCTGGAGGTGGGACTCAGTGACAGAATCCTTGTCTCCAGTGTGCCAGGCCCTGGGTTTGATCCCCAGCACCACAAAAGATAGATAGATAGATAGATAGATAGATAGATAGATAGATAGATAGATAGATAGATAGA
>NW_026596069.1:19751769-19774053 GCF_907164565.1 Psammomys obesus
AGATAGATAGATAGATAGATAGATAGATAGATAGATAGATAGATAGACAGACCAGCAAGATCAGAAACACAGAGAGGAGATATGACAAGAAACTCGAGTGGCAGGCACAAAGAGAAAAATCAAAGCAGTAACAAAAAACGAAACAAACATTATGAAATTTCAATCCTTTCATAAGTTCTGCCCTGCATCACATCATCTCAACCTCCAGGGAATCTGGGCCTGAGGTAGAGACTAGGATGTGTAACTGGAAGCCTATCCAGGGGTAACAAGAAAATGTGGAAGGCCACGGAGAAAGGAATCTCTGGGTACTAAGGTTAAGGATGAGTTGATGGTGTTACCCTTCACAGGGACCTGGAGAGGATGGAGGAAGAGTGTGGGCACTGGTTCTGCATAAACAGAACCAAGAAGCGTGCACAGGCACAGAGGGTGTTGAAGTGTAGGTATTTAATAGGTGTTGTCCGTCATTGAGGTTACTTGTTCACTCAGAGGATGGGAAGAAGGAATGATCCAGCCACTACAGATAAGGTTAGGAGACATGGCTGCTGAGTTCCAACTAAGGTTAGATCATGAGACAAGCACCCACATTCTGGGCTCCTTCTACACTAAACTGTGTAATTTAGTCCTAAAACAAACTTCGCCACAAACCCCAGTACTCTCTTGCTAAAATCATGAACGCTTGTGAAATTTAGCAACTTAGAATTTCCTAATATATAAATTAGCTCTAATTAATGAATTTGTACTATTCATAAGTTGCAAAATACTTTGTTGATTCCCTCCATAGTTTAAAAGAAAAAGTTTCAAGTATGGAAATCATAATGGCATGAAGTGATCATGTTTCGTACTTGTTTTTGTAACTGTGGAAACACAGGAACTGTCTGAGCAAAAGAGTGACAAAGCCATGAAAACTATTTCTCTGTACTTTAACATTCCTCATTTTGCCACTCACGAGTTAGAACTATGGATTTACAAACAAACTGTAAAATAATAGCCATTGCTTTTATTCTATTAGCCCTCCTCCAAGTTAGGTTGAAAGCACTAAGCTGTTAGTTATCTCTCATTCAGTTGAAGGTATTCCGTCTAGAAGTGGGAAGAGAAGGGGCTGTGCCAAGCTCGGGAAGCCTTTAGTGGTAAAAATGTCACTGAGTGCTTATACATAAACCAGTGTTATTCTGTGTAATTTCAGTCTCCAGCAGTCTACACTCTTTCCCGCAGGCTTAGAGGTAGATATGTGATCTCTAAATAGGCGTATGTTCCCATCAGGACTGACCGTTAGGTTTGCTTAAAGCAAAGTGGTTGCTCTTACCACCTCACCTGGGCTTAATGAGAGCCGTTTCCTCATGCCAAGGTTGGGTTAATGGACTGAGATGGAGGAAAAACAAACGGATGTCTCCGTTTTACACCAGATTGCCTTTCTGCCTTGTGGCTTTAACCACTCTGTCCTCCCCACATCTGCCATAATAACAATTACAGCTCTTCTGCGGCTGCCTCACCCAGGAGGATTGTGAGGGGATAGCAACACCTCCGGAAAAAAATCAGGGCAAATTCTTAATCTATTTTCAGCATTGTAGGTAATAATTTTCCTCTGCAAGCCCCCAAGGGGTGCTTCTGTGGGCTCGCACACCCACCATTCCAGAAGGCTGTGGCACCACTGTGATTTGTAAGTTTTCTTCTATCTTCCCTCTTCTGAGATAAGTTTTAATTATGTAGACAGGTTGTGAAATCTATTTCTTCTTGTAAACAACTATTTCTTTGTTAGTACCAGGATTTTGTTTAACTGTTTTCCTCTTATCCAAATCTTCTTATATATCCAGGAAATATGTCAGTTCATTGTTTAACTGCCATTATCAAAGAAAGAGAAAGCTGGCTTCTTTTCCTAGCTCCCCCTGGGAGTTGTTCTTTGCTGCAGATGGCTGGAATATCTATATTTACTTATTTTTCATCCACTATAGGTAGAAAGTATAGCCCATCAAACCAGCAGATTTTCAACATCTTTACAACCTACTTTTTTGTCATAATCAAAACACCTGAAGTCCCCCAAAGCCCTGGTAAAAATCACCAAGAGTTGTTGCCGCCTTCGGGGCCTGAGAAAAGCAGGCTTGAAAAAGTGACCTAAGATGCTGACAATCAATCATTGTTGATTTATTCTGCCCCTTCCACATTACAATTAAAATGTAAAAAAAAAAAAATTGAGTGGAGTATTGGGTTGTATATTTTTTTCCTAATCAAATAATCATTTTAAGTACTTTATTCATTCCCTCACAAAATCTGACCTTTTATATTTGCTTTAAAGTCAGGTTCTGTGCAAACACTGGTTTCACAACAATGGTACATAAATTGCATGTGGTGGTGCACAGCTGACATCTCAGCACTTGGAAGGGCAGACACAGGAGAAACCAAAATCTGATGCTAGCCTGGACTACATAAATAAAGGAGTGTTTGAATGGCAGGATAAGAGAAATAGCATAAAAAGGATATCTAAAATACTACCACTTAACTGTCCTTGTAATTATTCACAGCAGTACTTGACTCTAGCTTGACATCAGCTAGAGTCACCTGGGAACAAGGACCCTGAGCTGAGGACTTGCCCCCATCAGGGTGGCCTGTGGGTGTGTCTGTGAGTCATTTTCTTGATTTACGTACGATGTGGGAAGGCCCAAGCCACTGTTGTGGTTCCACCCTAGGGCAGGTGGTCCTGGGTATGTCAGAATGCAAGCAGTTGATGTTGAGGAGGAATCGCTGAAACATAAAAAAAATAAAACTAGCAAAAATTTTTAATAAACATTTTTTTCATGCAAATGGTCAAGACGCACCTTAAAATACTCGAAATCATTTTTCACTAAGAAAATGAAAGTTAAACACACACTATCTTACATTTATTAGGTTGACAATTACTAAAAATAAGTAAAGTGAAAAAATAAAACAAATTAACAAAATTGTGAAGACTATGAGCAGGACATGGTTGCACACGAGGCAGGAGGACTAGGAATTTAAAGCCAGCCTGGACGACATAGTGAGACACTAAATGGAAACAAAACAAAACAAAACAAAACAAAACAAAAAGGCAAACCAAAGAGAAAACATAAAGAAACCAAAGCTTGGCACACTGCTAGTAGGAATAGAAAGTAGAACAGCCACTGTGGCTTCCTCAAAAACTTGAAAACAGAATTACCATGTGACCCAGAGGTGAAATTTCTGGAAATATGCCAAGAAGTAGTGCTGGAAGGAGGCTCTTCGTGGGATGCTGATGCATCATCTTCGGTGCAGTGTTATTCACAACAGCCATACGGTACACAGCACCCAAGCGTCCACCACCAAACTCCACACCTTGTTTACTCATACTGATGAATGGGTAAACAAACGAGCTGTGGTAACACAATTATAAAATCCTTAAACTAGAAGAAAACTTTATAATCTGAGCAAATCTTAGAGGCATTGCGTTATGCAACACAAGCCAATCACAAAGGGATCAATACTGAGGCTGCAGAGATGGCTCAGTGGTTCATAGAATTTGTTATTCTTGCAGAGGACCTGGGTTCAGTTCCCAGTACCCATGTTGAGGGTAATCGTCTCATCTCCAATCCCAGATGATGGTCCTCTTCTGGCCTCTGTGTGCACATGATGCACCGATACACATACAGACAAACACACACAATAAAAAGAAATAAATCTTCAACAACAACAACCAAACACTGAGATTTCATTTAGCTGAGGTACTAGAAAGTAGAAAGGTAGTTTCAGGGGCTGATAACAGGGAATGAGCCAGTCAATGAGAATAGTCTCAGTGTTGCCAGAGAATGCAACTGTAGCTAAGGAAAAGGTACACTTGATTAAAAGGCACAAATGATTAAAAGGATAAATTAAAAAGGATAAATACAACCTCAGCAGGTTGTATTTACATATTTGTGCATATAAATATGTAAGAATAACAGCAAAAAGGAAGCCAGGGATTTGAGCAGGAGTGGGGGTGGGCGGGACATGGGAGGTGCTGGAGTAAGGAACCAAATGGTGAAATGATGTGATGATATTTTCTAATTTTTCAAATATAAAAAATATCAAAGGGGAAAAGAGCAAGCCACCATGGAAAGCAAACCAGTAGGCAACATTCCTCAGTGGTATCTCCTTTAGCCCCTGCCTCTAGATGCCTGCTTGCGCTCCTGCCCTGGTTTCTTGTTGGGGTGTTTTATCACACCATGAAAAGCTGATTAATACAGCCTTTTAGTAAGATGCACAGTGTTCTCCCTCAAAGACTCTGCTCAAAGATTTTGATATTTGAGAAAAGAGATCAGTTATAGACATAGCCGTGTGTGTACTATCTTCACACTGAAGAAACATTTATGCAACTCTACCTTCCAGAGAGGAAATGTGTGTGGGCCACAAGGCTCATGGGACGGCTTGGATATCATCTTGACAGTGACCTCATTGGCCAGGCTGTTAACAGTTCAGTGGGGGACAGGATTCTCACCTGAGTTTCAAGAAAGACTCATACAGATACCAGCACCTGATGTAGGCTTTTGTGGTTTTATTTTCCTAAAGAGAATGTTCACATTTCCATTAGAGTCTCAGAGGTTGGTATGGCATAGAATGAAATTAAGTTTATATTAAATAAGTTTGTTCAAAGAAAAAGCTGATCTCAATAGGTTTTCTTTTATTTTATAATTTAAGTAATCTTTCATTGCTGAGGTGGAGTTTTATGCTCTCTAATAGATTTCATTAATTATTTATTGTGTGTGTGTGTGGGGGGGGTGATTTTTAGAACCAAGCCCTTTTCTATTCATTCCTTATGCTCACAAAGATTGTAAATTCACCATTTAAATTGGATAACCCTGTTATTTTACCTAAATGAGAAAAGCTAGATTAAGCTTTCTAGTATTATACAGACAGTTGTTCTTATCTACTGCTGTGGCCAAAAAGAAGCGTCTGTACTGAACGTGTACAGACTTCATCCACAGACCCAAGCAACCACACATCAGAATATTCAAAAACAAACAACTGCATCAGAAATGAACCCAGGGCCCTTTCTTTTTGTAATTCCCTAGAGAGTAGAGTGCCAGAGCCACTAAGATAAGATTAACTCTATATGGGGGGCAAGGGTACATAGTGGTAGAGAGGTTTTACAGAGGACCAGAGGAGCATGGCTACACGTAGATACTGAGTCATTCTTTTTCCCAAAGGTTTGCTCACCTTGCCACCCTTGGATACTAAAGATATGAAGGATTTCTCCAAATCCTACAAGCACATCCTAAAGCTCATTCTTTTTTCTTTAGTAATCCAGTCTATTTTTTTTTTCTCCTTACCATCATGGTCAAGTAACCCAGACCTTACCTTGACTCTTTCCAACATGAAACAGCTTAAATACAACCATACTCTTCACCTGATTAAATGTTACCCTGTGTTTTATTGTGGGCTGGATAAGAGTGAACAGTGTTCCACAGAGAAGATACTAACTTCCCTTGTAGAAGGATTTACTAAAGGTTTACTAAAGGTTCACCATGTGCTTGAGACAGTGCTGTAGACGTGCTTTTTGCTTTTTTGCCATATTTGAACACAAATCCCATCAAACATGTACAATGTGGATTCTTTTTTTATTTCTAGGTTATTCTGTGAACTCATCCTCAGGAGAACAAGAAAATATTGAGACTCCATGGAGAAATAAACCTTGCAGCCTTTCAATTCAGACATGAAAAAAACTGCAGCCATCTGAAGTGGCCATGAATGCCAAACAAGTCTTCCTTTCTGTCCTGCTTTTTGGGACAGTAGGGCTTCTGTTCTTCATGTATTTGCAAGTCTGGATTGAAGAACAGCATACAGGTAATGTGCAGACTGTGTTCTCCCTTTAAATGATAATCATGATGTCACCTTGGTGTTCAATATGTAGTAGTATTGATAGAACTTTGGTAAGCCAGAAAGTTCCCAGTGTCCATAATTTAAATACCCAGCACTTGTTCATTTCCTTTTCCATGTATTTTTAATTTAATTTCTTTACAGCCTGATCCCAGCCCTGTCCCTCTTCTCCTCCCAGTCCCATCCTCATGTCCCTCTCCTTTTCCTTTTTCTCAGAGAAGAGGAGGCCCCCAAGAGGTACTGACTCACCCTGGCACCTCCAGTCCCAGCAGGACTAAGAGCATCTTTTCCCACTGAGGCCAGACAAGGCAGCCAGCTGGGGGAAAGGAATCCAAAGGCAGTCAGCAGAGTCAGAGACAGCCCCTACTCCCATTGTTAGTGGACCCACACGATGAACATGCTGTACATCTGCTACATACGTATAGGAGGTCTATGTCATGCAAGCTCTTTGGTTGGTGGTTTAGTCTCTATGAGCCCCCATGGACCCAGGTTTATTCTGTACATCTTTTTGCAGTCCTTGACCCCTTCAGCTCTCCTATTCTTCCTCTTACTCTTCCATAATACTCCCCGGACTTAGACCTTGGCCTCTTGTTTGGTGGTGGATCTCTGCATCTGTTTCCATCATCTGCTGGATGAAGCCTCTCAGCAGACAGTTATGCTAGGCTCCTGTCTGCAAGCATAGTAGAGTATCATTAACAGTGACAGGGGTTGGCTCTCTCCCACGAGGTGAGTCTCAAGTTGGGCCAGTCATTGTTTTGCCATTCCCTCAATCTCTATTCCATATTTACTTCTACACTTCTTGTAGGCAAGACACATTTTGGGTTGAAAGTTTTATTGGTGGGATGGTGTCCCTCTGTTCTCTCTCCCCATCCTCATCACCCTCCTCTGCTCTCTAGCCTCCTCATCCCCACCCCTGTTAGCCTTCCCACCCCCTCTCTCACCAAGTTCCCTCCCTCCATCTGCTTCAGAAATATATTGTGTTTCCTGTTCTGAGTGAGATCCAAGCATCTTCCCTTGGTACTCTTTGGCTATTTTGGGTCTATGGATTATATCATGGTTACCATGTTACTTTACAGCTAATATCCAGTTATAAGTGAGTGCATACCGTGAGTGTCTTTCTGGGTCTGGGTTAACACAGTATAATCTTTTCCAGTTGTAGCTATTTGCCTGCAAATTACACTACGTCTTTGTTTTTAATAGATGAGTGGTATTTCATTGTGTACCACATTTTCATTATCTATTGTTCAGGTGAGGGACATATAGGTTGTTTACAGAATCTGGCTATTTTCAATAAAACTGCTATGAAAATTGTTGAGCCAATGTCCTTGTGGTAAGGTGGAGCATCTTTTGGGTATATGCCCAGGAATGGTATAGCTGGATCTCGAAGTAGGGTTATTCCCAATTTTCTGAAAGAGCACCAGATTGATTTCCACAGTAGTTGTACAAGTTTGCATTCCCACCAACAATGGAGGAGTGTTCCTCTATCTCCACAACCTTGCCAGCATGTGCTGTCACTTGATTTTTTTTAACTCCCCTAACTTATTTATTATTTCATTTAATAAATAAAACAGGGATTTGTGGGAAGCAATTCCAGTGCAGTAGAGACAAGGATCATTTGTGGAAAATCATTTGTGGAAAACCTTTTTTTTTTTTTCTTCATTATCATTATCATTATGTTCTCTGCCAGGCTTGGAGATTACTATGTAAATTAGGGTAGCCTCATATTCAAAGAGATTCACTTGAGTAACCATTTTGACAATCAAGTAGCCATTTTGACAGGTGTAACATGAAACCTCTGAGTTATTTTGATTTGCATTTCCCTGATGACAAAGGATGCTGAACATTTATTTTTTAAATTTATTTATTATTTATTACAATTTAATCACTTTGTATCATGGCTGTAGCTTCCTCTTTCATCGCTTCCCAGTCCCACCCATTCTCCCTCTTCTCCCCCATGCCCCTCCCCTAGTCTACTTATAAGGAAGGACCCCATCCCCTTCTTTTGGACCCTAGCCTATCAGGTCTCATCAGAACTGGCTGCATTGTCTTCCTCTGTGGCCTGGCAATGCTGCATCTCCCAGGGAGAAGTGATCAAAGACCCAGCCACTGAGTTCATGCCAGAGACAGACCCTGCTCCTCTTTCTAGGGAACCTACTTGGAGACTGAGTTGCTTATGGACTACATCTGAGCACAGGTTCTAGGTCCTCACCATGCATGATCCTTGGTTGCAATATCAGTCTCTGCAGGGCCCCCTGGGCCCAGATTTTTTTGCTCTGTTTGTCTCCTTGTGGAGCTCCTGTACCTCCCAGGTCTTTCTATCTCCCCCTTCTTTTACAAGATTCCCTGCACTCTGCCCAAAATTTGGCTATGAGTCTCAGCAACTGCTTCAGTATCCTGATCAGTAGAGTTTTTCAGAGATCCTCTGTGGTAGGCTCCTGTCCTGTTACCTGTCTTCTTCTTCTTCTTATGTCTATCCTGTTTGCCCTTTTGAGCATTTCTTTAAGTACTTCTCAGCCATTCCAGATTCCTGTATTGAGAATTCTGTTTAGCTCTGTACTGCGTTTTTAATTGGGTTATTTGATTTATTGGTATGTAATTTCTTGAGTTCTTTATATATTTTGGATAGTAGCCCTTTAACAGATGTAGGATTAGGGAAGATCTTTTCCCATTTTGTAGGCTGCTGTTTTGTTCTATTGACAGTGTCCTTTGCCTTGCAGAAGCTTTTGAGTTTCATGAGGTTCCATTTATCACTTGTTGATCTTAGTGCCCAAGCTGTTGGTGTTCTGTTCAGGAAGTTGTCTCCTGTGCCAATGACTCCAAGGCTCTTCCCCATGTTCATTTCTATTAGATTTAGTGTATCTGGATTTATGTTGAGGTCTTTGATCCAGTTGGACCTGAATTTTGTGAAGGGTGATAAATGTGGATCAATTTCCATTTTTCTACATGTAGACATCCAGTTAGACCAACACTATTTCTTGAAAATGCTTTATTTATTTATTTATTTATTTATTTATTTATTTATTTATTTATTTATTTTGCATTGTATGGTTTTGGGTTCTGTGTCAAAAATCAGGTGTGCACAGGTATGGTGGTTTATTTCTAGGTCTTGGATTTGATTCCATTGTTTTCATGCCAATAGCATGCAGTTTTCATTATTATTGATCTGTAGTACAGTTTGAAAACAAGGATGGTGACACCTCCAGAAGTTCTTTTATTGTATAGAATTATTTTAGCTATCCTGGGTTGTTTTTTTTCTCTATGTGAAGTTGAGAATTGCTATCTTAAGGTTTAGAAAGAAGTGTGTTGGAATTTTGATTGTAATTACATCAATGGAATTTTGATGTGGATTGCTTTTGGTAAAATGGTTATTCTTACTATGCTAATCCTACTGATACACAAGCATGGAGCATCTTTCCATCTTGTTATTTCTTCTTCAGTTTCTTTCTTAAGAGGCTTGAAGTTCTTGTCATACAGGTCTTTCACTTGCTTGGTTAAAGTTACACCAAGATGTTTTATATTATTTGTGAAGGGTGTTGCTTCCTTAATTTCTTTCTCAGCCCATTCATTGTTTGTATAAAGGAGGTCTAGGGCTATTAATTTTTTTTTTTTTTAGTTTATTTTGTACCCAGCCACTTTGCTGAAGTCATTTATCAGCTGTAGCAGTTCAGGGTAGAATTTTGGGGATCACTTTTGCATACTATCTTATTATTTATGAATAGTCAATACTTAGATGTCTTCCTTTCCAAATTGTATCTCCTTAATCTTTAGTTGTCTTATTGCTCTAGCTAGAAATTCAAGTACTATGTTCAATAGATATGGAAAGAATGGGCAGGCTTGTCTTGTTCCTTATTTTAGTAGAATTACTTTAAGTTTCTCTCCAATTAATTTGGCTCTTGGCTTGCTGTGTATTGCCTTTATTGTGTTTAGGTATGTGCCTTGTATCCAAGATCTCTCTAATACTTTTAACATGAAGGGGTGACATATTTTGTCAAAGGCTTTATTTTAAGTGTCTACTGAGATGATTATGTAGGTTTTTTTTTTTTTTCAATTTGTTTATATGGTGGATTACATTGATGGATTTTATTTTACTGAATCACCCATGCATGCCTGGGTTAAAACCTGCTTGACCATAGTGGATGATATCTTTGATGTGTTCTTGGATTCTGCTTGCGAGTATTTTATTGAATATTTTTGCATCAATGCTCATAAGGGACATTGGTCTGAAATTCTCTTTTTGTTTAGTCTTTGTGTGGTTTAGGTATCAGAGTGACTGTAAGCTCAGAGAATGAGTTTGGTAATTTTCCTTCTGTTTCTATTTTGTGGAACAGTTTGAAGAGTAATGGTGTTAGCTCTTCTTTGAATGTCTGGTAGGATTCTGCACTAAAACCATGTGGGTCTGTGCTTTTATTTTTTTAGGGGTTGTTTAAACTGTGTAACAGATCTTGATTTTTTTATTTAACTTTACATTTGGCTCTTAAAAGAAGTAAAGTTTACAAACCAGTGGCCTTTTACTCAGTGCTCACACTGCAGTTAGTGTAGTATCAAAGAGGAGCATCCTGGTCTCATTAGCACAACATCGGTGTCTTTTTTGCAAACCACCTATAGGACTTTTATTCCCTCTCAGATCTGCCCACTGATCTGCACCAAGCCTAAACAGGAGCAAAATATATGGGGATCTCTTTTAATTCCTATTTTTTATGTTGATACCCAACATTAACATGAAAATTCTTCATACATTTGCTGTTAAGTGGAGGTTGAAATACCCTCATATAAAGTGTTAATAGCAAGAATTTTTGATTTGGCAGGTTATAATATTTCTATCATAACTTTCCATTATTACCAATATATATCAAAAGTGACCATTGATACTAAGTGAATAAACGGATAAGCTTGTGTTCCAATAAAACTTTATTTCCAAGAGACGATAGGCCAAATTTGGCCATTCAGTTTAAAATGCCTTTATATAGATGGCATTCAGTGGGTTATAATTATAATTAAAATTATACTAACAGGAATATCAGAGAACAGTCTGTCCTCAGGGCAAACTTCTCTTGGCCACATGCTCATGATCCATACTTACTTCCTCCTCTCTGGCTTCCTCCCCTCCTGATATATCTCCTGCTTCTTTCTGTTACTCTCCACCCATAGTCCCTCTCAGACCCCAAGCCTGGGAACAAAAGCCCCACCTACCTTTCTTTTGCCCAGTCAGAGGCTTTAGCATTTTTATTAGACAATCAATTTTAAGTTAGGTAGAGCAAGGATTACACAACAAAGGCAGGTATGCAAGAGAATGTGCTCCTCTAGGCTGCAACCAGATCTTGGAGATCAGTAATTATCATTAGAATACAAAGCACCAGACCAACCTCCAACACTTGAGACCTTTGGCAGGGAGGCTACAGATTGATTTCTGTGCTCCTGTCATTTTTTTTTTGGACTGTCTTTTGGGCTATTAGTGATTGCTATTAATTTATTAACCTGCTACCATATCAATAAAGGACACAGACACCTGGCTGAATTTTAGTAAGCTTTATGTCACCTGAGGTTGGGCAGGTATTAATTCCCTAAGCTACCTAATTATCTCTCATTCCTGCATGCTATGTCATTTGCTCTAACCATTCCTAGCTGGGCTACTTCCCATTCAAAATAATATAAACACTTGCACTTTATTTTCGTCTGGGCTGCTTCTCTCCAGCCACACCGATCCTCAGAGTAAATTCCCCCCAACCACATGGTTCTTCTTCATGCTAAACCATGATTCTTCCTCTTTATGGTCTCTGCTCTTCTCCTCTCCTCTACTCTCATATCCCCTCCCATGACCCTTATGTCTCTCGAACCATGGCCCTGCCTACGTCAGTTCTGCTTGTCCAGATGTAGGCATTTATTCAACCAATCATGGATAATCTTTTTGAGTACTTGAGGGTTTGAGTACTTGAGAACAGTAAGAATTTCAGGGGGCAAGCAATTAACGTCTAAATCCGTGGTGGTTCTAGATCAAGGCCCACATTGGACTTTTTTAAAAAAATAAAATACTCTAAAATCCCATACTAACTCTTTTTAAAATGCTCTGACATTCTGGTAAAGGATGATGAAGACACAGTCTTGTGGAAATGAAGTGCAAATCAGATGACAGAGAAATGAAAACTTGTCCATGTACCATATGATAGACAGTTGCTTTACAGTTGCCATGTTTTTCCTTTCCTTAAGCATGTATTTATTTGCATGTTTGTATGGGCATGTAGTATGTATGTGTGTGTAAATGCATGTTCATATGTATGTAAGCACAAGTGTGTACAAGGGTTCATGTGTTTAGAGTGAAAATGAATATGAACCCAGACAATGAACTCAAAGATCTTCCTCTTTCCCTGGCAAGGTTCTTGCTGAGCCTGGAGCTCATGATTTGACTAGTCTAGCTAGCTAGCTTGCCTGAAGCATTCTTGATTCCACCTCTTAAATCCTGGGGTCACAGTTAGGCCACCATTCCACTTAGATGTTTTTGTGGGTTCTGGGGAATCTCAACTCTGGTCTTCACGCTTGTGTAGCATATGATTTATCTATTCAGCCATTCCAACAGCTCCATTTTTAATACTTAATTTCAAATATCTATTTGTGCACTTTGTTGATGTTTTTATAAATTTTATTTTAAAAACTGTTTTTTGCAGTTAAGAGCATAAGTTTCCTAATCAGAAAGGTATGGGGAGTTCAGCTATCCAGCTCATGCCCTTCTCTTTAGCTCTGTGATCTGAGCATAATCTTTAGCTTTTCTGAAACTCAGTTTTGTGATCTCTAAAATGGAAGTAACACTTCCCATGTAGTGAGGGATGAAGTGGGTGAAATTTTGTAAGAAATTACTTAAGGACAAATGGGGCTATTCATAAGATGCCAAGCCAAGAGGACCCTGCCTTTATATGAAAATGAGAGACCTGAGCTTCAGTGGTGCTTGAAAAAAACCTGTGTTTGACAGGCACTCTGCATGGGGCCTGGCAACAGAAGTTTCTGGCTCCAGCCTCTTATCCTCACAGAGAATGAGGCTGGGCACCCACAGACTTGTGTGTTCTGAGCTGTGTAATTAAGACTCAGTTCCAGCTCACAAGGACTGGATACTGCCAGTCTTGTACCTCTACTGCTGAAGGAACAAAATTAAAAAGTAAAAATGAAGTCCTCAGTCCTAGCTCTCGGTCGAATGGTTGGGAGAGTCTGTTTAATGTCAGGCTAGTCTGGTTGCTCACGTGGAAGTTGCAAGGGGAGTGACAGGAGTGGATTCAGAGAGGATCACTGCCTTGCCATAAATCCTGCCTCCACAAGCCACCACCAAAGCCAGGCAGGCAATCCGTCAGCAGTACGTCCATAGGACTCCACAGCGGCAGGTACCAAACAGAGTGTGGAACGCAAGGGTATTACCACTGTAATATTACCCCCGTGAGTGACCCTGAAAAAATATTTTTCTCAAGCATACTAGCCCCATAGAAAGTAGAAGACAAAAATGGCTGTGTACCCAGGCAACACATTGGTACACAAGGGCACTCTACTGGGACAAAAGCAAAAGGTCCCTCCATGATGGGACAGAATAATGAGTTGGTTCAAAGAGAAAGAGCCCAGTCAGTAATGAAACTGTAAAGCAGATAGAAGCTCTGGAAAGAGTGCGTCTAAGAAAGGGTGCACTAGAAAACCATGGAGGTAGGAATCCTGATCAGGCACAGAGCACAGGCCAGCAGAGGTTATTCAGGATGTATCATTTCTCCTGCTTAACGCCTAAAATTCAATAACAGTGCACATGGTGTGGAACTGTTTTGTGTGTGTCACAGGAGAGAAGAGACACCATCTCAGATTTAGAGAGACCACTTCTCAAATCCCACCTGCTGTGGGTTTGATGTTTCCACCAAAATTATTGTCTAAATGTAATTCCCAATATGGAGACAATGAGGGTGATTCTAAATCTAATGGTACCTGGAGGACGGCCGTTCTGGGAGAAGTAATTAGAGATAAATGAGGGTACAAGCATGGATGCCCTAACCCAGCAGTCCTGTGCCTTCCTGAGAAGAGGGAGCCTGCTAGCCCACACGGTCCTGCTTGTTACGTGATACACTGCTCTGCCTACTCCAAAGCTTCTCCACCAGGGAAATAAAAACGTTCCTCACTACTTCAAGCTGCCTGAACTTGAACTTCCTAGTCTGTGGAACCCGTGAGCTCGGCAAACCTTTTAACATCGTCCCATCAGACATATCCAGTTATGAGCTCAGTCACATTTTTGAAAAATATAAATCTAATTGCTTCACTCCATTTAAAACATTCATGATCTGCCATTGTCTTTCACGGTACCTGACAGTGAGGCACACAGAGAAGACTAACCTGTAGCTACATCCTCCACACCTCTTCTTCTTCCAGCCCAATACCCTTGCTGACTCCAAGCTCACAACTTCAGAGCCCAAGATGTGTGTCCTTCCTCCTAGGCCTCACCCTTAGAACTTAGCTCTAATTTCTTTTTCTTGGATCTCTCTGCAGATCAATCACCCTGACTAATATATCTCAGCTCACCCTCCCAACAGCCCAGAGCCTAATGCAGGACAGATGTTCCACTGCCTTGCCATGTAGGTGAAAAAATAATATGTATGTTGATTTTCCAAGACCCTAGCCAAATGTTCCCATAGACTTGTTTCAATATTCCTGAGGACCAAGTTCCACACTCGAAAGCATCCATTGGCCTACAAAAGCATCCTTTGAGAGTTCTCTGTATTAATTAGTAGAACTTGCATCCTGTCCTCTGCCACCTCACTCATCCTGTATCTTTGATCCTTCTATCATGCAGTCTGATCTTTTCCATAGAGAATGAAGCCTCATATTTTTAAGCCATTTCATGAAAGAGATGATCCAAGTCACTCTCAGAATTCATAACATTTGTCTAAGTTCCGTTTACAGTCCGGGTGTGTGGCTTTCCAGAGTTCGCATGAATAAGATTTACTACCAAGTAGTAATGTGGTAATACATATATTTTAAATTCAAAGCAGGGGAACTCAAGTATCTCATCTGATACTTTTCATTATTTCTTTTCCTGAAGTATTCAACTATGAAGTTTAATCTCAACCTTTCAAAAATAAAGAAATTTCCTAAGATATCAGTTATAGAACCCTTTATAAATAACCTCTAAGCATTTTTATTCAAGACCAATCATTTTAGCTACTTACTGACGATGTTTCTATATGTTTATTGTAAATACATCAACTCTTATTTTTCTTTTCTATATTTAAATATACATATTTCCTCAGACTTCTACCAATTTTTTTTTCCTGACATGCACCAAATACGTGCTGATATCTGTACTTAGATTAGGAATTGTCATTATTAGAACTCAACATCAATTGTTTTGCTCTATGTTATCATTAATATCCATGAAAAAAATCATATAACTAAACTCTTACCTGAGTTGGATTAAGCCTGAGTGATGGAAGGGTATGTTATTCATGAGTGAGGACATCAGCGCAACCTCCCACACCATTACGTAAGTCAGTCAATAAACCAGCAAACTAACTGTTTTATTTTGCTTTCTGTTGTGACAAAATACTGACCAAAAGCACCCTGGGGAAGAAAGGGTTATTAGGCTGCAAGTCACAGTCCATCATGGAGAGAACTCTCCCATCAATTAGCAGTTAGGAAAATGCTCCACAGGCATACCTGCCAGGCAATCCGCTGGAGGCAATTCTTCAGATGAGATTCCCTCTCCCCAAGTATGTGTTGGTGTGGATCAGTTGACAAAAACTAACTATGACACTAACAGGTAGTAAATGGTTATCAAAACTTAATATCCCATTTAAAAATGGCCGTCGGGCCTATTAGCCCCAGAACTCCAGATGCTCAGGCAGAGAGATAATAAGTTTGAGATGGGCCTCGCGTACATAATGAGCTCAAGACTGGTCTGGACTATACAGTGAAAGCCTATTTCAAAAGAAAATGGGGTTCACTCTCTGGTTCTGTAGAACTCTGGTCCCACAGACACATTGGCCATGCCTCTTATGGACAGTGATGTGATTTTCTGTATGTCAAGGTCCTGTTCAAGTGCTGCATCCCACATCAAGATAACCAAAGCAAAAAAGTGACAGTTTCCTTCCCAGTGCTGAACACACACCAGTTCCACATTCATTCTCCTGTATTCTCTAAGTATGGAAGCAAAAGATAACCTCCAGAAGTGGGAGGCAGGAGACTGTTCCCTCCCTACTTTCTCTGAGCGCTGATTCGGGTTTTCAGTCTCTGTGCTTCTTGGAAACTCTGAAGAGACTCACTTTGCTTTCACTTTCAAACTTTTTCTCTTAGTTTTAGCCTCTAAAGTTTTGCTTCTAGATTGTTATCATATAATTCTTTTCTCTCAAGACTCTCTAATGACAGAATATATTCTTTGCCTCCAAAAATCAGGCTGCTGTTCCTGGTTGTGAGACTGTGAAATTGTTAGTCCTGTGTGTGTGTGTGTGTGTGTGTGTGTGTGTGTGTGTACCTGAACTACAGCAGAGCCACTGTTAGTGTGGGAGGGAATTACCGTTTCACAGGACTAAGACTGCTTTTTGTTAAAAACCTTCTCATTTGAATTGCTTCCCCTGATTTTGCTCAGTGTGCTCAATGGAAAAATATATATAATATAAGAGTTTACTCTTGCTGCCTTTACCTGGACACTGCCATGCCTGCCCCTGTCAGGACCTTTCTGTCAGATGTTTCTTTTCCTGGAACACATTTCCTCGGCTGTTTGCATGGCTGAGTTTTCCATTATCCTGTAGAATGCAGCTTGAATGTTCCTACAAATCCTAAAGTAAGTGACCCTAATCTTTCATCTCCTCTACCTGTTTTGTTTGTTTTGTGCTTAGATCAGTGTCTATCGATTTTTTTTGTACTTACATGTGATCTTGTCCTCATGATAACATACAGGCTTCCCAAAGGAGGAGGCCTTGTGCTTGGTGACTAACACCTTCCCTTCTTGTTGCCTTCCCTCGCCTCCAGATGTAAATGTGGTCAGCCCTCACTTTGCTATGCGGTCCTCTCGTCCTACATAGTCAACATTAATTCTCAATTACCCAGCCTCCTGTAATTTGATGGCCTTATGTGCTGTGTCCTATCTCTCTGCCCAAGTGCCTGGGTCTCCTAAATGACTGAGTGATGTTTCCTTCTTTGCTTCATTTGCCAGAAGTGAAAGAATAATCACTTTCAAGTCCTTTCAAGTCTTTTGAGACTGACTAATGTTCACTAGCCATACTCTATAACAGAGGAAAAATCCTTGCTGAAGCCAAATACATAGAGGCTTTCTAATGAATAATAGAGCCTCTCTAGAAACAAGGCAAGACTGCAAGATTCAGAGTGTGATGCCATGACAAAGTGAACCCAATCCAAGGAAGCAGAGAAAAGTAAAGCTTTTACTAGCGAAAGGAAAAAAATAGATGTGAACTGTTTAGATATGAAGTCTATTAGCCTTAGAGGCAGAGTTAGCAACTGCTCACCGGTGGATGTGCTGTTTCTGGGCAAGTGTTTCATCCAAAGTGTTCTATGAATGGCTGTAGTCTTAAGCACTATCAGAGATAATCTTTGTTTTAGAAGTATGTGTGTTTTCAGGTCTCACAAAGCTTGACACACATGTAAATCATGGGGAGATTTCTTACAAGATTTTTGGCAAAGTCACTCAAACAATACTTTTCTGAGACAAGCATGTATGTGTCCTCTTCCTTAATTATTTTCTGTTTCTAATTTTGTCTGAATCTGGAAGAAAAAAAAAAGACAACTATTTTATCGTACTATTAATGTTGTTCATACTTTCAAAAAGATCCTTAAGAATTTCATGATGAACTGATAAGGCTGTTTAACTTCTTAAGTTCTTTATGTATTCTGGATATTAGCCTTCTGTCAGACAAAGAAGCCAGTCCTGATGAGACCTGATGCTAGGGTCTGATGGAAGGGGAGGAGGACCTCCCCTATCATTGGACTGGGGGAGGGGCATAGGAGAAGAAGAAGGAGAGAGGGTGGGATTGGGAGAGAATGGGAGAGGAGGCTATAGCTGGGATACAAAGTGAATAAACTGTAATTAATAAAAATAAAATAAAAATTTAAAAAAGAATTCTGTGATGAGATGAATGCAGTTTTTGCCCACTGTAGATTCAAGCTGCAATAGTGGTATCGCTTCAGCTCAGCATTCATCTTTCTGTGTCAGCCTGGGCCCATGGCTTCATATTTTCTTCAGGGTTCTCCTCCTCTCTGATAATACCTACTTAGGTATACTAGAAACTGCAATATTACAAAGTAAACAATCATGTGGTCCTCTGTCAGGCATCTAATATTGTTCCCAATGAAAATGAGAGGATGGTCCAAACACGATGAATACTTTTGGGGGGTGGATTTTGATTCTAAGAACTAGAGGTAGGTTTGACTGTCTAGACTATTTGATGCAAAATTCAAAAATTGTGTGGTTATTTCCCATCACAGAGACTAGAGCAGCTGAAGGCATTGGTCTTGGGGTGGAGGTGGATAGGAAGAGAGGAGATGTTAAAGAGAGAACTCAAAATGTTTGTGTTTTGGATCCATGTCTTCCAAGGTTCTAAAATGTCCTTGTTCTTCTAGAACACTTAGTCATGCTCAGTAAGCAGCCATCATTCCTGGAGGGGAGTCTCTAATTTCCAAGGGGCCTCATCATGGATCCAAATAACTTGATTTGACCTGTGTGATAGAGTAAATCAGGAAATGACACTGAAGAGTCTTTCATCAGTGCTTTGAACTCTCTTAATAGCACAGATTTCAAGGTGCTGCCTGCTCAACACAATGTGGAAGCTTGCAGCTTGGCACCAGGTACTTAACTATGTACATAATAAATACTGGCTGGATGAGCGAATTCATGCCCCAAGGGCTCCTGCTACCTAAGGGGGAATGTGAGGCTGGTGGCCACCTCTGCATTTTTCAGAAGTGAAAGTGCTTGGTGTGTGGTTGGCCATCACATTTCTCCAGGATACCCCGAAATGTTTCCAATGGGATCAGAAATGTGTCATCTGAAAGAAAGTGTAAAGTACATACACAAGGAATTATTTCTCTACCCAATACATTACCTGGAAAGGTTCAATTCTTTCTTTTTGAATTTTGTTTTTAATACATTTGAAATGTATTTTTAATAAAAGCTGAGTTATTAATATTGAAAAGAAAAATGAGAACTCAAAAGGGGGGCATGGATGGCCAGCACCTGTTACCCAAGCACTTGGAGGATTGCTGCCGTGAGCTTAAGGCCAGTTTGGTTACATATTGAGTTCCAGGACATTCTGGGCTGCAGAGTGAGACTCGGTCTCAAAACAACAACACAATTTAAATGAATCACCCAGTTGGTCTTTTAGAGTCTTTTATGCTGGTGAATTTCTGGAAGCTTCATTGAATATTTAAGAGATTTTTTTACAAAGTCTCAGAAGCTTGAGCCCCTGACTTCTAACCTATTCTAACCTGTTTTATGACCTCATTTAATTTATCCCTGTAGATTCCATTTATCCTTCATATTTTCGACCTTCACACATTTCTGACTGTCCTGAGAGAGCAACATGCTAAATTGGATGATTACTCCTAATGCTTGGGTCTGTCTCTGTAGTTGTTAACTCAAGTGTGTCTCATTTTTCACATCCATAGCCTCATATGCAAGGCGTATACCCGCATAAACACTTTCACAACTTGTCCTTTTTTCCACTGAACAGTAAGTCTGGGGGATTTGTTTATATTTTAAATAACTCCAGTTCATTCACTGAACTGCTATAATCTGTCTGTTCATGACTCTGAGAGTTTCTAGACATGAATGAGTTATATGGTCTCCAAAAGTCTACCAGCTCCATAGTTCCTTCTGTGACATAATTATCTTTCCTGTGCTCACTGCAGTCCGCATTAGGATTCTGTAAGATACTGCATATGTTCAGGGGTAGGTCTAGTAAAAGATGCACAGGGATGTTTATTTCAACACATTTGTTTCCAATCAGAAACACAGTGGTAAGATGTGAGTGTGAGACACAGAGACAGGGCAGTCTGTCTTTGTTTACTGGTGTGCCAA
Source organism: Psammomys obesus (assembly GCF_907164565.1). Lineage (NCBI taxonomy): Eukaryota > Metazoa > Chordata > Mammalia > Rodentia > Muridae > Psammomys > Psammomys obesus. Next base: position 19,771,646 of record NW_026596069.1, read on the forward strand.
GAGTAGTCAACAGCCGATGGAAAATCAATTGAAATAATTACCAAGTCATTAGTGTGGCCTCTGAGTGTGAGTGCAAAGACCTCACTCACTAAATTATTCACAGCAATAGACAAGTTAAGTTCTACTAAGCGAGTATTGATCCAGTCTGTAATACCACCTAGTCCAAACTCTAATTTTCCTAATAAAAATTAAATCCTCTCTTTCAAACACCAGAACATCATCTGGTCCCAGAAGCTTCCTTTCACAGAAAGGCAACTGAGAGGCTTAAGCTTGCAGAGCTAGTGAGTAACAGACCTGCACCAGAACTGAACCACTACTTCCTCCCTTCTCCCCTCTTTCCCTCCCTCCCTCCCTCCCTCCCTCCTTTCCTCAGTGCCTCTTTTCCCACTCCCTTCTTCCCTCCTACCCTCCCTCCCTCCTTTCCTCCTTCTGTCCCTCCCCCAAGCCACCCACCCCAGTCTCACTCCTCCTCTCCCCCCTCTCCCTCCTCCTCTTTTGCCTTTCTCTCTCCCCTCTCTCTCCTCCCTTTCCCCCTTTCTATTTCTCTCTCCTCCTCCTTCCATCCCTCTCTAGCATTCTTCTCCTTTTCTCTTTTCCTCCCTTCCTCCCTCCCCATACCCTTTCCTCTATCACTCTCTTCTTGGTTTCCTTTTCTGCTTGATTTCCAAGAGTACTGCAAACAATTATTTATTTTCCATAGTGTCCAGAATATATTCAGTCACAAACCTGGATAGAAAGACTAGCAGAAATATATGTCAGTGTGAATGATAAGTTTCTTCTCCCCTTATGCCTCTTCCCTAGTCCACTGATAGAGGAGGACTCCTCCCCTTCCATCTGACCCCAGCCTATCAGGTCTCATCAGGGCTGGCTGCATCATCTTCCTTTGAGGCCTGGCAAGACTACCCTCCCCCCCCCCCCAGGGAGAGGTGACTAAAGAGCTGGACACTGAGTTCCTGTCAGAGACAGCCACTTACCAGGGAACCCACTTGGAAATTGAGTAGCCTAAGGGCTTCATCTGATCAGGCAGTCTAAATCCTCTCCATACATGGTCCTTGGTAGGAATATTAGTCTCTGCAGGCTCCCCAGGGCCCAGACAGAAAGATCTGGAGGGGACAGAAGCTCCACAAGGAGACAAACAGAGCCAAAAAATTCTGTATCCCCTTTAAATTGGATTATTTGTTTTTTGGATATCTGGTTTCTTTAGTTCTTAATATATTTTAGACACTAGTCCTCTTACTGGACCTTTTCCTATTCTGTAGGCTGCTACTTTGTATAAATTATGGTGGCCTTTGCCTTACAGAAGTTTTTCAGTTTTATGAGGTCTCATTTATTAATCGTTGATCTTAGAGCCTGCAATAATGGTGTTCTATTCAGAAAGTGTTTTCCTGTGTCAATGAGTTCAAGGCTATTCCGTTGCTGAGACTATATATAGGTTGCTCTCCAGAAATGACAGCAAGGCCTCATTCCTGAAGATAATACTGACACAACTCATTGAACATGAAGAAGTCAAGCTGTTGGCTACGCAGAACCTTCATCCTTATATTCTAGTGGCAGTGGCAGAGGATGGCATTCTTCATGCTACCCAAAGAGCCAAGTAAACACCAAACCAGCCTGTGGTCTACAATGGAGTACTGCCTACAGGAGTAATTGTGCCACAAAATTTGTGGGAGTAAACAACCAATAACTGATTTGACTTCAGGCCCACTATGTAAGTTGGAACCCATACCAAACACTGCTTGGCTAACCAAGAACCAGAGACTAGACAGCTCACACACCTAATGTAAACCAAATAATACTGATCTAAAGAAAGAAAAAAAAATGTAGTAAAATAGTGGCAAAACGACTCCTAATGATATTCTGCTGTACTCATAGATCACTGCCTTGTTTAGCTCTCATCAGAGAAGCCTCCTCTTGCAGTACACGGAAACAAGTGTAGAGACGCACAACCAGACATTACCCAGAGAGTGAGAGACCTTATTCTAAGAGATGTGTGAGAGACACTCTTTCCAATCCCTCTCCTCAGAGCTCGGGGAACCCTGTGGGAGAGGAGGGGGAAAGAATGCAAAAACCAGAGGGAATGGAAGACACCAAGAAAATAGAGCCCTCTAAATCAGCATGAGCAAAGCTCATATGACCTCACAAAGACTGAGGCAGCATGCACAGGGCCTGCATAGTCTGCACCAGGTCCTACATGTATGCAAACCTTCAGTTTAGGTGTTTTTTTGTGGGATTCCTGAGTGTGAGGAAAAGTGGGTGTCTATGCTTCTGCCTTGTCTTGGACTCTTTTCCTTCCTTGATTTATTTCATCCAGCTTTGACGTGATAGTTTTTATTTTATCATATTATATTTTATCTTAAAAAGAGAAAGAAAGAAAGAAAGAAAGAAAGAAAGAAAGAAAGAAAGAAAGA